>NW_022900928.1:55791828-55903145 GCF_012274545.1 Fukomys damarensis
AAAATAAAATAAAATAAAATAAAATAAATAAAATAAAAGATATAGAAGAGGAAGTAGGGAGATAGATCTTTCTGAAATGGGAAAGGGATAAAGAGGTGCAGGGGCTGGGGATTCTGCCGCCTGCTTTGCAAGCATAAGGACAAGAGTTCGATCCCAGTAGCAGACAGAGAGAGAGAGAGGGAGGGAGGG
Source organism: Fukomys damarensis (assembly GCF_012274545.1). Taxonomy (NCBI): domain Eukaryota; kingdom Metazoa; phylum Chordata; class Mammalia; order Rodentia; family Bathyergidae; genus Fukomys; species Fukomys damarensis. The sequence continues at coordinate 55,792,018 of NW_022900928.1, forward strand.
AGAGAGAAAGAGAGGGAGCAGGGAGAGAGAGAGATATGCAGTGGGGGAAGAGAAGAAAGGAGAAAGGGATGAAAGAAGAAGAGATATGTATGTGTGCCAACTCCATACAGGGAATGTAATCATTATGTACTGCAAACATGCACTAATAAAAAAATAAAAACCAAAAAACTTAAATATATGACCATTCTTAAGCAATGAGATGCATTATTTTAAGAGCAAAAACTTTTTCCCTTCAAGCCAAATACTTCTTAAACTATCAATATAAAAAGCAGACATAGTTTTTCACACCAGAGAAACTATTCGGTATTTACATATGTGACCTATTTATTTCACTTAGGAGTATTTCTTCAAGACGTATCCATTTTCCTATGAATGAATCTAATTTCTCATTCTTTATGGCTGAGTAGTATTCCATTTTATAGAAAAACCACATCTTCTTTATCCAGTTTCCAACTGATGGGCAAATGGGCTGTTTCCAAGTTTTAGCTATTACAAACTGTGCTGTTATAAACATTTGTGCAGCATATATCACTGTGATATGAAAAACTATAACAGTACACAAGATCCTAATGAGATAATTAATAATGTGAAATAGGAAGAAAAAGGCTAAAGGCATAGGGAAAGTGGGAAGGTAGGGGAAAGGTAATAAGGTAAAAGAAAAAAATATGAAAAAATGGAAATAAAGTGTTTGTAAATGGGGAGGGGAGGAGGGGGTGAAGGGAGGGCAGGGACAAGGGGAAAAAATGTGAACCAAGATCTGTCATGCAAAGGTACATGATCCCAATAATGAATGTAACTGTACTGTATACCTAAAATTTACCAATAAACTCAAAAAAAAAAAGCAGACATAGGAAGGGAACTTCTCTAGTTGAAGTCAAGATGTTATCGATAAAGTCTGACCTAACTCTGTGAAGCCTAAATCAGCAAGCAGGAGCCCTGTAACTCAGAGTAACACCTCTAAGCTCAAACTAGAGTGCCAATTCTATGTTCTCAAAAAATTTCGCATCCACCCAGCCACTCTGGCTAAAGTTGGCTGTGTAATGTTACCACCACTCAGGCTTGCACTCAAGTGTAATGACAGATGACCGCAGGGGAAGCTGATGGATTTTGCCAATCCAAAGACAGGTAAAGTTAACATAAGTCCATGTGTATGTTGCTTTGTTGAATAGTATTTCTCTCCTACCCACACTTTTGATGCCTGATGTGTTACTTTTCCACAACATTCGTTATAAGCTAAAAGTAAATAAATGATACATAAGGGCCAGTGATTTAGCTCAGTGGTTCCACCACCTGCCTTGCAAGCACAAGGTCCTGAGTTTGATTCCTGGTACTAAAAAATAAAATAAAAAATACGTAGAGAACATGTGTGCTTTCTCTGTTCTTTACTGATAAACATGATTTTATGTTCTTTCTTCATCCCCCATGTAGATTTTCTAGTTCACTTTCATTTTGTGAAGAATCACCAACCACATCAAAGAGCAAAAGATGAGCATCTGCAATGCATAACAAAATCAGTCACTGGAGAAACTCAGGTCTGTCCATATACTAGGCTGTTAACAACTGATAACAGAAGAGAAGCAATTTCTTTCCCCTAAAAATAAATTCCAAATAGCCCTATAGACTTGCTTCACTAAATAATAATTAAAATCAGGTAGTGCCCCTGGATACCTGCAAAAAATGAAATATGCAATCTTATGTACCTCCAAAGAATAGATGCAGACCTACCTACACAAGAATTCTTTTTTATTTTAATCATTCTTTCCTGTTTGTTGAGGTATAATTGGAAAATAAAAATTATGTATGTTTAAGGTATACTACACATTTTAATACATACTGTGAAATTACATGTTAGCCAATATATCCATCACCTGACATAGCAATATCTGTGTACACATGTGTGTGTGTGTGATGAGCACATTTAAAATCAACTCTATTACACAATTTGAATTATATTTTATAGGGTTATTAACTATAGTCACCATAAGATACATTCAATGTTCAAACATTCATCCTTCATAACTGAGAATTTGTACATTTAACCAACATCTTCCTATTTCCCACACCCCCTAGTTTCTCACAGGTACCATTCTTTCTACTTCCTGCTTCTGAGTTCAACTTGTTTTTCTGTGCCTGGCTTATGCCACCCTTTATAACATTCTCCAATTTTATCTACTGAAAAGATCATGCAACATTTACTCTTAATCTGTTAATATTTTAAATGATGTTGATTGATTTGTATACACTGAACAATTCTTTCATCCGGAGGAAAATGAGCAAAATCTCAAGTGAACATGGTTTATGATCTGTATTAGTCAACTTCCCATCACTATGAAAAAATATCTGCTGTTAAAAAAAAAAAACTTAAAGGATGAAAGATTCATTTTAGCTCATGGTTTCAGAGGTTTCTAATCATGGTCAGCTAACCCCATTGCTTCAGACCTGTGAAAATGCAGAAAAGTCATGGTGGAGGAAAGTTGCTCACCTCATGGTGACCAAGAAGGAGAGAGGAGAGACAGGAGAGGGGAGAGGGGAGAGGCAGAGGAGAGGGGAGAGGCAGGGGAGAGGGGAGACAGGAGAAAGAGAGAGAGAGGGAGGGAGGGAGGGAGGTCTGGGACCAGAAATAATCCCCAAGGTCACTACCCCTGATCCACTTCCTTTGACTAGGTCCCATCTCCTGTTTCTATCACCTCCCAATAACCATCAACTTATAATATCATCCATAGATTCACCCACATATGAAGTGACAGACTTTATGATTTTATCCCCTTTCAAAAGCCCCACTTCTAAACATATGAACTTTGAGGAGACATTTTATATTCAAGCCATAACATGATCATTTTTAATGTGTTGTTGAATTTTGTTTGCTAATATTTCATTGAGGCTTTCAGTATCTATAATTATCAGAGATACTATCCTAGAACTATCAGAGATACTATCCTAGAACTTCCTTTTCTTGTAGTATCCTTATATGGCTTTGGTTCTGAAGTAACGTCCTCCTCATAAAATGAGTTGAAAGTATTCCCTTCCATTTTGGGAAATGCTTGGGAAATACTGCAAATAACTCTTTTTTTATATGGTACATTTGGGAGAATTCACCAGTAAATGTGGGCTAATTGCTGATTCAATCTCATCACATTATTTATCTCTTTAGATTTTTCCATGACCTCATGATTCAGTCTTAGTACTCTGATATTTCCAGGATTTTTTTCATTTCTTCTAGGTTGTCCAGTTTGGTAATATACAATTGTTCACAGTAGTTTCTTATAACCCTTTGTATTTTTGTTGTCAACTATAATGCCTCTTCTTTAATTTCTGACTTTTTAATTTTCTCCTTTTTCTTAATCTAGCTAAAGGTATATTAATTTCGTTTATCTTTTCATAAAGGCACCTGTTATTCTATTGATTTTTATGTTGTTTTTCTACTCTATTTCTACATTAAGCATTACTCTTCCTTTTCCTTCTACTAACTTCATGCTTAACTTGTTCTTCCTTTTCTAATTCTCTCAGGTGTAATATTATATTTTTCACTTTAATATGGGTGGCTACCACCACAAACTTTTCTCTAAGAGCTGCTTTTGCTACATTAAATTTTTAAATGTTGACAAACTTTTCTGAAAAAAAAATATAAATTGTGAATATGTGAAAGGGCAATTCTCCAAACACGGGATGTGAAGCATTTAAATAAAAACTCTTATCTGTAATAGGCTGGGAGAATCTATTGGCACTACTCAAGAAATCATAACTTCTGCACCTCCGATGGAAGAGAATTCCATTTTCTGCTCAGTTTCTCTCCTGAAATCTAACTGAAGTATTCAATATTCCCCTTTCTGTGGCTAAACCATGACAAAGAACCAAAAAAGTCAGCCCATGAAGAGAATACAGAACACTTAGAGAATAGACCAGAGCTGTAGAACCCAGACTCTTAACAAAGCCATTTCTAGGGTTACAAGTACCATGGAAAACCAATATTCCACAGGCTCCATTGATTTTTTTAAAAAAAAGAATGAAGAAAAGAACAAGAAAGATAACACTTTGTGAGAATACAATTAAAGATAGCATTTTGATTTCTTTATTTTCTCTATGCTGTCCCTGATATTTTAATACAGTGAGTGTGAACGTCTGAAGAAACTTCTACAGTTTTGACCCTATTCAGAAGGGGATGTCAAGAGGGTCAATGACTCCTCTGAAGCAAGACTGTTGACAAAAATAATCTAAACAAGGAAATCTCTAGCAAAAGTGAAACTGGTAGGGCTGATCAGTCAGTACACCAGAAACTGTCCTTCCAAGGCAAAATTTGAACATTTCTGAATTACACGTTTTATAGGAAACATTCTCTACACCCTATTAGCAAACTTGACACTTTTTGAAAGATTAGATTAGTTAGGATGAAATAGATTAATAATATTTGAGAGCACCAAATTCAAAATAAGGGTCTATTTCATATGTACATAGCCCAGTGCTTTAATTATAATAGTGTCTCTGGCTCTGACACAAGGACTCAGGAAAGGAGAAGACAAGGAGAGGGAGGTAGATATTACCCATGCACAACTACGGAGCTGCTACAGAAAGCCATGGACATGGACAGAGGTCACAGCATGTGGGGTGCATAGTTGGGAAAGCATTGTTGTTAATGGCACCCTGAATTCTAGAACTGGTCATGCGGAAAAGTCTGGAGTATGAGCAACAACTTATTGCAGCCAGTAGCCTTCCTAGAAAAGCTACTAGAAGAGTGTAGGATAGATTTATCCTAGCAGAAGCTGTGAGAGGAAAAAAAAACTAACTTGCAGTGATTGCTTATTTTGTTCTGCACACTCTGTTAGTCAGGGCTCACACTGGAGTTTACCACTGAGCACTCCATAATCTGCTTTATAATTACTCTGTTATCTTCCAAGTAGCATCCCCAACACCATTTGCAGAACCTCGGGTAGTTTCTTGTGTTCCATCTACCCTCTCCAGAAAATTTCAACTATGAAACTTTCCTGATCTATACCTCTTCCCTCCTCTGGTGCCTTTTCGCTCAAGGCCCTGCTTCTTGACAACTAATCTCATCAAGAATTTGATGGATTTTCAGTATATTGTTCACTTTCCCTTCCCAGACTACACCTTGATAACACTTTGATCTAACAGATTTCAAGATCAGAGGGAATTTTGAGATCAAAGATCCTGACCAATTTTTGGTTCAAAACTCCTGATAAATCAGGAGGTAGAAAAATGTGGCTCTTTAAATCATTGTTATGACTTATGTTTAGATGTCCCCACAAAGCCTCATGTGATTGAGGTGGGGTTACTGTGGAGGTGGCTGAATATACACAGTGTAATTGATTCATGGCGGCCTGAAGGCTCTAGAATTAAGGATGAGTGCTAATTGCCTTAAGTAGTCTGAATAAAATAAAAAGGGCAAAAATAGACACCGTTCAGGTCTCTTGTTACTTATGCTACCTTACTGCCGGCGCATTCTCCTCTGGAAGGCCTTTCTGCCATGCCACTCTTCCATGGAGCCAGCCAATTATGGACTGAAACCTCTCCAAACTATGAGCTAAATAAACCCTTTCCCATTTAACTTTGGGTGTCAGGTATTTTGTCTCAGCAACAAGAGAAAATTAACCAATATAATCATTCTAAATTATCTTAGTTTGAAACATTCAATTCATAGGAGGCCTTGAGTTTTTTTTTAACATGATAGAAGATCATTATAAACATTAGCCTCACTTGACACTAGACACCCACTTTGAAAACATTCTGCCCTCCTCTCCTCTCCAGCTTTTTGGCTCAACCTCACCTCATCCTCATCCTCCATGGTGATGATTATTTTGCTTTGCTTTTGCCCGTGTGTTCACAATAATAAAGCAAATATCACTACAAAAACTCACAGGAACATGTTTATTTTATAAAGTTTACCTCCTTGCAAACATAGGAGAATAAGAGTCAACCAAACATCAAAATCAAATCAGTTAGAAATCTGACCTTGGGTAGGTAGAAATGTAGTTTAGAATTTTAATCACTGATACAAACAGAGTGTGCCTTGCCTTCATAGTATAACACTCTGCACTATACCAAGTTTATTGAAACCATTTATGCAGGAGGATTAAGATAGAAGGTAGCTAGTTAAGTGTCCAGATTTTTATCCATATAAAAACTGAGATGCCTTTGTGACAATGCAAAGAGGCAAAGGTGCCACAAATTGAAACTTAGACTGACATTTTAGAGTGAGAATGGCTTCTAAAATCTACTTCAAGGTTATAGTTAAGATCCTGAAATAACTGGCTATAAAATTTATATCCTCACAGACCCAAGGGTTCAAACTCCAAAGAAGAGCTATCCTAGAAAGAACAAGAAGAAACAAGTTTGCATTTGCTTTTCAGGGGAAACTGAGAAAGTAAAGTAGTAAGCCCAACATTGAGAGCTTTCTTGGATCAATCACTTGCTCAACTTTTGTATCCACATAATCCCCAGTGTAAATCCCACTGAAATTGCAGGAGATAAACTGAACAATGCTAAGAATCAGGAAGCATGATCAAAAGTAGAAAAAAAAATCTGTAAATATGAGGAAAATAACAAATGTTATTTTATTTTTACTCACCTCTAGAATGAGTGACCCACTATGGCAGATTTTTCTACATTTCATGTGCACTGGGGAAAGAGATGAAAGGAAATCAATGGAATTGAGGAAATAGAGACAATATCTGTGAAATGCTAAATTTCCTAAAACATTAATTCAAGACTACTCATAGGCTATTTATCAAACACCTCACCCTTCTACATCTCACCTAGAATTCAGTTTCTAATAAAAGAAAAATTCTATTATCATCCAGAAACACTCTTTTTTCTAAAGTACATGATCTTTTTCAAGGGCTGTCAATCTTTTGGGACCCAGTATACCCCTTTTAAGTTAAATATTCTATAAATTTATTTAACTATCCAGAAATAAAATTAAAAGATAATCTAATTGTGTTATTCAAAAGTAAATGACAAATAAGAAATTGATATTAAAATATTACTTTTATATATATAGGACAAATATTTGTTGTATGAACTCTACTACACAGCGCAGGCTTTATAGCGTTCCTGCCTGGGATGTCTGCAATGACAGTAGCACTACTCCTTCATCCTTTTTTTTTTTTTTTTTTTGTACCTGGGATCAAACTTGGGACCTTGTGCTTGCAAGGCAGGCAGCAGAACCACTGAGCTAAATTCCCAGCCCTCCTCCTTAATCATTTATAACAACCAAATCCTCTCCCACACATATCCAAAAGGCCCTGCCAACGCTGAGGAAAACCATTGCAAGGCACCAATCTTAAAGACATAGGTTTATAGGCCATCCTTGAATGGAGGCCTCATTCTTCAAAAAAGGAACTCAACATCATATGCTTGATTTTATACATTTTCAACACTTACGGCCTAAATATAAATGGGTGTAGGATCAAAGATGGAGGAAAGGAGAAAGAAGGGATATGGAAAGAAAAAGACTTGAAAGGAAAAATGATGAAAACAGAGCTTTTGAAAATCAGAAGGGGACCAAGAGTTGGAAGGAGCAAGGAAAGCGTGTAGGGGTAAAAGGATTAAGTTGTACATGTACCAAATTCCCATGCCAAATGTAATTTTTATGTACTGCAAACATATACTAATAAAAATATTTTTAAATTTCAAAAATAATCCCAATAGTGAACAAAACTCTCAAGATAATATTTGAAATGATGTAACACTAAACAGGAATGTCTCTAAACAGAGGACTTTCATCATATATCTATAGATAATGGATATTTCATAACATGCAGATAATTGAATGATTTTTTTCAGCTTGACAGATTAGGGTGGAAGTACACCTCAATGCTGGTCAGTATATATTTGATTCTGAAATACAGAACCCTCCAAATACATGGAAGAAAATTGCTTTTGTCTCTTCAGTTTACATTTTCATGATTTCGAGTTCCCCAACATAATCTTGACTTCCTTTGAGATGTGTCACATTTCTAAGATAGAATTCATTCACGTATTCATTTTGTCATGTATTCTTCAGAACTTTACTGGACACCTCTTATGATCTGTCACTCTTTGAATCACATAAAAATTAATGGCACAGCCCCTGCCTCAGGAAATTCATTTTAACATTCAGGGGCCAAGCCAGGTGTGGTGGCACACACCTGTAACCCCAGCACTTGGGAGGCTGAGGCAGGAGGATCGCTGTGAGTTCGAGACCAGCCTGGGCTACAGCCAGGTAAGTTTCAACTACATAGTGAGACCCTGTCTCAAAAGAAAAAAAATTCAGGAGTCAGCCAGGAAAAAATAATTACAACATATATGATGTATCAATAATATAGTTCTCTACTAGCTTTACTATGAGCAAGACTTAGCCCAGAGCAAAAGTTTTGGAGTCAAGCTGACAGATTCAAATATCTCTATCTATCAATGAATGACAAAGTCTCGCTCTATGTTCAGGTTGATCTCAAACTCCTAAACAGCCCTCTTATATCAGCCTCCTGGGTAGCTGAAAGTATAGAAATGCATCACCAGGTATAGCATGAGTTAGCTTTTCTGTGTTTCATTTTCATTAGCTGTAAAATGGTAATAGAAGACTATTAATAATTTTGTCTATATCAGTGTTATTTTGAAAATTAGAAATATATGAAATCTATCTAAATTACACTCAAGTGGTTATTTTGTTACAATTGATGCAGAAAGAACTTTATTTTAACATACTGAAAGATAGCAAAGGATTTTCTAGGTAATGAAAATTTTGCCCATTACCTTAACTATTTATAGAGTTTTCCAAAATAATTTTATCTTCCCTCTAATTTTTTAGCCAATTATCAAGTGCTCTGGACGAAATCCAAAATCTACTTAAAGACAGTAAAACAATCTTAACTAGATGTTAATAAGAGAATAAATAAGAGATTTTTTTTATTCTTGCTCACAACTGAGCCTCAGAGCTACACAAAGCCTAGTACATCTGGTAAATTCTCATTATTAAATGAATAAGACACTACTCAACCATCAAAAATACATATCCTTATTTATATAGAAAAAAATTAGATATTAAGTAAAAAATAGGCACAAACTGGAAGAATATGATCCCTTTTTCTGTCTTGTAATAGTTTACTTATTTATATCAATATGTATGCACAAATTCTGAAAAACTGCATTACCACAGTGGTAACAGTCTTTGTCTCCTAGTAATGGGATAACAGTTGTCTCACATACTCTGTAATTTACTGAATTTCATATTTTTTCAGGATTTTTTTCTTTTCTTTTCTTTTTTTTTTGTATCCAGAATTGAACTCAAGACCTCATACTTGCCAAGCAGGTATCATACCACTGAGCTACATCCCTGGCCCCTCATCATATCTTTTTCAATGAATATATACTACTCATGAACAGAAAATAAGAGAGTGATAACAACAGATAAGTGACCAAAGTTAAACAGAGAAATACAGTGAAAAAGGGTGATAAGTATTCATCCATAAACATAGCCATGGATACAGTCCATAACTATTTCAAAAATAAATTTTAGAACAGTATACTGACATTACAAATTGTTTACATTTTTGTGTTCTCGGAAATTATCTCTACCCCTAAATTGTGTATCCACTTTGATTGCCACAAGAGCTAGTCTTACCACTGCAATGTCACTATTAAGAATGTTATTAGTGCCTGCCTCACAAGCACAAGGTCTTGAGTTCAATCCCTGTTACCAAAAAGAAAGAAAGAAAAAGAATGTTATTGCTAGTCCATAGTAATTAACCATTATCCATTCCATCTTTGTTTAAAAACAGAATGTTGCAACTTGGATTTTTTTTTTAATCCCTTGTATTTACTTCTCTATGTATTTCAGACCTTCCCTGTAACAAGTGTCAATCAATATCTTTACCTTATTTACAATGAATGAAAGTATTATGAATTACCTGAATACAAAGGCCTTTGAGAAATGCAATGGTAAAAATTCTCAAAAGTTTACTGCCTCTTTCCAGTAAATGAAAACTAAATTGCGTGACCTAGCTTGTGGGTTGAGGGTAAAGTATAATTACTATGAAATGGCAAGTCAACTATGAAGCAACCATAAAAGGTGAATTTTGCATTTGAAGAACTTTTCTATTAAAAGTTTTATGCAGCCTGTATAAGAGGGCTGGATTTACTTCTGGTTTGCTGGCCTATTGAACACTGCAATTAAAAAAGTGAATTAGAATATTCAAAGAAGAATCATTTTCTTTGTAAAGATCAGAATCTTAACTGAAATTTCCAGTGCATCATGCCACATAAGGACAGCTTGAAGGAGCAACAAATACTACTCTCCAATGTCATCAGAAGCAGTGTTTTGACAATTCATGGCATATTTTTTAGTTCTACTGAGACATCCAGAATTATATTAAAGGAAGGATTTTGTCTTGTTTCTATGGAAACTATAATTACTCTGTAAGCCTCTTAAGACAATTTGAAATACGGTGTCTTATTCAAGATAAATAGTCTATGCAATACATCATTGATAAATTTTTCTATGTGGATTTCAACATCTGCCCAAGAAAACTATACATCTGTCATGAGTCTGCAATAAATGGACCAACTAGCCATAGTGCAAATAACCTCCACTACACTCCATTCTTATGCTAGGAATCAGAATGGCCACTACCCCAAGGAAAAAGGAGTCTGCCCAGACTCCAGAAACACCATTTTCACTTTGAACAGCTAATTAGACATTTACATTCTCTTAGCTAGCTTTTTATTTGCATTTCTTTTAATTTCTCACTATTCTTCATTGCAAAGGGATTAATTCATTTTAAATTAAATTAGTTTAAGCCTTAAGAAACAGAAAATGTGTACTCTCTTCTTTCTACTTGCTGAAAACATTTCTGCATAGGCATTAAACTGTGTCTGTGTCCTTCAGCATTATATCAGAAGCCCCTATCACAACAGATAGGCTGAAACATAGTAATATTAATATAACAGTATCAATCACCATTTTTATTAACAGCTATATTGTGCCCATTGTGCTTAATACTTCACATGAATTATTTCACTTAATTCTCTTGATAGCACTATGTATAGGTACTTTAATTAGTCCCAATGCAGATAAGGAAACTGATATTTAGTGAGGCTAAGAAACACGTTCCATATCACATTGTTAGTAAATAGCAGAAATCAAATTAAGAGTTTATTTTGTTTCTAAATCCTGTGTCATAACACCATACTACTCTGAATACTGTCAAATGATTGAATAAGTAATGAGGTAACTCATCTGAGTCTTTGTTCCTTCATCTCTAGATAAAAAAAAGGAAGAGGCCTAATTCATAGGAGGCTTGTAATAATTCCTTGGTTCACTATATGTCATAAAAAAACTAGACAAATTTTAACATCTATATTAATTATTACTGGCTCTCTATCTTTGTAAACTAGAAAATATTAGGATACAACATAAGAACACTGTTTGAACTCCTTATATTTTACATGTGGGTAAATTGCTTTTAATACTAATGTCTTGAGCACATCACATAGACAGTGAATTACAAAGAAATATATGAGTGACTTGAACACTAACCCAATTTATAAAGTAGCTCTTTCCTATATTATTTAACCTCTTCGTGGAACCAAGGGCATGAGTATATGAGGACTAAAGAGTCTCCACAAAATTAAGGGCATTCTTTAACCAGAGAGATGTATGACAGTGTCAGAAGTGACATGGAGAAAGAGCTAATCAAATGATGGCTGTCATTACTGTATGTGTTACCACATTACAAACCCCAAATGAACACCTTTATGTCTTCAGCTGATTCTCTGCCTTTGTATATCAGAAAGCTTTTGTGCTAATGAGACTATCATATATATGAATAAAATACTGTAAACATTTTTAAAATGGTGTTTGATTTGCTTATGTTTTGCTTATGGTGTACTCTATATAACTAGGCATAAAAATATAATGAAATTTCCTTTTTAGGAAATTCACAGCAATACCCAACATATACTAGATGTTTAATAAATACCTGTCAAATCGATAATTCAATTAAAAGTGGCATTAAAATTTGGTTTCTTACAGTCACAGTAATAAATATACACTTTAAGACATAAATCCAAATTTCTAGTAAATGATCTTTTTAATATTGATTAATGTCAAAACAAATAGCTTTCTCTAGGAAGATTCCACTTTTTAATGTATGAACTTGTGGGCAGAATTTCTTTTCCATAGCTAGAAGAAAGAAGTAGAACCAGCCATAGCAGGAATTACACAACAACGTAGACTGGGCATTTTACCACCCAGGCCAAGTGACACTAATGCATACTTGACTCTCTCTGCTTGAAGATGATGAAAAAGCATTATATTCTTCACACCAAGAAGGTGAATTTGACACCGGTAGGACATAAACTTTGGAAAATTGATGCTGCACAAATCATGATCACACATCTCAATTGCATTAGATCACAAAATTTTAAAATTTAAGGGATCGTAAGGATGAATCTTTATCTAAAAATCACATTAGCTGATGAGCACTCTGAAGTTCAACATATCTAAAAGGACTTCTGTGATTACTCAGTGACACCATGAGGGCTAGACTCTAATGAAACAGTAATGATGAAAGCTCTACATTGTGTTTCCTACATGGGAGGCACTCTAATGTAGGACAGGTCCTTCTTCCATAAGATTTTTTAAAAGAACTATAGATTTGAGAAAAGCTTTTGCCTCCATCTGTGGAAAAAATTCTTGACATGGCAAGAAAGCATCCTGAGGATTCTACTATCACAACTTTCCCAGCTTTATCAAGATTTAATTGACAAAATTTTATATTTTAAAGGAGTATAATGTGATTTGATATGTATATATTATGAAATGATTAGTACAAATTAGTTAACATATCTATAATCAAATGTTACCATTTGTATGTGGAAGCGTGAGGATATTAAGATCTTTGTTAGGAAATTTCACGTAAACAATATACTATTATTGACTATAGCCACCATGCTAAGCATTGGTTCTTTACCCATTAGTCAGAGACTCGAAGTCCTGACATTTGGAAACTGTTTCCCTTAAATATCTGCCTGCAAATATTTAACAAGCACAAACAAGACAATTCAAACAATTCTTCTATATCACATGTTAATTTTTTGTTTTGTTTTGTTTTGTTTTTATTTTTTGAGACAGGGTCTCACTTTGTAGTTGAGACTGACCTGGAACTCACTATGTAGCCCAGGCTGGTCTGGAACTCAGCGATCCTCCTGCCTCGGCCTCCTGAGTGCTGGGATTAGGGGCGTGCGCCACCTGGCTCACATGTTAATTTTTAAAAGGTGTGGTTTTGTGATAGCTAACTAATCGTATCAACTTGAGTAATAAACACCCAACTACATTGGCTCAGCATAGTTTGGAGTGAAGCTGAGGGGACTTACTAAAGACAGAAGACCCACCCCAGGATGGTTGTTGCCTGAAAGGCATAAAGGATAAATGAAGAAGGAAGGATTGCTTGTTTTTCTTCAGAGGAGTTCCAGTCTTTGCCTTCACCTTGGACATTGTCTCCTGGCTTCCAGCAAAGACTTTTTAGCCTCCATCACAGACCCTTCAGTTTCCAGTGCAGATCTTTCACCTCCTGATATGGAATCACACAGGATGCTACAGTGAGCTCCAGGACTTTGACTGGACCCTTCAGATTTTCAGTGCACCATCAGACCTTTTGTGCTCTGCCACACCCAACTCTAGGCAGCCCTTGCAAGCCAATCTTGTAATTTATTATATATTTGTATATCTAGCATTAAATCTGTTTCTCTGGTAAGCATTCACTTATACACATTTGAAAGAGAGCATCCTATTATTTTTAAAGTAGGGAAGGACAACATGGAATGTGACCACACAATCCTGTGAGAACAGATAAATGAGACAAAGCTGAGAAGTGAAAAGTCACTCACTTCCTGTCCTTACATCTGTCTTTCTTTATAAATATTCTAAAAACATAAAAAGGTACGTGCCTGGGAAAATATGCTTTCAAAAAGTTTAAGAAAAACGTGACAAGGTTACTCTAAGTCTCAGCAACATTACCTTTTTGAAAACACTTTGGAAGATGCTAATTCAGCTCAGATTATGTTAAGCCTCATTACAGAGCCTGTCTAAGGGGAGCTTATGCATCATTGTGATGTTGCTGGAACTTTTGGGAATTAAATTCCTCCAAAGTAACTGTTCAGTCTAGAGCAGACTGTGCTACAGTAGCTGCCTTGTCAGTGTTGGATCAATTTTACTCTACCACCACTGTTTTACAACATTGAAGAATAACGAAATTAGAGAGGCAATAAATTTTGGAAGACTTTTATCTATTCAAATACATGTTATTATATCATCCATTTTTAAAATTCCTGGAATGAAAGCTATTTTCCCATCTCTCCAGCCATCTAAACTTAATATGCACCCTTTCCTACCACTTACTGATGATTTCCCCTCTCTCTTAGCAGGTTAGTCTCTACACATCTTTCAAATAAGCAGGGTCACTCTGTACTCCATGACTTTGCTAAAAAGTTTCTATTTATGGAACACATTTGCATTATTATTCTATCAAGGTTATACTGCACATAAACTCACAGGGTCCCAAAGCCATGATAGAAATTAGCAGCCTTCCACCCCATCTCACTATTCAGAAGCAGCCACCTTACCACTTTAGTTATTTACATATTGTGACTAACTCCACAATCCTAAATAATCTATGAATTACTATCTTTTGAATTTTAAACAGTATTTACTGACTTATTTTTACAGTAGAAGAGAATTTTAGTTCTCTTGTTATATCTTCAATGTTTTTGTTCTTTTTTTATTGAATATTGCAAAGATACATACCAAGAAATGAAGATACTAAATAAAAATTTCAAATATCCTCAATGTTTTTAATCAAAACTTTTAAGCATTATGTGGTCGTTTTAAAATTGCTTACATTGACCAAGTAGGAAACTGTAAATGTAAACTGGTTATGTTCCTGCACATCTTTCTTTTGCATAGTTAAGAATGATCTCATTTTATCCTTAATTTCATTTTATTAATTTCTCAATTTTCTTACCATAGCCTCTGAAGGCTCTATAGATATTTCCTAACAGGACTTTCCTCTTGATAAAGTCTGTCAGGTAATTTACTACAGCCTTTCCTTTCTTTTTGACCATCTAGTCGGGGCTGGTTGGCTCCAGCACTAGGGTGCAGCAGCAGTTGACGTGGATCCCCCTCTCCACTCGCTTCTGTTGGTTTCCCTGTTTCCTAGTCAGTTTGTCTTCCTTTCCCATTTTTCAGTCTTCGGTTCAAAGAAGAACTTCTTCCAGGATTGTTTAGTACCACAGTGCTTTGCAGATATACTGTATTTTTAAAATCTTACCTGTCTGAAACATTTTTATAGTACCACATACTTGATTATTACAGTTAATATAGAATTTTACGTTAAAAATAATTTCTCAGAATTTGAAAACCTCCATCATCTTCTAATGTTGGTATTGAAAACTACAATGCCATTTGGATTCCCAGCCCTTAGCGCATGATCTATTTTTCTTCTCTCCAGTAGTTTTTGAAATCTCCATTTAACCCTTGTATTTGGGAATGTGTGATGACATGCCCCAATGTGGATCTTTTTGTTCATTAGGCTGGCTATTCAAACAAGCATTTTCAATCATCAGATCCCTATGTTTATGTTTAAAAATTTTTTTACCAGCTACTCCTCAGACAAAGGACTACTATCTAGAATATATAAAGAACTCAAAAAAATCAGACCCTCCAAATACAAAGACCTGATTGAAAAATGGGCATCTGAAAGGAACAGACAATTCTCAGACAAAGAAGTGAAAGCAGAAAATAAACATATGAAATAATGTCCAACATCACTGGTTATTCAAGAGGTGCATATGAAAGCAACAGTAAGATTTCACTTCACCCTGGACAGAATAGCTGCTATCATGAAATCAACCAATAACAAATGCTGGCAGAGGTTTGGGGAGAAAGGAACGCTTTTTCATTGTTGGTGGAAGTGCAGACTGGTACAATCACTGTGGAAATCAATATGAAGATATCGTAACAGCTAGAATTAGAAGTTCCATTTGACCCAGATATTCCTCTGCTGGATATCTTCCCAAAATAATTAAAAGAATCATACCACAGTGATATGTGCATACCCATGTTTATAGCAGCACAGTTCGTAATAGCTAAAGCTTGGAAACAGCCCAATGGCCCATCAACTGGAGACTGAATAAAGCAGATGTGGGTTTTTTTTAAATGGAGTACTATTCAGCCATAAAGAATGAGAAACTAGAGACATTTATAGCTAAATGGATACACATTGAGGTCATACTGTAAAGTGAAATAAATAGGATACATCTGTGTAAATACCAAATAGTTCCTCTGGTAAAAGAAACTGAAGGTGCAAATAAGGATCAAAATGTATAATTGAAGATGTGAAATAGGAAAAGAAAGTCTAAAGGGGTGGAGGAAGTGGAAGGAGTAGGGGAAAAGAAAAAATATAAGAAAAGGAAAAAATAGAAACAAAGTCTCTGTAAATAGATAAGGATGGAGGTGTTGAAGAGAGGGTAGGGGAATGGGAAAAAATAAGAAACAAGATATATCATGTAAGGGTACAAGTTCCCAATGATGAATGTAACTCTATTGTATGCCTAAAATGTACCAATAAATAAACTTAATGGAAAAAAGAAAAAAGCTAGGATTAGACATCCCATTTGACCCAGTTTTCCCCTCCTGGGAATATTCCTGAAAGAATTAAAAGTATCATACCACACTGATACATGTGCACCAATATTTATAGCAGCACAGTTTATAATATATAAAGCTTGGAAATAGGCCCTAGGCCCATCCACTGAGTATTGGATAAAGAAGATGCGATTTTTAATAGAATAGAGTACTATTCATTCATAAAGAAAGATAAACTAAAGACATTTATAGCTAAATGGATGCACCTTGAGGCCATACTCTTAAGTGAAATAATTAAGGCATACATATGTAAATATCAAAGTATTTCTCTGGTGTGAGAAACTGAAAATGTAAATAAGGACCAAAATGTAAAACAGGCATTGTGAAATAGGAAGAAAATGTTCAAACAGGAAGGGGAACTAAAGAAGGGGTGGGAGGAAAGGAAAGGGGAAAAGAAAAAAAGATGGAAAGATGGAAAAATAGAAAAAATCTTTATGTACAGAGGAGAGGAGTGGAGGGGCTGAATGAGGGAAGGGGAATGGAAAAAATAAGAACCAATGTGTGATGTACAGGTACAAATTCCCAATGATGTATGGGATCATAATGTATAAAGTGCATCAATAAATGTAATTAATTAAAAGAAAGATCTTCGTGAATTGGGTAATTCAAGGCCAGAAGACAAGAACTCCATTAATAAGAGCATGCTATATCATCAATATCAGTGACTTGTCTGTGGTCGACTGAGATGAGATTCAGGTAGGAGATCCACTGGCTTATAAAGTCTTTCCAGAATGTCAGGTGCATGGTAATTCTTAAGCATCAGGGAGTTGGGTTGTTTTGATGTGACACTGATGACTGAAAATTCTGGGCACAAGTCATACCAGCTAAGGTCCCAGTGGAAATCCAAATAGAGTATATTCTCTAATGATGATGTAAAGAATGTTCACTTGCTGACCAGTTTCTTAGTTTCTTGTCCTGAAGCTAACAATCTGTAAATACTCTGAAAGTGGAAGTGGTATAGAGAATGTCGGCTTGTTTTACCTCTCAGATGGTATCTCCTCAAATTCTAACTGCTTCAGCAGAGATGGTATCTCCACCACCTTCAAACAGATTATTTTCTTTGTTTTACCTGACTTTTTGTTGTTGTTGCTCCAGTAAAATACTTGTCTAATATAAACTACTCTTTCATAACTGTTTAATCTCTCTATATACAAACTTATTCTTCCAAGTGAGCCATGGCAGTGCACACTTGAAATCCCTGAACTCTAGGAGGCTGAGGTGAAAGGATAACAAGTTCAAGCACAGCCTAGGCAGTTTAGTGACTTAGTGAGACCATGACTCTAAAAAAAAATTAAAAGGGCTAGGGATGTAGTTTAGTATGAAGGCCCTGAGTCCAATCCTCAGTATTACACACACACAATAAAACCTATTCTTCCAAATTTCAAGTAATTTTACCAAAAATTGTTTTATAATATATACTAAAAATTATTCCAAAATTCTATTTAGAATGGACTTAGTTTTGTAGAACATTTGAAACTGTATAAAACAATTTTTATAGTGAGAAATTATACCAGATTCATAGACTATTTATCATCTCTTGTTCACTGAATGCTAATATATTCCTGATCTTTATAGTAGCCAGAGATTTCTCTACAAATTTCCAAATTTCTCTGAATTAAACAGTGTCATTTCCCTAAGAACCAGTGGCCTATGACAACCATAATAACTGAGTGATTGTTTTGGGAAACTAGACAAAAGGCAGTGAGCTTGTGGCACTCCTATGGCACAAGTTAATGATTAAGAGGTAGACACAAGATCTATACTGACCAAAACACAGTTAAAAATGACTGTTTTATCCCTATAGCATTCTTGCCCCCTTATCTCTCACTGAACAAGAAAGTACATACTGTAACCTTATTGTATTATTAATATAGGTGCCCTGCTATTACAATAAGAATTAAACATATGTGGGCACCAGTTCTATGGGTGGTAGACTGAAGAAGCAGAAAATATACTGGATTATTGACACCATCTTTGCCTTGCTAAGTCAACCAACTTTAAAGTTTACCCTTTCTCTAGACTTCTAACTATGTAAGATAGGTTTGTTATTGCTTAAGACAATTTAAGAAAACTTCCTCTAACTTTCATTTGAACTATCCAAGTAGGGTAAGAGACTTGGTCTCCTGTATTATGCCAAATAATCCAGGTCTGTCCCTAACTTGCATGATCCACTTAGAAAAACAAAATCCCTTCCTTCCAACCTTTGAAGCCAATTGAGCAATCCTCTATGAGGTCAATTAAGTATGTGCTTTTAGAAGTCTCATCCTAACTCAGCCAAGCAACTTAACAAAGAATTACTGCCAATTACGTATATCATACTCTCCAAAGATCTGCGTATACTGTGCCTCATCTCCTTATATTTCTGTCAGTATTTTAATATCCCTTATAGATTGAAAGCTTGTCAATGTCACCTTAACCTGTTCTTTAAATCAGTTCTACTTAAAGGACTTTGAATAAAACAAACTGTAACCACCAGTATTTAGTAAGGAAATGAATGGACAAATAAATGAATAAAAAATACACTGACAAATTTTAGTTCTAGCTATCCATCATGGTAGTTCTAGCTATACTACCTTGGTGTACCTGAAAACTGGTCTGAAGCTAATCAGACCATTAATTAATGAAGAAGCTACTGTGTACAAATTAAATCAATATGGTACATGGCAGAAGACATCAGATCGGAGGGAGAAATCATATAAATTCTTCCTAGGTAGATAAAAAATACCTCCTTCTGATTAGAAAGAGACAGAAACAAAAGTTCATAATCAAGAGCAAGTTGTGTTTTCCTGAAGGTAGAGATGACTACAGGAAGTGAGAAGAGGACATTCTCCTAGGCCCAGTCTTCCATCATTCCATTTCTCTCCATCTCTGCTGCCATGCTGTACCTGAAGCCTCCATTCTACTTCCCAGAATTATCACATTAGCTTCATAACACTCTATCAGCATCCTAGATTACACCCATTTGGCATACTACAGTTGAGTCATTCTTCCAAACTATAGACATGATAACATTATTTTCTTGCTTTAAATTCTTCAGCAACACCTTTTGTCCTCACAATAAATTCTTTTTTTTTTAATTGAGTTTATTGGTACATTTAGGGATACAGTACAGTTACATTCATTGTTGGGATCATGTACCTTTACATGGCAAGTCTTGATTCTCATTTTTTTCCCCTTACCTCTGCCCTCCCTTCACCCCCTCCTCCCCTCCCCATCTACAAACACTTTATTTTCATCTTTTCATTCTCTCACATTTTTTTCTTTTCCCTTTTTGTTCTTCCCCTACGTATCACACCTTCCCTACACCTTTAGCTCCTTTCCTCCCATTTCTAAATGTCAGTAAGTCCTAATCAAAAAAAGTCCTTCTCTATCTGGACGCTGTCTTATGCCTACTTATCACTGCTTTCACCTTATGCTTACACCATTTTCAAATCCAAGAAGGTATTATGCTCTTTTGCTCACTTTTGGATTTTGCAAATGCTTCTTTTTTATTATTGTGTATGATTTAGCTAGAACTAAGTTCTGCTGCAAGTGACAATAGTTTCAACAAGATTTTATGGTCCACATAACTTAGGTTGCAATCTAAGGTTCAAATAAAAACTCCACTGCAAAGTGTCAGGGCTGAGCTATAATTTGTTGTTCAGCTGTGCATGTTCTCTATGCCTAAGTTTACTCTGCTGTCTAATGTGATTGTGCCAGGACTTGCCATCACAACTACACTGCATTAAGAAGAATGAGAAGAATACATCCTGGAAGTAGCACTGGTCATTTGTGTTTATATCTCTATAGGAGCAGGCAACACCTAACTATAAGTGAGTCTGAAAAATGTGTTTTCTGTTTTGGGTAGCCATGACCTAGCTAAAATTTTACATTCCCATAATCAAAAAAAGAAAGAGACAACTGATACTGAAGGACAGCTAACAGAGTTTGATACAGCTAAAACAACCCTTACTCTCTTTACTACCACTTAACCTGGATTTTGGATTAGATTTTGGTTCAGCTGTTATGTTTTAGAGAAAGCCTTCATGAACCCGAAATAATAAGTCTATGATACATGACCTTTATGTACTCCACATCCCTGCCTCTTCCTTCCCAATCAATGTCCCAGTCATTGTAGTCACATACAAACAAAGTGATTTGTCCAATTCACATAAAAAATGGTATATGGACCAGGTGGTCTGTTTCTAGAGTGAAGTCAGTGACCTGAATCACCTCACTAAATTTGCTTCTTAATATCTCCTAATTTTTACAATGACACTAAGTTGCCAATCTCAATTACCACTGTATTCTAATTAGCCCAAAAGCCTAACAATTTGAGAGTTTGAAAAAAAATGTTAAAAGACATAGAATAGTGTCTCTCATTTCAATCTGCAGCTAGCCTGTGCTCTCTCCAGGATCCAGGTAAATTATAAAGAACAAAGAATGCCCACCTTCTGATTTCTGACTTGATCATCAGTTCCAGTCCCATATATAACAACAGAAAAAAATAAAGAAAAAAACTTCCCACACAAAGGAACTTCAGCTTGGTTTATGTAGAATTAGGTCCTGAATCTTCTGAGTCTTTGATCAAGGTTCCAACAGGGTGGGTGTTACGGCTCTGAATTTCTAAGATAATAAGACCCTGGGTAAAAATAATAAGGGTGATCAAAATAGACAACGAATGTTTAAATTTTTAAAATGTATTATGCTAAAAGACACAATGGCACTAATTTCCCTTATGATACTTCCCCATCCTTTGAATACATTTATCCCATTGTTCTTATCACTTTCTGAAGCAGTTATGGAAATCCTATGTCATAAGTGCTTCTATATGGTATGATGAAAAATACAGTGAATGTTGGTATTGAATTTCTTCCAACAAAAAGGTAAGCTCACAAAGACACTATGATGTCTTCATCCACCTTATTCACCATTTGTGGCACCACATGACTTTTAGTTCTTCCCCAAAGTCAGCATATTTTGTATTAATTTATTCCAAATCAATAAATGCTTTGAATCAATTCAGGATAAAAAGGCACCTTTTCAACTACATTTTGTACCTGCATTAAACAGGAAGTTAGGCATCAGGAATCCAGTCTCCTACATGCCCTTTGATCTTTCTGTTAATTTGCATTTGGAACAAACTGCTAGTTTCACTACAATGTGAAGATATAAAACATTCTCTTTTTTTTTTCTGTACCAGGGATCAAACTCGGGTCCTTGTACTTGTGAGGCAGGGGCCAGAACCACTGAGCTAAATCCTGGCCCAAGATATAAAACTTTTAAACAAAACTTTTGGAATGCAGTTACGTGTGTATAGGTCTCCATATGCTTTCCACATATATTTTCTGCCAAAAAAACACAGTGCTTTCATATTTATCAAATGCCTGCATACTAAAAAACCATGGTTAAGCCCTGTCCATTCAGAATCAATATCAGGTCCTTTCATTTTTGACCCACTGAGATTCACTGCTTCTGGCTAAAGATCATTGTGAGAGTCACATTATTTATATGATCATTTGTTAAGCTCCAGCACATTGTCCCAGACATGTAAATGTGAATACATATTTGATACCTTCTCATATTATTTAGAGAAAAGAAGAAAAATCTAAGTGTGATTTAATATTACCTCTAAGACATTCAATCATGGTGTTGGAAATATTACCTAAGGACTGGTACAATACAAAGAGGCATTTAAATTAGACCAGGAAGAATTTAGATCAGTTGAAAAATAAATTATCTGCTTTACTATCACCCCAAATCCACTTCCTATATTTTCATTTCACAGTCACACTCACAAGTCTAGGTTACAATATGATGTATAATACATACCTTGAATTTTTTTTTCCAAGAAGACCCATTCCTCAGCATTTCATTTTAGGGTCCAAACTATCAAAGCATAAATCTCAAAATGTTAAAATATAATTTTTCTACAGAATGAGAATTAATGAGGGTCAAAAATGACAAAACTGCCCTCTGGTAGGCCCATCCCTCAGCCTAGCACAACACAGGAGACCACCAGCAGCTTGCAACTGTCTGGTGGGCCCACCACTTTGGCATGGAGCAACAGAGGTGCACAGAAACAGTGCAGCACCCTCTCATAGGCCCACCACTTTGGCCCAGTGCAGCAGAAGAGCTCAGCCACCGCCCCCTTACCCCACCACCATGAACGAGAGAGAGAGGGCCACTCTGAGGTTCCTAGACAAAAACTGAAGCCCACTGAAAAAGTGAAGAAAATCTCTGTGATGAAGGCCCACCACACCACCATATTTGGAAAGTCATAGAGACCAGCACCTCACTTCAGAACCTGATCTAACTTCAGGGGAAAGACAGCTGGAACATGCAACAGAACCTATCAGAATTCAATCCATCAGGAGGTCACAGGTCTCAACTTGGGCCTTGCAGACAGAAATCAGCATGAACCTCAAGGGACAGCTGCAGGCTTGCTGAGACTAACATAGATCTGCACACTCCTTCCCGTGATGTCTATTGTGTCAACAGAGGCATACACAGAAGGAGACCCTCTATTTCTGTTTGTATTTTTTATTTTCAAAGTAATAGTTTTCTCTTATCTTTAATCATTTTTTAAAATTATCTATCTTGCTTTTCTCAAATTTTTTTCCTTTGTTATCTTCCTTTTATCTTCTTTTCTTGCTCTCTCTCTCTCACTCTTTCCCACCTTGATCTTCATTTCTCTCCCTTTTGTTCCTGTTCCTATCCTAACTTACATTATTTTTTTCTTTCCTTTTCTTCCTTTTCCTTCTCTCCATTGCCATTAGTTTTAAAAGAAAGTGATTAGTCTCTAGCCTCCCTATTGCTGTTAGTTTGTTCTGTTCTTGTGTACATTTTGTTCTGTCTTCTCTTCAACAGCTTCCTAGAGGGTGTGCAATCTTGCTGTGTCCTCTGACCTCATTTCTAACCTTTCTCTATCTGATCTATCCCTCTCTCTGTAACACTTTCTAAATCCCCATCCTGGAGGGTAAAATTGCTATAATGAAGAGTTTATTCAATATAAACATATTTTGGTTGGTCCTCAATTATCATTTAATTCACACAGTTAAAGGTGATAGATTAATAATTACCACAAATTGTCATTTTCTAAGCTGTGTTTCATGCTTTTGTATCAATGCTATTGTATCAGCAGATTGTATCACTTTGGCTAAGGTGTTGTGATTGATCTAATCAGTTGTCCTCCCTGGTATAATAAAAATGAGATTGCCTCAGAGTCATTAGAGGCTCAAAACCTGAAGAATGGCTGCATTTGGAAGATCAAAGTATTAACCCAGGAATTAAACGGACAGTACCAACAACAAAAATAGAAATGAGAAGACATTTAAACAAGGCACAAACACAGACTTCCACCTCACCAAAGGTAAACTTGGGGAAATGAGGTGGAACAGTCTGACAGTAAATGATCTGGACACCCTGAACCAATAGTACAGGAAGAAAAACAAACAAACAAAACAAAGATGAATGCGGCTCTAGAAAAATTCAAAACAGAAATAATTTTTCAGATGACCACAGAGATAGTGAAAAGAATGAAGGATATGATTAGAGACTCTAGAACAGAAACAGATAAAAAACAATTGATGCACTCAGGACCATGATGGAAACCATGAATGTCCAGCATAGGAAACAAATGCAAATCTTGAATGCCCAACATAGAAAAGAAATAGAATCCATAAAATAGATTCAAATAGACATCCAGGAGATTAAAAACTCTATAGAAAGCATTCACAGAATAATAAATGAATATGAAGATAGAATTTCAGATATAGAAGATACGATTACAGTCAGTGACCTTGAAAAGAGAGATCTCATAAAAACAGTAAGGGATCATGAGAAATCAATCCAATAACTCTTAGATGACGCAAAAGAGAATAATATAAGACTGATAGGAATCCATGAAGTAACAGGAGAAAGTACAAATGACATTTAAAAACTTTACAAAATTAATGAGAGAAAACTTCCCAAACAGAGGGGAAGAATTTGTCATACAGATGAGGGAGGCACATAGGACTCCAACTAGCCATGATCAAAAAAAAAAATCTATACTTAGATATATAATAATCAAAATCCTGGAAACCCAACAGAAGAACAAGTTAGAGAAAAGAAACAAATCACATGCAAAGGAAAGCCAATCAGAATCACAGCAGACTTTTCAACACAAACCCTCAAGTCAAGGAGAACCTGGAGTGAGATATTTCAAGTACTAAAAGAAAACAAACTCCAACCTGGACTGATGTATCCTGCAAAATCATCTTTCACAATTGATGAGGAAATAATGTACTTCCATAACAAAGAACACCTGAGAAATTTCATGAATACCAAACCAGCACTCCAAACACTTCTAAACAATATTGTGGAAAAAGAAAATGAAGGCCACAACACCATAAGGGCAAACAGAGCAAATATATCAGGTAAGGAAAGAAATTAAAGGGAGAAAGGGAAAAATAAAAAATAAAATAACCAACAACAAAACAATAACATGACAATGAAAAGTCAATACATAACAGTTATAACCATTTATGTTAATGGCCTCAATTCACCAATCAAAAGAAAAGAGCTGGCAGAATGGATTAAGAAGCAAAATCCAACAATATGCTCTATATCAGAAACCCACTTAATCTAGAAAGAAATTCATAGACTGAGAGTAAAAGGATGGAAAACAGTTCTCCATGAGACAGGAGCCCAGAAAAAAACAAGGGTAGCTATCTTATTTGCAGATAGAGTAGATTTCAAACCAAAACTAATTAAGAGAGACAAAGAAGGCCACTACATCCTTGTAAAGGGAACAAGGGGAAAAAATGACAATCATAAATATATATGCACCAAATACTAATGCCCCCACTTATACAAAATAAATATTAATGGATATGAAAAATGAAATAAGCACTAATACAACTATATTGGGGGACCTCATTACTCCACTGAAACAAATAGACATCATCTAGGCAAGAATTTAACAACCAAATAAAAGAACTGAACCAAGTCTTAGAACAAACGAACTTAGTAGAATCAGAATATACATTCTTTTTGGCTGCAAACGAGTCATTCTCCAAAAGAGACCACATGCTACCTCATAGAATATGCTCAAGTAAATACAAAATAATTGAAGTTATCCCCTTTATATTATCAGACCCTAGTGCAATTAAACTGGAGATCAATAGCATAAGGAACTGCAAGAACTTCACAAATACATGGAAATTAACACCCTGCTGAGCAATCATTGGGTCACAGAGGAAATTAGACAGCTTCTATAATTAAATGTTAATGCTAATACAACATACAAGAATACACAATGAAAGCAGTTCTACCAGGGAAATGCTTAGCAGTAAATGCCCATAATGGGAAAACAGCAATATCAAATAAACATCCTAATATGTAGATAACCTTAAGATTCTAGAAAAATAAGAGCAAAACAAATTGAAAGCTCATACAAGGGAGGAAATTATAAAGGTCAGAGCAAAATTTAATATAATAGAGACTAAGAGAATGATACAAAAACTCAATGAATCAAAGAGTTGTTTTGAAATAATAAATAAAATCAATAAACCCTTAGCCAATCTTATCCAAAAAAAGGAAAGAAAAGGCTCAAATTCATGCAATTAGGAATGAAAAAGTTGAAGTCACAACAGATCCAGCAGAAATCCACAGGATCATCAATACCTACTTCAAAAACCTGTTCTCTAATAAAATGGAAAATAAGAAGAAATGGACAGATTCCTAGATACACATAAACTTCCAAAGTTGAACAAAGAAGATATAAAAAGTCTAAACACCCCATGACGCTCATTGAAATTGAAAACATAATTAAAACATTATCAATGAAGAAAAGCCCAGATCCTGATGGATTCACTGCTGAATTCTACAATACATTTACAGAAGAACTATTGCTACTAGTCTTTAAACTCTTGAATGAAATTAAAAGGGAAGCAATACTTTCAAATTCATTCCAGGTAGCAAGTGTTACTTTGATGCCAAAACCAGGGAAAGAACAAAATGAAAAAGAGAACTACAAGCCACACTCCCTAATGAAAATACATGCAAAATTCCTCAATAAGATACTTGCAAACAGAATACAGAAGATCATCAAGAAGCTCATACACCCTGACCATGTTGGAGTTATTCCAGGGATGCAAGGATGGTTCAACATTCATAAATCAATAAATGCAATATACTATATTAACAGAGTAAAGGAAAAAAAGCCATATGATCATCTCAATAGATGCATGAAAAACATTCAACAAAATTCAACACCCATTCATAATAAAAACTCTGCAAGAAATTGGAATAGATGGTCTTTATCTCAACCCAATAAAAGCTATCTATGAAAAACCAACAGCCAATATCATACTAAATGGTCAAAAGCTGAAAACCTTTACACTGAAGTCAAGAACAAGAAAAGGATGTCCACTATCTCCACTCCTGTTCAATATAGTTCTAGAAACATTAGCCACAGCAACTAGACAAAGAAATAAAAGCAAAAAAAGACAGGAAAGGAAGAAGTTAAACTGTCTCTATTTGATGATGACATGATCCTCTACATAGAAGACCCAAAAAAACTGCCAAAATACTTCTAGACTTAATTGACAGATTCAGTAAAGTAGCTGGATACAAAGTCAAGACTCAAAAATCAATAGACTTTGGGGCTGGGATTTAGCTCACTGGTTCTGCTGATTGCACCACAAGCACAAGGACCCAATTTCAATGTCCAGTACAAAAAAAAAAAAAAATCAATAGCCTTCTTGTACACAAATAACAAATTCACTGAGAGGGAAATTATGGAAGCAATTCCTTTCCAATAGTATCCAAAAAATGAAATATCTAGGAATCATCTAACAAAGGAGACAAAAGACCTCTAAATTGAGAACTACAGCAATCTGAAAAGAGAGATCAAAGAGGATATAAGATGATGGAAAGACATCCCTTGCTCCTGGGTAGGGAGAATCAACACAGAAAAAACGTCTATGCTTCCAAAACTGCTACACAGTTTCAATGTAATTCTGATTGGAATCCCAACAGTATATTTCACAGAACTTGAGAAAACAATCCAAAACTTTATTTAGAACCATAAGAGACATAGAATAGCAAAACACATTCTAGGAAACAGAGAGATGGCATGGGGTATCACAATTGCCAACCTGAAACTACACTACAAAGTCATGGTGATAAAAACAGCATGGTACTGGCAAAGAACCAGACCCAAATATCAGTGGAATAGATTAAAAGATGCAGAAACAACTGCAGATGTTCTCAGCTACCTCATATTTGACAAAGGAGGCAGCCATCCTTACTGGAGGAAAGATAGGCTCTTTAATAAATGGTATTGGAAAAACTGGGTTTCAACATGCCAAAGATTAAAACTAGATCCCTATCTTTCACTATTCACTAAACTAAAATCCAAATGGATTAAAGATCTAAATATCAAAACAGAAACACTAAACTTATTGGAAAGTAAATTAGGTAGAATTGTCAAAGACATTGGCATAGGGGAAGACTTTATGAACAAATCCTCAGCAGCACGAGAACTTGCACAAAAACTCAACTGGGATCTCCTGTATTAAAAAGTTTTTGCAGAGCAAGAGAAACCACCAATAGACCTAAGAAACAAGCTACAAAGTGGGAAAAATATTTGCCAGCTACTGCTCAGACAAAGGACTACTATCAAGAATATATAAAGAACTCAAAAAAATAGACCCCCAAATATAAAGCCTTGACTCAAAAATGGGCATCTGAAAGGAACAGGAATTTCTCAAAGAAGTAAAAGTAGCAAATAAATATATGAAAAATGTTCAACATCACTGATCATTCAAGAGATACAAATGAAAACAACACTGAGACTCCAGCTCACCCCAGAAAGAATGGCTGCTATCAAGAAATCAAACAACGACAAATGCTGGTGGGGTTGTAGCAAGAAAGGAACGCTTCTTCATTATTGGTGGGAGTGCAGACTGTTGCAACCACTGTGGAAATCAATAGGGAGACACCTCAAAGAACTAGGATTAGAGGTCCCATTTGACCAGCTATTTCTCTGCTGGGTATCTTCCCAAAAGAATTAAAAGAATCATATACCACAGTGATATATGCTCACCCATGTTTATAGTGGCATAGTTTGTAATTACTAAAACTTGAAAACAACCCAAATTTCCATCAACTGGAGACTGGATAAAAAAAATATGATTTTCTATTAAATGGAGAACTACTCAGCCATAAAGAATGAGAAACTAGAGACATTTATATAGCTATGGATGTACATTGAGGCTATATTCTTAAGTGAAATAAATAGGACACACAAGTAAATACTGAATAGTTTCTCTGGTATGAAAAACTAAAAGTGTAAATAAGGTTCAAATGGTATAATTGATAGTGTGAGATAGGAAGAAAATGGCTAAAAGGGAATTGGGAAGGGGAGGGGAAAGGATATAAGGAAAAATAAAAAAATGTGAAAAAAGGAAAAAAATGGAAACAATGTCTTTGTAAACAGGGAAGGGTGAAATGGGTGAAGGGAGGGCCAGGGCTATGGGGAAAAAATAAGAACCAACACATATCATGTAAAGGTACAAGATCTCAATGATAAATGTAACTGTACTGTTCGCTTTAAATTTACCAGTAAACTTGATGGAGGAAAAAATGACAAAACTATGATTTATACTGGTTGGAGTGGGGATGGGCGTTAAACAGAAAATTGATTGAATCCATTCCACGCAGACCAAAATCTTCATATTAAATTCTCTACAGAAAAGAAAAAGATCATCTAAAATTTCACATATTATCAAGCTTACAGAATAATCAATTGTGAAATTTACTGTCCTGAAGTAAATTTAAGAAAACTCATGAGATGTGTTATTTGTGATATTAAACATTCACATAATTATCCTTTTGACTCAATTCTGTCAATGATCTTCAACTAAAGTACAAGAGAAACACAACTACAGTCAAACAAGTTGGACTTATTAATCATTGGATCAAGGAAAAATATATATCAGGGAGAACTGTGAAATATTTTTGGTTACAGTATGTGACAAACAGCACTTCAGTTGAGTATTTTGGGGTTAGAGGGTCTAAGAAAGCCAGGATGTTTTTTCTCTATTGGGTACTATTAGAAAGCAGGAGCAACTAGATCATTCATGAAGCCTTATCTAGAGAGGAACATTAAAATAAGAATAAAGTTGTGATTAATAGAACAGCAGTAATCTTTCATTTTGGCTTTTTAAAAAGGCATTTAGCATTTTGTGAACCTTGCTTTGTCTATGCTTCAAAATAAATGGACTTGTTTTGTCTTACTTTATCAGAGTAAACTTGATCTCATTTATCTCTTGGTAGCCTTGTCTAAGGTTATTATTCTGTGAGATTATTTATAAATAAATAGGAGAATAACATGTTCTGGCTGTGAATATCAGGCCACCTAATAAATGTCAGGCTGGTTTTTTATTGTTGTTTTCCTACTCATGGAAAATTTTTCTTAGTATCATAAATGCATAAATTAATAAATAACTTTCCAAAGTTAACTTCACTTAGAGAAATATTGTGACATTCCTCACACAGAAAGTTCAAATCTGCTCTTATCATCATCAAACGCTGTCTTCACCACATGGCAGGGGGTATCACAATCCCCAACTTGAATCTATACTACAAAGCCACACTGTGATAAAAATAGCATGGTATTGGCAAAGAAAAAGACCTGAGGATCAGTGGAATAGATTAGAAGATACAGAAACAACTCCAGATGTACTCAGCCACCTCATCTTTGACAAAGGAGTCAACCATCTTCAGTGGATGAAAGATAGACTCTTTAATAAATAGTGTGGAAAAAACTGGATTTCAACCTGCCACAGATTAAAATTAGACCCTTATCTTGCACCATGCACTAAACTAAAATCCAAATGGATTAAAGATCTGAATATTAAAAAAGAAACATTAAACTTTCTGGAAGATAAGTTAGGCAGAACTCTTGAAAACACTGACATAGGAAAAGACTTTGTGAACAAATCCTCAGTAGCATGAGAACTAACACAAAGAATCAACAACTGGGGTCTCATCTTATTAAAAAGCTTCTGCACTGCAAAAGAAACCATCAACAGAGCTCAGACAACCCATAATGTGGGAAAAAATGTTGACCAGCTACTCCTCAGACAAAGACTATTGTCTAGAATATATAGAACTCAAAAAAATTAGGCCCTCCAAATATAAAGACCCAATCCAAAAATGGGCATCTGAAATGAACAGACATTTCTCAAAGAAGTAAAAGTGACAAATAAATATATGAAAAAGTGTTCCAAATCACTGGTCATCCAAGAGATGCAAATGAAAACACTGAGATTCCATTTCACCCCAGAAAGAATGGCTGCTATCAACAAATCAACCAATAACAAATGCTGGCAGGACTGTGGTGAGAAAGGAACCCTTCTCCATTGTTGGTGGAGTGCAGACTGGTGCAACCACTGTGGAAATCAATATGGAGATACCTCAAAGAACTAGAACTAGAGGTTCCATTTGACTCAGCTATCCCTCTGCTGGTTATCTTTCTACAAGAATTAAAAGAATCATACCACAGTGATATATGCTCACCCATTTTTATAGTGGCAGAGTTTGTAATAGCTAAAACTTGGAAACAGCCTAATTTCCCATCAGTTGGAGACTGGATAAAGAACATGTTGTTTTACTATAAAATGGAGTACTATCAAGCCATAAAGCATGAGAAACTAGAGTCATTCATAGGAAAATGAATGCATATTGAGGCCATATTCTTAAGTCAAATAATAGGACATGCATGTATAAATACCAAATAGTTTCTCTGGTGTGAAAAACTAAAAGTGTAAATAAGATTCAAATTGTATAATTGACAATGTGAAATTGGAAGAAAGGGGCTAAAGGTGTGAGGGAAGTGCAAAGGGTAGGGGGAAGGAAAAAATATGAGTAAAGGAAAAAATGGAAACAAAGACTTTGTAAATAGGGAAGTGGGGATGGGTGAAGGGAGGACAGGGGTATGGGGAAAAAATTAGAACCAAGTTCTGTCATGCAAAGTTACATGATCCCAATGATAAATGTAACTATACTTTATAGTTTAAAAGTATCAATAGATTCAATGGGAAAAAAATACGTCTTCACCATATCTAGTATCTTGAGAAAAGCCCTCCCTGGAAGTAGCAATAACACTGAGGCACAGTGAAGACAGCTGCTAAAAACTGCTGAAACTCCAGTCAATTAATATAGAACTTTCTCTTCTTTCTGAGAACAAAGTAAATTTAGTGCCTCTCTGGAGCTGTGATCCAGTTGAGCATCCCTTGCATTCCTTAAACAGCAAATCAAGTGAAAAGGAAAGTATTGTGAAAGATCTGGGAAGGGACTTCCAAGATTGTATTGGAAATGAAAGTAAATAGCTTTTTTAGACACAGTAGTCCTCTTTCCTTTGCTGAGTGTTATGGCTGTGGCCAGATGTCCCCTCACACATCATGCAGTCATAGTTGAGGCTTTTCAGACATGGCTGGATCTAGAGTGTGCGATGCTGGGAACAAGGGGGTGTGATTACTAAATCAGTACACTGATTGGTTTGGTACACTGATTTGGTTTTGGGTAGGATAAATGGTTCCCCGCCCTTCGTGATAGTGCTACCTCACACCCCCAAAGGCAGGTAGCCTGAAATGAATAAGGGACAGAAAGAGGGCTGCTGTCTTTGCTTGTCACTTGTTGTTTCTTCACTACTTGGCTGTTTTGCTACTGCCTGCCACGAACTGTTGGTTCTCCTCTGTGATTCCCCTCTGCCATGCCACCTTGCCTTGGAACCAGCCTATTACGAACTAAAACCTCTACAAACTGTGAGCCAAAATAAAACTTTCCTCCTTTAACTTTGGGTGCCAGGTATTTTATCTCAGCAATGAGAAAAGTAACTCAGCAGAGTGAATTTTTCCCTGAGTTGCACAGCATCTTTCATGCAATCTCCTTGCTGTTAAATCTCAGAATTTGAGATACTCAGTGCCCCCATCACTTCATGTGTGAACCCATACAGTGCAAGTGTTCCAAGACACATTCTGGAATTAGACAAGGCATGAAGGTACTCTTGTGAGACCTAGCAAAAACCTGCTTGAAGTTTACACATTTACATGGGCCTCTCAGTGAATCTTGGAGTCTCTTTATAGGTGACCTATTTCTGAGAAAGAGACACCAAGAACAGATGTTCTAAGATATCCAAGTACAGTCTGCTAAAATAGTTATGAATGTTCCCTGGAAGTCATGTGACATCATTTGTGCCAAAATTTCTTGGTCACCAGTGAGACAAGGTCAACACTCAACCTTGGAGATGAGTTACCACACTAACCTTGGGAAATTCGTGTGAATTTTACTTCATTTTTTTCATTCATAAAATGAAAGTGATAAAGGAGCCTATTTGACAATTGTTAGAATTTGACACATAAATAGTGCTGGATCAAAGTTACAATTATTATTCTCTCTGAGGGGCACTATACTAGACACTGGGGCATAATCAGTTTCACTCACTTAATGCCTTAGTCACACCTTACACGACCCTAGAAACCACCACCAGGGACATCATTATTCCTGGATAGAAAGCTTTACAAGGGTTTCCTGTGAACTCTGTTAAGCTTCATGAGGCTCATTCTCACCATGAATAAACTCAGAATCAGTGTCACATGTTATTGGGATAGACTCTCAGAGAATATCTCAAAGCTACTCAACACTCAACAATCTCTCAGAGTCAGGTACCTCTGTAATCCCAGAACTAGGATGAGACAGGAGAATTGCAAGTTCAAGCTCAGCACTTAGTGACTTAGCATGACCCCCTCTCAAAATAAAAAATACAAAAAGTGCTGGGGATATATACATAGCTCATTCCCAAGGCCCTGAGTTTAATCCCCAATAGAAAAAGAAAAAAATTCTCAGGCAAAAAAATCAAGAAATACACCTACCAACCCTCTTCAAAATTTTAAATATGGCTCCAAGTGGACTCGTTTATCAGTACCTTCTTCTCCTCACTGAGGTCCTAAGCTAAGAACTTCTGCTGTTCAGAGACCAGCTTCAAAGATTCATGGGCAAGGAAAGACTCTGTGGTTTCCAGGACCTTTGGCCTCAAGCTTGAGAAATTCTACACAACAGGCCATTTGGCTGTTTCCTTTTAGAAAAGAAAAATTAGCCCAGGTTTTTCTCAAATGAAAGGCTGCATCGTTCTCAAGGGAATGTTTGCTATGGAAAGCTTACAATTTCATCCTCTATGACACTGTACAAGTTTTTCCCAAGAACCCTTTCACAGAGCTGCTGCATCAAGGCCTAAACATAGCTGGCTGGGAAATCAGACTCACAGGACAGAATCTGGAGGCACCATAATGCAAGCTTACTTACTTTTCTTCTAAGTTCCTTTAAAATCTCAGGAAGCAACTGGGCACTGTGATCTACTTTAAAGAGATTCACTATTTTATCTCCTGTAAATTCTCTAAAGATCTTTTGTTAACTTGGTGTTTTAGTGAGTGACTTAAGACTAATACTGGTGTAGTAGAAGTTGAGAGGCATTAGAGTAATCTCTTTGCTCCAAATTGCTTTTCTCTACTTGCCATTCTGCCTGGAAATCCACCAAATGTTGTTTTGTTTGTTTGTTTTTTGTTTTGGGGGTTTTTTTTGTTGTTTTTTTTTTTTATTTTAGTGATCATATATTCTCGAAATCAAAAATTTCCTAAATTTAGTTAATTTCACATAGAAATATATTCAAATTCAGGCTAATAGGTAAGGAGAGAACAGGAGAAGAAAGAGATTTGCTGACTAAATATAAGCAATCTTGAGGAAAAGGAAAGGTAGAACTAGATGCAGGAAAAAATTAGAAGCAGGGATCTGACATCTGTAGGATTCTCTCCAGGCCTCAAATGTATTAGATTTTTAAAATCTGAAGCCATGCCTCTATAAATAGAAACCCAAACACTACCTACTTTGGGTTTATAATTTTTCAGTCTCAAAAATTGGTGAAGAAACTGGTGTATTCCTAAAGGGGATGGGACCTAGCGGAAGACTGTATTGGCCAGTCTAGGTTAGGTGTTCATCTGTGAACTAATCATGTGGCCAGGAAGCAGTTGTGAGAAAATAGTAACTTCCACTTTTCACATACGTGCATTAATAGAAAAGTGAGTCACTAAAAGGAAGAAAGTGTGATTCCCAAAAGGAAGAGGTCTAGGGGCAACCTACTTTCCTGTCCCCCTTCTGTCTCTCTTAAGACAGAAGCTTTCTTTCCCTCAATAAATTTTTCCTACTCTTAACCTCCGTTTTCCTAGAATTCATTCTTTGATTTTAAAGAACACAAACTTGCGTTTTAGGTCTCTAGCAGGTCTGGGAGTTACATCTCTTCCCCCTATATCATTTTGAAGGTCTTCCATCAAGATCACTGGTTGGAGTATTTAATTCAAGGCACTTCTTTCCTCTGTGGCTGCTGGGTTTCCAGACAAAGGTTCCAGAATCACGTTCCAACCTCAGAGCAGCCTGAACTGTCCCTAAAGAAACTGCAGCAGTGCTATGTCATTTTTTACTTCATGGACACCCTATCTGAACTTAAAATGAAAGAATACAAGTGCTCCACTCTTAGTGAACTGGTGGACTACATTACAATAAACAGAGACTGTTTGGCAGAGCAGACTTACCCTGAAGTAGTTAGAATTGTATCTTGTAATATATTCAGAACTCTCCTTCCTAGTGACAGCAATGCATTTAATCTAAAAGAAGACAAACCTACCCTTGACGCATCATGGACACACCTACAGCTTTTATATGAATTTTTCATATGATTTTGGAAAGCCAACAATTCCAACCCAGCATTGCCAAAAGTACATAGATCAGAAATTTGTATTGTAGCTTTTGGAGCTATTTGATAAGCTATTTGAAGACCCTCAGGAATGGGACTACTAAAATACAGTTTTACACAGAATTTATGTAAGTTTCTTGGTCTTAGAGCATTTATCCAAAAACAGATTAACAATATTTTTCTAAGGTTTGTTTATGAAACACAACACTTCAGTGGCATAGCTGAACTGTTGGAAATATTAGGAAGTATTATCAGTGGCTTTGCTTTACCTCTGAAGGCAGAACACTAACAGTTTCTGGTGAAAGTGTTGATCCCTTTACACATGCTCAGGAGCTTATCACTCCCCCAATGCCCAGTTGGCATATTGTATAGCACAGTTTCTGGAGAAAGATCCTTCACTAACAGAAGCAGTTATTAGGGGGTTAATGAAATTTTGGCCTAAAACATGCAGTCAAAAAGAAGTCATCTTCCTTGGGGAGCTAGAAGAAATTCTGGATGTGATTGAACCATCACAATTTGTTAAAATTCAAGAACCTTTGTTTAAACAAATTGCCAAAGATGTATCTAGCCCCATATTCGGGTGAAAGAAAGAGCACTCTATTATTGGAATAATGAGTACATCATGAGTGTGACAGAAGAAAACTCCAATGTCATCCTTCCTATCATGCCTTCCAGCTTTTACAGGATTTCAAAAGAACACTGGAATCCGGCTATTGTGGCATTAGTGTGCAATGTGTTGAAGGGCATTTATGGAGATGAACAGCACCATGTTTGATGAACTCACAGCAAGATACAAGTCAGATTGGCAGCATGAGAAAAAGAAAGAAAAATACCATGAAGAATTGTGGGGGGAAAATGGAGGATCTGGTGTTAAAGAAAGTTCTTAGATGTGATGGGACAATTTCAACTTAACCAAAATATGACAACATTACTAACCTGTGGAGTCACATATTTATGTAGTAGAAGATAAGAAAGAGTTTTCTGTATTGAACATCTTTACAGTTGATTTCACATTGTTTCATTATTACAACAGCACTGTATATACGCTGTCTCTAAGTAAAGAAAAAAATAAGGACTTCAATCCAAAGTTTGGACAGTAGATGGACTTCTCAGAACTTTGCAAACATAATCATTGTTTT
Organism: Fukomys damarensis; assembly: GCF_012274545.1. Classification (NCBI taxonomy): domain Eukaryota; kingdom Metazoa; phylum Chordata; class Mammalia; order Rodentia; family Bathyergidae; genus Fukomys; species Fukomys damarensis. The sequence goes on from NW_022900928.1 coordinate 55,828,625, forward strand.
AACCCTCTTAAAAACAAACAGAAAGCAGTCTTCAAAGATCTGTTGATGAAACTGCTGTTAAAATTCCATTATCAGGAGTTCCTTATTTATCACTGCAGAGTATGATACAATTTTGAAATGTGAACAATCAGCTTGCCTTTCTGCTAAGCTGGTAAATGTATTTACAGGAATGGAAGTAGGAGAAGACTGTCATTTCCTTATGAGTTTTTATAACTTCTTCCTCTGGATAACTTGACTGTAATTTGACATCATTTCCTTTTGCACATCTTCATGAGTTAAATGTCCATGTGGAAAAGGGCCGTGCATTATAACAGTACCTGATGAAAGTTTTGTCTACCGGAGTGAACAGCTTTCCAGTAACCAGGTAGTCCTGATACTCCTCTAGCTTTAAAATTAGGAGTTAAAAGAGAAGAAGTGATAAACACGGTAGGAATTTTGGATTCATGTAAAAGTCTATGGTGAATACAAATCAATGTCTTGAATCCTTTGAAAACAGGCACTGGGACATCACAAGCTTCAGTACCTGACCAGTATTAGCTGCATACATCATTGAAAATACATACCAGAGATGTTTTAGAAATGTCAGAAAAACATCCTTTTGCACCATATGACATAAGAAAGACAAATACTAAACAGTACAAACATGAAATTGATCGCCAGGGTTGCAAATCTAATTGGGAAAAGAGTTGAGCAAGCAGCTTGGACTGTTTGGATTTGTTGATTTACTTTTTAATATATATTTATAAAATATTTCAGCAAAAGAGGATGTAGCCTCTGGGAAAAAAACAAACATGTCACAGTGTTTTTCGTAGATGCTTGTTCTGCATCTCATCACAGCACCAACCCTATTTTTGGCCAGAAAGGATTCAGGATCAACATTATGTGTTCTGAATGGGATGCATCTCCCTAACTACTGTGTTTGTTACCAAAAGTGGTTCTACAAATGCTGCTGAAAAATCTGGAAATTCCTAATGTCCTGAGTATTTATAACAAAGTTAAAAAATGCTTTTATATATAAAAATAGAAAGAGGACCAGAACATACAAAAAAATCACTAAACCTATACTGTAATTAGTATCATCAGCCTACCACACTTCAAAGAATATTATTTTATACAACCCATTTTCTAGGTAAGACTGAAGAAAAACAATGTGACTGGTCAGGACAGGGAAATGGGGATAAGGAAGAGAGCAAATTTGATCTGGACTTGTGTAGATTTACAACTATATTTTAATGAATTGTAATTGTGTGACTTTCACACAGATACCTATGCAAGTCTCATCAAACCATGTGACATAATTTTTGTCTAGAAAATGTATTTTCTGCAGTCAGAATCATTCACTCTAAAAAAAGCAAACCTTGGGCTGGGGATGTAGCTCAGTGGCACCCTGCCTGCTTGGCAAACACAAGGTCCTGAGTTTGAACCCAGTACCAAAATAACAACAAAAAAAGCAAACGTTAGGTGACTGAGCAGCAACTGGTAGTATAAGGATGCTAGAAGTAAAGTGAGAATCACAGCATCTACTATGTAGTTGGATTTGCAAGTCTAGTGTTACCTGTGTCTATTTGGAGCCACAAAACAGTGGGCAACTTGAGGAGGTCTCTAGGGCAATTCCAAGTGCTTAAAAGCATTGCGTCCCTGATAAGCTATGTAATGTAGCATTTATATCTTCTTCATCAACTTCTGCAGAAAAGTTTTAATGAATGAAAATAATTAAGACTGAGAGTCACATTTCATTGGTTACATTTTTCCAAGTGAAATTTCAAGCTTTCTTGAAAAATTTTTAAAGCTTTTAAGCCTCTTACATGAGGGTAAGACCATGTAAACTTCAATATATGACTGGAGAGCTAAAATAATTTTATTTGCTCTATGCAGAAAGCCTTGATGTTCACCTGTAAAACAGCTATGTTAAAACCTAAGTCCCAAATTAATTCAGTTCTTTTCATGTGTGCACTGGGAGTAAGCGTGGTCAGGCAATCATAGTAGCAAGTGCAATGATCCAGGATCTACCACAGAAGAGATGATCACTCAATAGATGGTAACAGTCAACTTCCATCAAGGAAATAAAGTTGATATTTAAGATTTTTTTCTCAAAATATATCTCAATTTTTAAACACAAATTGACCATATTAAAATCCCTTACCTCATATTTTCATATCTCAGAAAAAAATTGCCTTCTCCCCTGTGCTCTGGGTACCATCCCTGCCCGGCCTTCCACATGCTATTCTCTACACTGTCACCTCTTCTGAGGCTTTTCCCTCCCCCCCCCGAGCCTCCTTTCTTCACCCTCTGACTCTCCCTTTTGAACTCCTTCCTCTCATTTCTAAAACGCACATTGTTCTCCCTCCAACTGTCCTCTTGGAAGAGAATATTATATCTCCCTGTGCAGAGACAACTGCCTTGGCCAACATTTTGAGGGTGGGAATAAGGAGCTGCGGGGAGGAGCAAGGGAAAGTGAGGAGCCTCTGCAGCTGCTGTGCCTTGTTTATAGCAGAATGCTGTTTCCCTGAGTCCTCAAAACACTAATTTAGTTACTTGTGAGAGTGCTGGAATAGGACAAGAAACACAAGACATGGGATGAGAACTATACAGATAAGGATAGTATTTAAAATAAACATCAAACAAAACCTATGATACAACCTCCAGGTTGCAGAAATATTACTAAAGCCAAGTGACAAAATATTTGTTTATAAAATATAGGACTCCTATTTAACTACATATTTTCCAGGACAACTCCAGAGCAAGTACAGGTAAAAAGTGTTAGTAGTAAGTGGAAGAGAAAGTGTCAGACTCCTGGGCTATCACAATTGATTTTTCTACATTTAGAGATGAAATCCCAAAACAAAAGTGAATGATATTACTAATAGGTCACCTTCCTGCCACTTTCTAATAAATAAATGTAAATTGATAACTCTGTGAATTTAATTATATTTTCTCAACAAATAGCAATTGCCAAGAGGCTCTTTTTCTCTTGTGATTAATTTTCAACTGGCTCTTTATCCTTGGTGCTTTAAGCTTTTAGTTTGTCTTTTCCCAATCTCTCTTGTCAAGTGGCTAATGATCCATAAACAAACACTTTAGAAAAGAGGGGAGCTGAGTTTTTAACTCTGCCAAGAATTATTTTCTAATTCAAATTATAAACTGTATTCCTCCTTTTATTCCCATTATATTCTGACCTTTTCTCAGGTTAATGGGTTTTCTTGAGAAGTGAACACAACAGAGACAAAAATTTTCCCTACATCATGTTTATAAAGCTACAAAAGTGTTTTTTCTCACTTTCCAAAGCCTCGGGATAAAGAAAGCCAAGTTCCTCCATAATCTTGGCATGCACTCTGAAAAACTAGCCTGACCTACTTTTCTCATTTCATTTCACAGAGTCCTCTGAACATCTGCAGAAAAAAATTACAAGATCAAAATCCCTTTGCTGGACACTATCAGACATGTATAAACATTTAGATTTCAAGGTGAACATCTTATGGAATACGAATTTTAAAACAGCCACGGACTCAGATTTACAAGAACACAACTTACTTTTCTTATAATTGTGCTTTGTTAGTTTCCAAGTTTCTATTTTCACCAATGGCAGAAAATTAAATCTTATAATTCAAAATAAATTCAGTTATTTTTGCTTTAAAACTTAAAAATGACTCCTTTTGGCTTAAATATTCAGTCAATTGACAGTTCTTAAACTCCTGGTTAATCTTACCTTCTCTTTCCAAGGGATTTAAATAGATTATGGAAGGAAAAAAAGGCTTATATCATCCTGGCACTGTAGGAGAGGCCCCTGGAGCACACCTGTCTTGCAAGGTTCTGCGCAGATGGCATGGGTTCTCAGTAGTGCTCCCACTGCCCCTGCCACATACTGTCTGCAGCCCTCCTACAAGGACCCTGGAGATTTCTCTATGCCCATCCCATCCTCACTGCGAGAGTATGTGGGCTTGCTTGCCTTCGCTCTCTGTCCTTCCCCCCTCCCAATGTGTCAGCCCTTTCTCAACCAATCTTTTCACTCCTATCACTTGGGACGCTGAAGGCCACTGAAAGTCAAGGTCAAGTATATTTATACTTAACTACATTACCTCCTAAACACACACACACACACACACACACACACACACACACACTTGGGGTAGCCTGCTGAGAGTTAATCTCTCCTTGGAGTTTAATGCAGTAAAGAAGACCTTTGTCCTCTATGTCCTCTGTCCTCTATGGCTCATTAAACTCCAACCCACTCAGTGCCTTCTAAAGGACCACATCCATTCTTCAGGCTCTAAAGCCTTGCTTTTAAACACTGCTTTCTCCTCTCTTTAGCTGGTCAACTTAAACTCCTAGCTGATCAAGAAGCAGAGGTCTAAACTTTACCCCATGTATATATTCTTTTAAACCTATTGTTTTCACATATGGTCTATATTTTGTTCCTCAAGGCTTGGCTCTTGAGATAGCAAAGTTTTGAGGATTCTAAATGATTTTCTTTTTTCCAGCACCTTTAAAGATTTTTCAGTACCAAGAATTTTAAAACATCAATTAAGCAGTTTGACTGGCTTACTTTATCTTGATTTCTGTCTACCCTTTATTGCAAGCAGTAGATATAGAAAATTACCACCAATGCTGTGGAAATGGATGGACATCTAAGTTTATGTTTCTATCATTTTCAGTATCTCTAATATTGCAGCTTGCAATTAATTTCATCAACAAAGACTTTTGAGGGATGCATTCTTTTAGGTCCTGGGAGTCCTGGGTATCCATGAACTTTGCACTCAAGTTGAGTGACACAACTAACAAGCAGAGAAAAAAAATAAGGTAATTTCCGGCTATTGTAAGGATTGTGAAGTAAAAAAAAAAAAAAGCATAATATTATAAGAGTAACTGAAGAAGGAAAACAGCAGGATTGACTTGTAAACAGCCAAGAGAAGATCACGCCAGGAAGACAAAGCAGCATGTGCAAAGAGCTCAGCATGTACAAGGAAGATAGTGAAACTAGAGCATTATGGACACAAGAGAAACCAAAAAAGGAGACAAAACCAAATCCTGTGGATCCCAGTGGGCCACACTTAATCAGCTCTAATTTTTTCTAAGTAAAATGGAAAGTCACGGGTGAGATTTGAGCAGAGAAATTATATGTGTTCATACATTTTAAAAGATTGCTTTGTTTGTTCAGATGACTAACAATGAAATAAATATAATAGCTAATGTCCCCCAAGTGGATCGTGAAGACTTGAAGAAGTAGATGGATTCAAAATTTATTTTTAAATACCCTCCAAGAACATTCTTCAGCTCCTTAAGAGAAATGGAATATCAAATTCCCAAATTATGTAATTGTGCCTTTATTATTTCATCAACAATACCAACATTACAGCATCAAAAGCTAACTTATAAACGCTTTCACCACCACCCATGGTTTATGCATTTAGGTTCTTGACCCGCTTGCTCCCTCAAGGAAATTGGAACATTTTGGATGCTAAGATAATGCAAGCATCTCACTGGCAAGCTCTATATCTCTAATCTCTTCTGACCCAAGGAATATTTATTAGTTATTATCTGCAAGATGCAGAGGCTACTTGGAATGTAGGAATGCTTATGCTTAGAGTGTTATTCAAAAACAAGTCAAAGGCTTCTAGTTATGTGCATCTTAACTGTTAGTGTTAGAACTTTTTTTTGTAAAACCAAGATTGATTCCCCCTCTTCACCTTTAAATCTCCAGATGAAGCATCCATGTAGTTTCATACTAATAAATGCTTGATTCAGTTCTACTCGTAGCAAGCAGCTCTACATCTGAAAAAGCAGCTACACTGAAAAAAGAGAACAACCAAAACTCCTTTGAAGATCAAAGTAAATAGAGAGTAATGTCAGTGAGTTTTAAGTTTCTAAAATATGCAAGGGTTAGGGATGTTACTAGGAAAACTAGGATCTCCTGTGAGTAATTAAAATAAAGTTTTTATATCCTACACCCTCATTAGTGTTCTGCCACTGGAAAGCACACACAGAAACTGGTAGTCAAATAGAATTTAAAGCATGGACTGCATTAATTGGCCAGGCAAGGGCTTGAGAATCGCATACTACAAGATTGACCTTGCCTGGAAAATGCAACTTAGATATGAGAACTAATTAGAGGTCTTCTATTTTAAACTTCTGATGCTATATCTAGGAAATACTTCTGGAGTGAACTCTGCTGCAAGCCAAACTCACTCTACTTCCACATCCAGCTTCACAAACCTACTTGAGAGCCACAGAAAAAGACATGGTCCCTAATTATCTTTTTCAATCTCTTTCCTCAATTCCCCCAGTAAAACAATATCCAATGAATATCCTATACGTGGCACAACTGTGTTACCTGCTCTTCCTACCTTGATGAAGCATAAGTGATTAAACAGATAAGTGTTCAGACCAATATAATCCTCTCAAGGAGAGTAAAAGTTTCCCCTCCAAAACTGTATAAGACATAATAGCTTTTAGAGCTGGGGATTTAGCTCAGTAGTTCTGCTGCCTGCCTCGCAAGCACAAGGACCAGAGTTTGATCTCTGGTATAAAAAAAAAGAAAGAAAGAAAGAAAAGAAAAGAAACAGTAGCTTTTAGAATAATCTGGTATCTTAGTAACCTAAATAAAATTTTCCTTCAACATTGATTTTGCATTCTCCATAACTTCATTAGAGTTTCACCCAGAAGACAAAGGAAAAACCTCCAAGGATGAAGTGTTTGTCATTCCTTTTCCCCTTTCCCAACAAGACTGAAGTGAGGGTCTATTGTTGGCTTGCTGTTTCTCTTCTCTTTTTCCTAAAACATCTCATATTCTTACATTACCATTTTTAAGCTGCTAACTCCCCAACCCATATCTCCTAATTAGCCCCTAAATTTCAGTTTCATTCATCCAACTACCTGTTAACTATAATTGAGTTAATCAAGTCTGATAAGCATCTCAATTAATATAAGCCAAACAAGAACTCACAGAACTTAGCTACCATATTTAACTAATTAATACCATGCCAATAACTAAAGGTAAGCCAGGGAGAACCAAGATAAAGGCAAAAATAGAATACTATCTAGCCATTATGGGTGATATTTTTAAATTCCTATAAATATAAAAGTAAATCAGAAAGAAATAGCAAAACACATTCAGAAATTAAAATTATTACATTGCCATTATATAGTTGTGTTGCATTTTTACAAACAATATTACTTTAACTTTGTTTTAATACATGAAGCAGTGTGGTAAGCATTTTTGTTTTGTTTATTCAGAAGATCCCTTTCCTTCATTTGTGGAACTCATCCTGTCCCTCTCCATGTGATTCTGATAGAGCTTTCACAAAGTACTTCTCTTGGGCAGAAGGATGGACACTCGGCCACAGTCAGATGTGAAGAGTCTTCACTAACATGAGAAGGTGGCAGGAATAAAAATCTCATTGGAATTTCCTGTTGTATTAAGGTCTGGTGAGCCTTGTAAATGGCAGGAACCTGCATTCTGTTTAGAATTCAGTGCAGTTGAAGACAAATCTTTCTTCAGAAAAATAAAGAAATAAAAGTATCTGGAATAAAACCTATCTCCTTTTTTCTTATTATCATTTTCTTGCTGTTACATATGCGAACAACAGCTCAGCTGACTCACTGGTCTGCTTGTTCAGCAGCCAGCAGGCAGCTCTGTTGAACCATTACTACCAGAGCCCACTGTCCTCTCTCCCATTATTTCCAGGAGTCTCAGCAGGTAAACCTCCTCAGTGCCCCAGATCAGTCTAGCCAGTTGGCAAATGGCCTCACTCATTTTCTCTTCTCCCCATCAGCTATCCTCAAGCTGAGTTACCAACCAGTTAGAGAGTTCATCGTTCCTAATGGATCTTCTGAGTAGGAAACTGGTGCTCCAGCTTAGAGGAATAATTCTATCAAAGCTCCCTGGGGAAAGTGAATAAGGAGGCCATACTTCTCCACACCTACTTGGGTGGAGAAGAGCCCAGATCTGTCCTTGTGGCACAGCTTCTCCGAGTCATAGCCAAATGATGCTTCCTTATGCCCAGTTAGAAATGAGAAAAATGCTTTCTCTGAGTGAAGTGCTGATACCTTTCTAGGTAACAAAGCAGAAAGTGCATCAACATGAATTGAATGTTTGCCTTTTTTCACTTGTTATTCAAAAAGTGAGGTAGAAATAAAAGTTCACACTTTCTGAATTTTACTACGCAATAGAGGTAGGCATTAAAATCTTGGCCACAGCGCTCTTTTTATGAGTATGCAAAAGCTGCATTGGGGTCTGTAGCACAATGGCAGAAAATATTTCTTCTCTGTATGAACAATACTTAGCAAAGACAAACTTTAACTTTTTCTCACAGTCCTAGTTTCTCTGGGCCCTAACATTAACAGTGTAGCAGGGTCTGGTACAAAACAAATGTCATAGGCAGAAGGATGAACCCATAATCACCCCCCCCAAAAAAAAGGAAATCTCTGTGCATAAGATTCACCATTTTTGAGCTTCTCATTCATACATCACTGGTGGACACAATCTGTGCAGTAAACACAGTCACATTCAATAAAAACTATAACTTCTTGCTTCCAGGAATGAATTTGGAAGTATAGCTTCCCTTTCAATTTCATTGAAAAGTATGAAGAGTAATGGCAGTAGTTCTTCTCTAAATGTCTTGTAAAATTCAGCAGTGACTCCATCAGGGGCTGGGCTTTTCTTTGTTGGTAAATTTTTAATTACATTTTCAATTTCACTGATTGTGATTGGGGTGTTTAAAATGTTTTTATCTTCTTCGTTCAACTTTGGTAATTCATAAGTATCTAAAAATCTGTCCATTTCTTCTATTTTCCATTTTATTGGAGTACAGGTTCTCAAAGTAGGTATTAATGATCCTCTAGATTTCTACTGGATCTATTGTGACTTCACCTTTTTATTCCTGATTGCATGGATCTGAGCCATTTCGTTCCTTTTTTTGATAAGATTAGCTAAGGGTTTGTCAATTTTATTTATTCTTTCAAAAAACCAACTCTGTTACATTGATTTTTTGTATCATTTTCTTAGTTTCCAATGCCCTGATTTCTGCTCGAATCTTTATAATTTCCTCTCTTGTTCGAGCTTTGGGTTTTTCTTGCTCTTGTTCTTCTAGGAGTCTAAGATTCATCATTACGTTGTTTATTTGAGCCCGCTCTGTTTTCCTAGTGTGTACATTCAATGTTAATGAGAAAATAGATTCATTCATAGGAAAATGGATACATATTGAAGATATACTCCTAAGTGAAATAAATAAGTCACACATGTGTAAATATCGAAGTTTCTCTGGTGTGAATAAACCGTAATAATACATAAGATCCTAATAAGATTACTGACATTGAGAAATGGGAAGAAAGGAGCTAAAGGTGTAGAGAAGGTGGGATGGGTAGGGGAAGGGTAATAAGGGAAAAGAAAAAATTGTGAGATAATGAAAAGATGGAAATAAAGTGTTTGTAGATGGGGAGGGGAGGAGGGGGTGAAGGGAGGGCAGGGACAAAGGGAAAAAATGAGAACCAAGACCTGTCATGTGGAGGTACAAGATCCCAACAATGAATGTAACTGTACTGTATCCCTGAAATGTACCAATAAACTCAATTAAAGCTGAAAAAACTTAAAAAATAAAAACGCTCAGAGAAGAAAAACAAAAACTGTAACTTCTAAGAATAAAGCACCCAACCCCATAGGTTGAACAAGGTATTCAACCCAAAGTGCTCAAATGCAGGCAATACTGCAATTCTGTATCAGTTCTATTGAACTGAGCTGTCTGTAATGAAGGACACACAATATCTGCACTATCCAATGTGGTAGCCACTAGCCACATGGGGAACTGCACACTTGCAATGTGGCTGGTAAAACTGAGGTATTAGATCGATTATTTTATTTTAACAAATCTTAAATTTAATATTCCTATGTATTGAGTGAATGAAATTAAACGGGACACTTTGATCAGAAGAAAAAAATCCTTTAAATTGATAAAGATGGTAACAAAAAGAAAACTAGCAAATATAATTATATCAAATTAAAAATCTGCTGCCAAAAGAAGCAATAGAGTGAAAAGACAACTTGTGTGATGGAAGAATATGTTTACAACCAAATATATTTACAATAATTTACATGTGACAGGGGTTAATACGCAAAATACATAAGGAATTTCATTCAAAAGGAAAAAAATAAAGAAGCTTGGCATGGTGGCACAAACCTGTAATCACAGCAAACTGGAAGGCTGAGGCATAAGGATTACTCAAGCCCAGTACCTTAATGACTTAGCAAGACCTTGCCTCAAATAAAAGTTAAAAAAGAATTTAAAAAACAAGCTGGGAATTGACCTTAGTGTGAAAGCCCTGGGTTCAATCCTCAGTATAAGGAAGGAAAGAAGGAAGGAGAAGGAAAGGGGTGGGGGAGGAAGGGGAGAGGGGAAAATGAAAGGGAAGGGAAGAAGAGAAGACAGGAAGAGGAAATAACCTAATTTAAAATGGGCAAAGGATATAAACGGACATTTCTAAAAAGAAGACAATACAAACCACCAACAGGCATATGAAAAATGCTCAATATTAGCAATTATCAGGAAATTGTAAATAAAAATCATAGTGAGATTTCATTTTGGTTCAGTAAGAATGGCTACTATCAAAAAGATGAAAAGTAACAACTGTTGGTGAGGATTTAGAGAAAAGAAAACAATTGAACATTGTCAGTGGTAGTAGTTCAGACATTATGGAAAACAGTACAGAGGGTCTTAAAAAAAACTAAAAATAGAAAAACCATATAGTCTGTTTAGATATACCTCCAAAGGAATTGAAATCTGTATGCCAAAGAGATAACAGCTTTCCTATGTTCACTGCAACATCCTTTGCTACAGCCAAGATATGGAATCAACCTAGGTGTCCATCAACAGATAAAGAAAGAAAACGTGGGGTTGGGGATTTAGCTCAGTGGCACTGCACCTGCTTCACAAATGCAAGGTCTAGAGTTTGATCCCTGGTGCAAAAAAGAAAGAAAGAAAATATGGTATATATACACAATGAAATACTAGTGAGTCTTAAATAGAAGGAACTTATGTCATCTGCAACAATGCTGATGAACCTCAAGGATATATACTAAGTAAATAAACCAGCCAAAGAAAGGCAAATCCACATAAACTCATAAGTGAAATGTAAAATGTCAAATTCATAAAAACAGAAATTAATGTGGTAGATACTTGAAACTAGGGGTAAGGGATTAGGGAAATATTGACCAAATGACACAAAATTTTACTTAAGAAGAATAAATTCAAGAGATCTATAAGCTGGATATGGTGGTGCAAGCCTGTAATCCCAGCACTCCGGAGGCTGAGGCAGGAGGATTGCTGCAAGTCCGAGACCAGTCTGGGCTACATAGTGAGTTCCAGGTCAGCCTCAACTACATAGTGAGACGCTGTCTCAAAAACCAAAAAAAAAAAAAAAAATCTATGATAATATGATGACTACAGTTAAATACAGTGTATAGCATACCTACAATGACTAATGTAGATTTTAAGTGCTCTCACCAATGAGAAAAAGTATGTGGGGTAATGTATATGTTAAATAGCTTGATTTAGCAATTCCACATTGCATACGTATGTCAAAACACATTATACACTTTTAACATATATTATTTCTACTTGTCAACTTTTAAAAAGTTATCATAGGGCCAGGGATTTAGCTCAGTGGTTCGGTGGCCTGCCTTGCAAGCGCAAGGACCTGAGTTCAATCCCTGGTACCAAAGAAAAAAAAAAAAAGTTATCATAGTTCCAAAGTAGATAACTAGAAATGGGTTAAAAAATATTAAATACTGCTCACACTTTTCCTTCAAAATTTCCCAAATAGATGAACAAAAACAGAATTAACTTATTTTACTGGCACATCAAGGAATATGAAATTTCTTAGAGGGACAGAACAGAGTTTTTCTAGTATACGTACAGCTTTTAATCAAATCCAAACTGTACTTCTCTGTTTTATTAGAAATGTTTAAGATTACCTCCTAGTGGGCCAGGGATTTAACTTAGTGGTTCCACTGCCTGCTTCTCAAGCAAAAGGTCCCAAGTTCGATCCCCGGTACCAAAAAAAAAAAAAAAAAAATTAGCCCACCTAGAGCGCTTCAGGAAGATGCTTCCCATGCCCTTAGCACAACCCACGTCATATTCTATAGGAACAACTATCCCGCCTTGAGAAACATGGTATTAAATGATGGATCAAATGTGATAGCAGAATGTAGTAACTGGGAAACAAGTTTTAATGACCCAAATCAGGAATCTTGTCTTAGCCTAGGCCCTTAACCCTCTCTTCCTTCTTGTGTTGATAAAAGAGAAAAAAAGTCTATTGCATGCTAAGTCCACTGAAATGTGAGAAAATTCACAAGATGTCTATAAACATCTTGAGCTTTGTATCCATTGTTAATAAAAACAGATAATAAGATAAAACTCATGGGCAAAAAGCCCAAGGAGTGTTATCCCAGACAGCAGTGTGAATCAGAACTTGAGTTCTAAGGGACAAGGAGTCCTATTTGGGTACTTTCTTCTTCTCATTTTTCTCAGTAGCTTTTTTCATTAAAGAACTCAGATACTATACCACTGGCTATCTCTATTTGAATGAACTTGGTTCATAACATTAATTCACAATAAGGTATAATTGCAAATTAGCTCCTTCCTAGAGCACGTACATTTTAAAAAATGGAGTGTCCTGCTGCAGCAGTTAATATGTGCAATTATTCTGCAACAGGAAATTCAGAGTCTTATGGTAGTAAAAAAGAAAGGACTCAATTCTTGTCTGAAGGGTATGAGATAATCCCCCTGTGATAGCCACACTGAAGTTGATACTTCAAGGTTAGGTGGGATTTGGTGAGGCAAAGATAGGAAGGAAATCATTCTAGGGAATAGTAATAAAAATAATAATAATGATAATGAGAGGGCTGGGGGGATTTAGCTCAGTGGCACTGCACCTGCCTTACAAGTGGCAAAGAAATAAATTTGGTCCCTGGTACACGGGATGGGGGTAGAATAAGAATATATAAATAATCATGATTAAGAAAAGTGTTCTAAGTATTTCACAAAAAGAAAAAACAATATAAGAACTATTGAAATTTGTAATTTTAAAATATTCCAATATAGCTTCTTTTTAAACCCCATAAATAAAATTAAAAACCAAGTGCAATGGCAATATTTGTAACATATGACATGCAAGTGTGTATATGTGTCTGTCTGCATAGAATATATATACTACAGTATAAATTTCTTAGAAATCAACTAGAAAAATATAAGTATGTGTATAAATATGGTAAATGGGACAGTCATAAAAGGAATATTTCAAGTGATAAACACGACAACTTGTACAACCTCACTGGTTTTATTTGGGAGTACCAGGGATTCAACTAGGGACCTTGCACTTGTGAAGAAATTCACTGGTTTTAAATAAACTCAAATAAAAACTATGTTCACATTTACTTATAAAACTGGAAAACATTTTAAGCATAATTTCTGTTAGTTATATGGAGATTTAAAACAAACTTTAATAATATAAAGTTGACAAAATATTGTTGTACTTTTATAAAACTGAAAATCTTATATTCATTAATTTTTTACATTTTAAAATAATAATTTAATGGCAAGGAAATGTATTCATGACATATCATATGAAACAAGAGATTTCAAAATTGGATAATAGTACCCTTTGGAAATTGCATGTTTATGTGTGCAGCACATAGACTAAAGGATATATTAATGTTTTCTATGAGTGGTGGCATGATCTGACAACTGTTTAAATTTCATCTTTCTGTTTATCTATATTGACTAGTAGCCTACAATGAACATGTATTATTTTTTAAATAAGAATTAATGTTGTCATTGATTAGCTTTTTTTTAGTTTTACTTCATTTTTAATTGACACGATAATTATACAAACTTATGTGGTACCATGTTTTGATACATGCCTAGATGAAATCAGGATAATTAATACCCATCATCTCAAATATTTATCATAGCTTTGTGATAAAACATTCAAAAATCTTCTCTTCTAGCTATTTTGAAACATATAATAAATTATTATTGACTATCATCACTATACTGTGTAGTAGAACACCACGACTTTTATTAGCTTTTAAAAGCAGTTTTCCAAATGTCCCTTATTTAAATGTTTACTGAGGTATTCAACCCCACTTGTGAAAGTTTGAGGGAGGACCAGGAGAAACTGCAAATTGTGTGCACGAATTCAATAGCTAATAAATCAGTGGGAAGCCCTTAACTTCTTTATCCTTCCTCTTCTGAGACTTCACACTCAACACAGCCCTACCTTCATCAAACAGTGGCCTTTTGCTTGCTAGAGTTGTCACTACTAGCCTGACTCCCATTCTCAGCCTCTCCACCAAAATATCAGCACCACATTACAATGTCAGGCAGTATCTTCAGATGTAAAATACTTCCCTGACGATGACAGATTTATTGCATGTGAAGGCAAAGGTTCTATAAACTTCAATTAGGCAAGACAATTCTACCAAAAAGCTTTATAAGAGGCATGCAGGAATATGAGTCATTCAAACTCAGTATTGCGGAAATTTCATTAGGGATTTCTTTCTTCTCTAAATGACAGGTATAACAAAGGTCTACAAAATAAATGACAATAATCTGCAAAGCTTTATTTATTTTTGAATACAATGGGGCAGATTGTTCACATGGGGCTTGAGGTGAATAAATCAGGCACAGTGCCTTTCAAAGAGCAAGATACTTTACATTTGCATCTAGCATCATGATGTGAGGAAGACCAAGACATTTTTCAGACATATAGGATTATGATGAAAGCAGGAGACCGCCTTCCGGAAAGAAAAACAGAAGACTCTTTCTGGATCAGAGTCTTACTATTCCAGAGGCACAGAGTTCCACAGAGTAACACAAATAGCAGAGAATACAGCCCTCCATGGCAGAGCTGCAGCCCTGAGTCCTGAGCTTAGATACCCAGCAACTGACACAGTCGCCAGGAAATTTCTAGTGATGGGGGTGGGCTGGGGACAGGGGGAATCAAGAGACAAGCTCAAGAAATGAGTAGCCTGGTTTCATGTGTCTGGCTTCGCATTTGGGCCTAATGACTTAAGAGTAGATTAGCTGGATCACAATTCAGTTTAGCAAAAGAATATTAAGCAGAGTACTGGGAATACATTTTTCTCTTTCACTTATTTATTTGACAAACCATTAGCTATGCATTCATGTGAACATGAAAAGCTGGAACAGGAGACAAAATGTGAGGAAGGCAATCAGAATACGGATTTGGTTAGCATGTTCAACTAACCAATACCTCCAAAACCTCTCAAGAAAAATTATCAATTTTAAATAGTTTACTTTTATATGTATATAAAAATAAATTTATATATAATCTTACACTTTCCAAGTTAAAAAAAAAAAACACAGAGAATAAGTGACCTGCCTGAGCAATAGCAAAGACAGGTCTGGCAGAGAACCGAGCAGGGTTTTCGTAGTTCACATTCACCAGGGAATAAGGGGAATACTATCAAAATACTACCAGCTGAGAAACACACCTGTGGAAGATAACACAATTTGAGAATTCAGAATAAAAATGTATGATTTTAATAAGCACTAACTTTATGCAAGACATTGTACTACATCTTTAAAGAGGTTTCAAATACAAACAGAATACTGTCCTATCCTGCAAAGGGGAATTAACAGGGAAGAGATATCCATAAATCATCCTAACACAAGGTTGTTGTGGTCATAACAAAAATATAAGTAGCATTTACATGATATATTTGGATTGCTGCTGAAGAATAAGATTTAAAAGCTAATATTTGGGTTGTTTTCATATTATTGAAACCTCTTTTTTTATCATTTCAGTTTATTGGTACATTTAGGTATACAATATGATGACATTCAACACTGGGAATTTGTACGTTTACATGATTTTTTTTTTTTTTTTTTTTTTTTTTTTTTTTTTTTTTGTATCCGGAATCAAACTCTGGGCCTTGAGCTTATAAAGTGGGTGGCAGCACCACTGAGCTAAATTCCAGGCTCTTACATGATATATCTTGGTTCCTATTTTTTTCCCCATTCCCCTGCCCTCTTTTCATAACCTCCACCCCTCCCTATTTACACAAAATGTATTTACATTTTTTCCTTTCCTCATACTTATTCCTTTCCCTTCTTTTCTTTCCCCTACCCCTTTCATTTCCTCTTCCCCTTAGGATCCTTTCTTCTGACCTCACATAATCTATTAAGAGTATGGCCTCTACTCAGCTACCTCATATCTGACAAAGGAGCTGACCATCCCCACTGGAGGCAAGATAGTCTCTTTAATAAATGGTGTTGGAAAAACTGGATCTCAACCTACCAAAGATTAAAACTAGACCCCTATCTTTCACCCTGCCCTAAACTAAAATCCAAGTGGATTAAAGATCTAAATGTTAAAAAAGAGACACTAAATTTGCTGGAAGAGAAGTTAGGCAGAACTCTGGAAGACATTGGCATAGGAAAAGATTTTATGAACAAATCCTCAGTAGCACGGGAACTAGCAGAAAGAATCAACAACTGGGATCTCATCTTATTAAAAAGCTTCTGCAATGCAAAAGAAACCATCAACAGAACTAAAATATAACCTGCAATGTGGGAAAAAATTTTTACCAGCTTCTCCTCAGACAAAGGACTCTTATCTAAAAAATATATAAAGAACTCAAACCAATCAGCACCCCCCAAATATAAAGACCCAATTCAAAAATGGGCACCTGAAATGAACAGACATCTCTCAGACAAAGAAGTAAATATATCAAAAAAATTCCACATCACTGGTCATTTGAGAGATGCAGATGAAAACACTGAGATTCCACCTCACCCCACAAAGAATGGCTGCTATCAAGAAATCAAATAACAAATGTTGGTGGACTTGTGGGGAGAAAGGAACCCCTTCACTGTTGGTGGGAGTGCAGACTGGTGTAACCACTATGGAAAGCAATATGGAGATACCTAAAAGAGCTGGGACTAGAGGTTCCATTTGACCCAGCCATCCCTCTGCTGGGTATCTTTCCAAAAGAATTAGAATCCTGTCACAGTGATATATGCGCACCCATGTTTATAGTGGCACAGTGTAATAGCTAAAACTTGGAAACAGCCCATTTGCCCATCTGTTGGAAACTGGATAAAGATGTGGTTTTTCTATAAAATGGAAACTACTTAGACATAAACAATGAGAAATTAGATTCATTCAAAGGAAAATGGATACATATTGAGCACTCCTAAGTGAAAGAAATAGTCACACATGTGTAAATACCGAATAGTTTCTCTGGTGTGAACAAACTATAATAGTACATAAGATCCTAATGAGATGATTGACAATGTGAGATAGGAAGAAAAGGGCTAAAGGTGTAGGGAAAATGGGAAGGATAGGGGAAAGGGAATAAGGAAAAGAAAAAAATATGAGAAAATGAAAAAATGGAAATAATGTGTTTGTAAAGGTGAAGGGGAGGAGGGGGTGAAGGGAGAGCAGGGATAAGGGGAAAAAATGAGAACCAAGACCTGTATATAAAGGTGCAAGATCCCAATAACGAATGTAACTGTACTGTATACTTAGAATGTACCAATAAACTCAATGAGGAAAAAGAGTATGGCCTCAATGTGTATCTATTTAGCTATAAATATCTCTAGTTTCTCATTCTTTATGGCTGAGTAGTACTCCATTTTATAAAACACACACACACACACACACACAATCTTTATCCAGTCTCCAGTTGATGGGCAATTGGGCTGTTTCCAAGTTTTAGCTATTACATACTGTGCCACTAAAAACATAGGAGGCCTCTTTTTTTGTTGTTTTATTCTCTGTTACAAACTCCTGAGCTCTTGTATCTGTCTCATGACTTCATTTGTTTATGTTGTGATGCTGATGGTTGAAGCCAGGGCCTCACACATGCAAGCAAGTTCTCTACCACTGAGCTACATTCTTAACTTTCATGACTAAGAACTTACATAAAAAATATAAAATATTTTTAACGAAAGAGAAATAAGGAAGGAAGGAAGGCAGAAGGGAAGGGAGAAGAGGGTAGAGGGAAGAGGGAAAAAGGAAAGGGAGGGAAGAGAGAGGGAAAAAGAGCGGAAAAGCTTTCCAAGTGAAACAGAAAGAAAGAAAAAACAAAGAGGTGGCAGGGTAGACTGGGCATGTAATGCACACCTGTAATCCTAGCCACTCGGGAGGTTGAGGCATGAGGATTACAAATTCCAGGCCAGCCTGGGAATTGAGCAAGAACCTAGCTAAACGTAAGATTTTTTTTTTTTTTTTTTTTTTTTAGTGCTAAGGATGTAGTTCAGTGGTTCTGTACTTGCCTGGCATGGACAAAACCCTGGGTTCAATTCCCAGTACTGAGGGGGAAAATAAGAGGCAGGGTTGGGAAGTTTAGAAGATAATTGGGAGAATGTCCAGTGTGACAGAGTATGGGTTCTCCTTGGCCTCCTGAACCCAAATCATAGCTGCACATGGGTTCTAATCCTGGCCCTCCCACGTCAAGGTAAGTCCTGATGTCAGAGGAAAACCAACTTCACATTAGTCTGGGAATGTAGGGATAGTAACATCAATCTTGTGGAGACTCATTTAATCAATCCACAAGGATAAATTGAAATGTTCCATATCCTACAGATAGTGCACTGAACCAAACAAGGGATAGCCCTTGCCCTCATGAAGCTCTCAGTCCAGTGGGAGAATCAGATATTAATTCCATTTGAACTAGTCATCCTGAATTTATCAGCTTAGGAAGGCCTCCTGGCTTCCTCCAACTCTATTTTCCCTCATAGCTCTTTGTTTGAGGATTCATGTCCCCATTTTAAATTCTAAGTTTATTTCAGGGATAGCAAGATGAAAACTGGTTGAAGAAAATTTTCAAGGTATATTCCAGCAGTATATGTGATGCCTTTCAGGCAGAAAGGAATCAGGACCTTTTGAGAAATAAAATGCTTGGTGTGGATAAGCACAAAGGCAGAAGGAAGAGAGAGAAAGAGGCAAGACATGCTAAGAACTTTATCTTTCTTTTTTTAATTTTCATTACTACATATTTGCAGTACATAATGATTACATTCATTGTGGGAAGCTGGAACATGTGCATAATACATCTTAATTCTTTTTAAGAACTTTATCTTTCATTCTCATTGCCATGGGAAACCATTAGTGGTTTTAAGTATTTCAAAGGCTTCAATGAATGAAAATGACTAAACATTGCGGGTTCCTTCTTAGCAGTTACTTCATTTCCTCTGAAGGTGAGACCAGCCTACATCCCCCCGTCACAGTTATTGGTTCATGACCATATTGGCACATGACCCATACTGGTCAAATCAAATGAACCCTAGGGATTCAATTCTGAAATTAGACTGAAATTCCCTTTCTTGCTCAGGGAAGCATCAGCCCCAGACATTTGCTAGTGGCCATTTCACCATCAGAAACTAAGCCTGTATGAGGATGCAAATTACCCACAGATGAGGGCCCAAGGGAGGGGTTGGCAGAGATAAGGAGGCAGCAGGATTAGCAATCCTGCTTGAATTGGAAGCCTCCAATAACATCTGCCCCATTTGTGGACTTGCCGGGTACCCAAACCAATACATCCATCTGTAATAAAAAAAAAACAAACAAATACAGAGAAAAATTGGGGCACTAAAATAATGCTATTATTGCAGATCTCTTTTACATGGAACTAGAGACAATGGAATCTAGACAGGTAACCAAAAAGAGTCTAGGCCTCAGGTAAATGAGGCTCTAACCTGGAGCCACAGGGCTGCATGGATTCTGAAAGTGGAACATAAATCCAGTTTCAAAGGCCATGTCAGTTCCTCTAATTTTCATGAATCTTTACACTAAGATCCCTAACAATTCAACTTTTCTTCATAAGCTGCTTTTCCCCTCATCTGGCTTTCTTGTACTTAATCCTGAATACAGTTTTCTATATTGTTACTTATTTGCAAATTTTGCTTACATATGGTCCATTATAACCCTCAGATATCTTTTTATCACATTACCCATCACTTCTACTACCACTACTACTATTACTGATTCTACTACTGATTGCCTATATTAGCTCCATGTTTCTCCACCAAAATTTCTCTTTGGGCAAGACTCAGTTTGTTTATGCTGCTTTAACAAAACACTATGGGCTAGGTAACTTATAAAGAACTGAAATTTGTTATCTCATGGATCTAGAGGCTAGAAAGTCCAAGATCAAAGCACTGGTAGGTCAGGTCTGGTGAGGGAGACAGTGTGTGTTTCTGAAGTGAAGTGACTCTACATTGCTTTGTTCTCACAGCAGAAGGACACACAAACAAGGCAGCTGAGGCTGCTCTTTCATAAGAC
The DNA here is from genome assembly GCF_012274545.1 of Fukomys damarensis. NCBI lineage: Eukaryota > Metazoa > Chordata > Mammalia > Rodentia > Bathyergidae > Fukomys > Fukomys damarensis. The sequence goes on from NW_022900928.1 coordinate 55,848,926, forward strand.
ACTTAATCTCACGAGGAAGAACCCCTCATGGTTTAAGATCCTCTATAAGGAGCCATTTCTTTCCTCTTTTTTCCCCTGCTTTGGCACCAGGGATCAAACTTGGGACCTAGCACTTTTGAGGCAGGTGGCAGAACCACTGAGTTAAATCCCCAGCCCAGGATCCATCTCTTAAAAGTATATCATCAGCCACTAGGTCCCAACACCTGAATTTTCAACACATTCAAACCACAGCAACTCATCACAGAACACCACCTCAGCTGTGAGTTGACAACCTTGGGTGATACGCCACCAAAGAGGAGACACTTTGGTTGGCCTATGTGTTTTACTGATAGTGTCTAGACCAAAAAGATATACCACTGATTTATGCATACACCCGACTTTGGGGGGAAGGGTAAACACCCGGGAAGCTCAGTCCAAAGTGCTTATTCTACTACTATACACAAAAGTTTTTAATTTTTAAAGGATTAGCATGTTCCTAGTCTCTGGTGTCCTTGAAAAGACTTTCTTTGAACCAAGAAATAATCATTTACTTCAATGGAAAACAAAATGAACCATGCAAATGGAAATTGTGAGTTACTCATTTGGAGACTAATTGGGGGAGAAAACAAAGTCTGCAATCGAATGTGCATCTGCTTAAAAAACACAGTGATAACACTAAGTGTGTTTTTCCTTTCCTTTCTCTTTTTGTGCATTCTTCCCCAAGCTTTTTAGTAGATGAACTCTTAACTATAAATCCAAGAATATTTTCCTTATTGCTACTAGGCCTCAGTGGAACCAAGATATCTAAGATTCTTAAAGAAAATTTAATAGATCCCTAGAACTGTGCTGCCATCGATGCTATTTTGACAGTCTGCATCTGTATTGCATTATTATCTCAGTCTCCATGCCTTTAAAGGAAGAATGCATCATCATATCAAGCAACAACAGAAACCTTAGCTCCACACATAAATGCCATTTAAAACATTACCCCAATTACCATTCTCTTTCTTTACTCTTGATCCAGTTTTTCCTCAGTATCCAAGTAAGTTGTCAGGGGTAGGCTCTATCCAGGGGCTGCTACTTCTTCCCCTGCCTCAGTTATTCTCTTAAATGGCAAAATTTCAGGGATAAAGAGAGACGGGACATTTGAAGATGAGCCTTTTCCCATGGGACAGCCAAGATACCTGTTTCTAGTTCTAGCTGTGGCATATTCTGGTGATTTTATTTGTTCTCCTAAAGATCAATCATTCATTCTGAGAATCGAGTCCTGCTATCCAAATTCACAAGATGCTACCATGAGGGCTGTTTCAATTTAGACAGAAAGTGGATCTTATTTGTGACTGGCACACTCACTTCCATTGTGCAGGGCAATTCTTGCTCCATTCCTGTCACCTAACCCCCAGTTGTCAAGTGACCTGTGAATCCAGCTGTAACCAGAAGACTGGCAGTGAGCATACAAACCAAACAAAGAAACCTGAGGGATGTGGCAGGTGTTATCCCTACTTCACTAGGTAGCATGACTTGAACATAATGAGAAAACTCACATTCTCTGGACACAGTCCCTGTGCCTCTGACGATGAAGATTAGCAATCACATATTCTTATGAAATATTTTCTTTTTAAATGTTCCTTAAAGTCACCAAACACTTGTCATTACAACATAACCTCGATAGACGTGTCACTAGTTCCAAGATAGCATTCATTGCTATATTCTAAATTGAAACCTTCCTTTTTAAAAGGGGGTACCTGAGGACCATGGCTGGGTTCTGAGAAGCACCCTAATCTTATCAGGATCACTCATCTGAATTTTTCCTCCTGAAAAGATTTCCACAGATGGGCAATGTCATTAATTTATAGATCTTCTGTAGTTTATTAAACCTGTTATTCCCTTATTTAGTTATCAGATAGAATGGATATCATACTGAATCTGCAGGTGAACCTGTCCCAAGTGTCTCAAATGCACATACTGTGCTGAACACTGAAGGTGGGGGGCAGGGCATACATATAGTGGATAAAAAGTTCTCGCCTTTTAGTAAGTTTATACTCTGGAATCAGAAGCATCTCCAAATCAGTATAATTATAAAATACTGTTTGGTGTGTTAAAGAGTAATATAGGGTTGGACTATTCTGAGAGTGCAGGGATGAGGTTCATGAACTTTTCACTGTTAGTCTCTACAGTGGGATGATAAGATACATGATAGAAGTTACAACTGTGTCCTATGTGGAAAAGGTTTTCCAGAGATATACCTAAGTTAAAGATCTCGAAAGGAGATCATCCTCAATTACCTAGGGGTCCTAAACCCATCCTTACAAAAGGTACAAGATCCCAACAATGAATGTAACTGTACTGTATCCCTAAAATGTACCAATAAACTCAATTAAAGCTGAAAAAAAAAGACAAAGAAGTGAGGAGAAGGCAACGTGAAGGTAGAAGTAGAGGCTGCCCTGATATGGTCACAAGCCAACAAATGCCTGGAGCCATTAGAAGCTGGAAAAGGAAAAAAAGACTTCTTCCGACGTAGTTCAGCTTTGCCAACGGCTTGATTTCAGACTTTTGCCTCAAGAACAATGAGAATAAATTTCTGTTATTTAAACCAATAAATTCCTTTGAATTTGTTATGGCAGATAAGAAATCAAATGCAGCCCATTTGCCTGGGATTCTCTTCGTTCCTCAAGTCTCAACCTGTGTGCCATTTCTTCACAGAAACATTCTCCAATATCCTGTTCTACAGCAAAGTTGTTAGTCCCTTTTTTATATTCTTACAGCCAGTTCTACGTCCCTTTCCTTCCAAGCCCTTATTATAATACATACTTACTGACTTAATCAGAGCAACATATTGAGATTTAACTTACATTTCTTTCAGACTTGAAATTCCCCTATTGTGTTCCTCAAAACGACCCAAACCTTCCAGTCTTTTCTCCTTAAAGCTTGATTTGCTAAGGTTATGAGGAGACTTACAGCAAGAGCAAAGCAGCAGCCAGGTGAAATAAATAAGACACACATGGGTAAATACCGAATAGTTTCTCAGGTGTGAAAAACTAAGAGTGTAAATAAAATCCAAATTGTATAACTGACAATGTGAACTAGAAAGAAAAGGACTAGTAGGGGAAGTGGGAAGGGTAGCGGAAAGGAAATAAGGGAAAAGAAAAAATATGAAAAAAGAAAAAAATGGAAACAAAGTCTTTGTAAATAGGGGAGGGGGGTTAAGAGAGGGCAGGGGTATGGGGAAAAAAATGAGACCCAAGATCTGTCATGTAAAGGTACAAGATCTGAATGATAAATGTAACTGTATTGTATACCTAAAAAGTAGCAATAAACTCAGTGAGAAAAAAAAGAACAAGCAAAAAAATAAATTTCCTAGGAAGTAGGAGGGGCTTGGTACATACCCAGAGACATCTGGGCCTCAGCCAAATGGGCTCCTGTTCTCACAGGTTCCCCACCCTGAACATAGAACAAAAGGGACCTGTGTGACAGTGACCCATCAGCAAGATCCAGTCTAACCAAGAAATATGACTGTATTCGATGCCACAAAAAATGTCTGTATCTTTTGGAATGGGAAAGAGGAACATGTAAAGAGGACAGGAAAGTATTGCTAAGATCTAATTTTTCAGTGTGGGTCAAGGCAGCAAGTCTAATTTAAATCTAAACTTATTACAATGAAACTTTTTAAATGCTAAGCTTGAAGACTGATCGATACCTGCTGCTTATTTATATGATTATTTGCAACGATGACTGTTTTCCTACTAGGCATGTCTGTGGTTTTATCACTACTGTATTTCCAATTCCTGACAGATTTTTTTTAAGTTAAAAAAAACAAATAGCTTTCTTGCAGGTGTCCTTGTCCCAGACTGCAACTGCCATAATAAAATTTTCATCTGTGACAAATACAGTTGTCTATTGACTGCTCCCATAAAAACTTTGAATATTGTTTTATGGCTGACATTATACAGTGCTTTACATTTCACTGTCTCACAATTTGCAGAGCACCTTTTCTCTCTATAACACATTTTGGCACATTAATAGAAATTCCTCAAGCCTGCCAATACCTGTAGGAGCCAAAGCAAAAAATACATATATAATTAAATAGTAGTTCCCATAATACACTTGTTGATAATGCCCAGAAATCTCATGTGATGGGAAGTTCCGTTGAGGAAGTACCTGAAGAATGGGGAGGACACAAGTCAAAAGAAACTAACCTTGCTTTTGCCCTGAGATAAGAGAAACTCCAGGAACCATATATACCATGTGAACTATTTCACCAACTTGAGACATCAATATGGCCACACAGCATTTATCCTTTACATTACTTCTTCAGGCATCACCTGATCCATTAGCAAAAAGTCTAGTCTGTCCCTCCTATGCCTCCGCCCCAATAAAATGTTCCAGAATCCAAAGGTTTATTCCACTCAAAGCAAGGGTCAGGTCTCTTCCAATATGAGGAGCAGAGGAAACTGTAGTTGGGTCAGTTCATTTAGAACTGTTGTTTCTTTCCTATGCCTCTTACTGTAAAATGATAATTTTTACTACATGTTTGCAGTATACAATATTCACGTTCCTTGCACGGAATTGGTACATGTACATAACACATCTTAATTCCCCTTCCCCTCGCCCTCCATCTTTATCTCCCTACTTCCTATTATCTCTTAGTTTAAAATAACATTAAAATGGATATATTTATGTCTTCTGTTATCACTAGTTTTAGTAAGCTGAGCACAAAGAATACTAAATACACAATTCCATAGAAATTCCAAAGAGAAAAATAATGTGTGCAAAATTTATTAGGGTGACTTCTAAAATCCAGGCCAATGAACCTTAGTCCGTCACACAGTAAAACCAGAGGTTGTAAGTAAGGATTTCTAGAAGGGAGGTTGCTGAGGGATAGGACTCCTTCCTCAGGAATCTGTCAGAATATCACTGAAGTAAATTGTTTCTCCTGGAGTTTGGAGGAGGTAAGACATAAGTTATCCAGGATAAGTTGGCTAGTGCAGCAAACAAAGCACCATGACTTATTCAAGAATGGCCTGTATTTCCAGAATGAAACAGTACCTCCCAAGATGTAGACCTTCCAGGAATTAGGTAGATTTGTGAAGTTTTGAAAGGAATTTAAGCTAAAATGACCATCTAGGGGAGGGGGGGCAGGTTAGTGACCTGAAAAAGTATTCCAAGCAGGATAATTTTTAGGAAGCCAGAAGAAAAGTGCTTGTACTTGGGAAGTGCTTCATGAGAAAAAGCAACTGTGGGGAATCTCATACTCTCCAGAGATACCATGTCAAAAGTAAGATTTTTGTTTGTTTGTTTGTCTGTTTGTTTTGTGTCCTGCTTACTCTCTTTTCTTTCCTATTTCAACTCTAGTTCAACTTTAGAGAAAAGGAAAAACTTTAAATTAGATGAGAGACTGAAATTTATATACTGGACTAGTCTGCACTTGTAATAGCTGGAAGAAAAAGTCACTCACTAACATCTGAAAATGACTAGAAAAAGTATGAAATCGAACCAAGAATTCTTCTAGAAGTAGAGAAAAGAATATCAACAGATCCTGCTAAATAGCATGAAGAAATGAAGCTACTTTCTGTTTATTCACTCCTCATTGGCCAAACAAAAGCCAGCACAGTTCATAGGTTTCTCCCCAGTGACGCCAGCTTCAGACTCTAAGTAACTACAGTGGGACTCCTGCCTGGATCTCAAAGTTACCCTCACAGTCACATCCCAGAGACAAGCTGGATGCAGTAACACTACCCACTGTGGCAGGGTTGAAATGACCCATAGCCAGTGTCTGTCTTTCCTAATTAGGGCTAAAGCCTTTTCTTCTGCCAATCAAAATTCAGTAATGCTTTTTTACTCCCACCTCCTAAGACAAGACTACCTTCCTCCAAACACAGAGCTGAAGGAAACACTCAATGCAGTCTACTTGACTTAACATTGCATAAGCAGGTTGAGGGTGCCAAGTGATAATTCTCATGAGACCCATTTGAGTAATCTGTGGTCTCTACCTTACACACTTGAAGAACCTTTCTCAGTAGGCGTCCAGAATAGCAAAAGCCATCCTAGGCAACAGACACATGGCAGCGGGTATAACAATTCCCAATTTGAAACTATACTACAAGGCCGCTATGATAAAAACAGCATGGCAATGGCAAAAAAACAGACCTGAGGATCAGTGGACCAGATTGGAAGACACAAAAACAACTCCAGACGTACTCAGCTACCTCATCTTTGACAAAGGAGCTGACCATCCTCAGTGGAGGAAAGATAGCCTCTTTAATAAATGGTATTCGAAAAACTGGATTTCAACCTGCCAAAGATTAAAACTAGACCCTTATTTTCACCATGCACTAAATTAAAATCCAAGTGGATTAAAGATCTAAATATTAAAACAGAAACATTAAACTTGCTGGAAGGTAAATTAGGCAGAACTTTTGAAAACATTGGTAGAGGAAAAGATTTTATGAACAAATCTTCAGTAGCACAGGAACTAGCAGAATCAACAACTGGGATCTCATCTTATTAAAAAGCTTCTGCACTGCAAAAGAAACCATCAAAAGAACTAAGAGACAACCTAGAATGTTGGAAAAAATTTTTGCCAGGTGCTCCTCAGACAAAGGACTGTTATCTAGAATATAGAAAGAACTCAAAACACCCAGCCCCCCCCAAATATAAAGACCCAATTCAAAAATGGACATCTGAAATGAACACATATTTCTCAGACAAATAAAAGCAGCAAGTAAATGTATGAAAAAATGCTCCACATCACTGGTCATTCGAGAGATGCAGATGAAAACAACACTGAGATTTCACCTCACCCTACGAAGAATGGCTGCTATCAAAAAAATCACACAATAACTAATGATAGTGGGGTTGTGGGGAGAAAGGAACCCTTCTCCATTGTTGGTGGTAGTGCAGACTGGTACAACCACTGTGGAAACCAATATGGAGATACCTCAAAGAGCTGGGACTAGAGGTTCCATTTGACCCAGCCATCCCTCTGCTGGGTATCTTTCCAAAAGAATTAAAAGAATCATATCACAGCGATATATGTGCACCTATGTTTATAGCAGCACAGTTTTGTAATAGCTAAAACTTGGAAACAGCCCATTTGCCCATCTGTTGGAAACTGGATAAAGAGATGTGTTTTTTCTATAAAATGGAATATTACTCAGCCATAAAGAATGAGAAACTAGATTCATTCATAGGAAAATGGATACATACTGAAGATATACTCCTAAGTGAAATAAATAAGTCACACATGTGTAAATACCGAATAGTTTCTCTGGTGTGAATAAACTGTAATAGTACATAAGATCCTAATGATATAATGGACAATGTGAAATAGGAAGAAAGGTACTCAAGGTGTCGGGGAAGTGGGAAGGGTAGGAAAAAGGTAATAAGGGAAAAGAAAAAAAATGAGAAAATGAAAAAATGGAAATAAAGTATTTGTAAATAGGGAAGGGAGGAGGGAGTGAAGGGAGGGCAGGGATAAGGGGGAAAAAATGAGAACCAAGACCTGTCATATAAAGGTACAAGATCCCAATAATGAATGTAACTGTACTGTATACCTAAAATGTACCAATAAACTCAATTAAAAATTAAATAAATAAATAAAATGGGCATCCATTTAACTTCTGGTTGATACACTGTAACAATTACAATTCATTTAAGCAAGGAAAAAAATAACAGTTGAGAAATGATGGAATGTGTAGAAAAGAAGAGATAGGATACTATAACAAAGAAATGGAATCTAGACAGGTCAGGAGAAAAAGAAGGGAGGATCAATCTTTGATTGTGGGGCCTCTCCCCGCTCCCTGGCTTCCATCTGCTTAAATAGTTCTCTTAAATTTATAATTTTTGAAATTGATAATGCTTTGCTATACTGATGTTGAATGGGACAGGCAGCCTCTACTGACTGAAACTTAACTTCTACAACACTATTCTCATACCTTTGCTGAGTCTGCTGAAGTATCTCAGCTCTGTAGAATTTCTCTGCTATAGGAAAGATGTGGAAACAGCAGGGGTGCACTGCTCATTACAGCTTTCCAGGGTTCGTTAAATAAAAATAGCTCTAAATGAAGTTACATTAGAAAGCACTCACACTGCATATCACTGCTAATGAGCACCTTTTTAAGCCTGTCCCCTGAAAAGCAGAATTTGTCACCCACTAGCAATTGTTCTTAAAATCAGTTAGGGAAAGGATTGCCTTTACCCCTGAGAATCAGCTTGGCTTCCCATGGAGATGAAAAACGGTGCAACCAGTTTATGGAAGAGCCTCAATTGTTGTGAGGAGAAAAAAAAAAAAAAAGAAACTATTTTTGCCTAATAATGACCACCCAGTTATACTGTGTCAAACCCATCTTTCCTCTTGACTAGGTCCCATAACATTTTAGTGACTTTGGATTTTCAGAAATGTCTGTTTAGATAACAAAAATGTCTAAGACTCAACCCTGCTCATTTCTAAACTTCAATTTCATGATTCATAATTTTCCACTACCCTATTTCTTCCCCAGTCCTGACTCAGGGTCACTTTGTGGTCCTAGCAGCTTGGAGTGGGCCATGCCTGGTTTTCACCACCTTCTACTCCCTCTTCCATGTCACGGTAGAAAAAGACAGGAAGAAGGGCAATATCTCTTTCTCCGGTTGTAGGAGGTCTCAATTCTCTCTTTGGGGTACTAGAGCCATTTTTCTAGTGGGGGGGGGTCCTATGGGCTCATGGTCATTACTGAGGAGCAGCCTGCTCCCCCGTAGCAACCTTAGACCTCAGAAGTTGTTTAGGAGATGTGATATTTTGGGACCCATTGGCCTTTATGGGATTCATCCTCTACACTCCTATGTAGAGAAAAGTTCAAGCCTCACTTTGACACTTTTCTCACCAGGAGATAGCATTCTCCATTCTCTTTCCCTGCTACGGTAAAACAGAAGCAGATTAACAACCTCAGTGTATACCTAAAGTTCCAGTAAAGATAAAGCACCCATCAACTAACTCCCTCATCTTGTAAGTGGTTCTCCAGGCCCTTCTCTTTTCACTGGAAGGAAGGATAAAATACTCCATTGTCTCTCTACACAGGGAGATCCTGAGGTAGAAAATATAATCTCATCAGACAAACTGCATCACAATCTGAAAGGCAGCCAGCCCACTCCTGGGTCTGTTCTTATGTTAAGCCTAAGAAAGAAAAAACAGAGGGATTGGAGGAACAAAGAGGCAATGCTACATCAATTCTCTGAAGTAGAATTTTTTTTAAATAAACTGTATGGATAAATGTCTGCTGCCAATTAGGACAACTCTCTGGATTTAGAATATTGGTAATGTTGGACCCTTTTATTCCTAACTTGGAAATCTTAGGACAACAGAAAATTTCTCACATGACATCCTGTATTATAGTTTCCATGGGGATATAGACAGACAGATAAATATAAATATGTGTTGTTTCCAATAATTCCATAAACACTGACTATGTTGAGGATATTATTTTCTAATATTCCTGCTTTTGTTGCTGTAGAAAGTGGTTGGGGAGGACATATTATATAGACAATGAAGCCAAAAAAACAGAAGTTACATATAGATAGATAGATAGATAGATAGATAGATAGATAGATAGATATGTATAGACATATCTATATATGTGTGTGTAACTATGTATATATATATATATATATACACATATATACATACATTTGCAAACATGCATTTGAATTTGCATATCAAATATAACACATGGAAACATTAGAAAATATAAGGTTCATTTATAAGATTCATAACCATTTCTTCTTACAAAAATTTCAGGTGACTTAATAGGGACTTCATGTATATTAAATTGATTTCTTTTTCTGAAATCCTTTTCTTAGGCTCATAATTTGTAGTGATACTATTCCCATTCTGTTACTTTATATCATTCTTTCCTCTCATTACTTTAGTCACCATTTATCAAGCACCAAAATATCTTGACATTCCTAGTTTCCTCCTTCACAGACTGGAGGAAAGTAATATCTACCTTCATCTTTTTGCAGACCCTGTGTGGATGAGTCTAGTATCTCTTTTTAGAAAGTGTGGGTACATCTTATCATCCTTAGCTTTGAGGCTTTAGCTGGAATTTGAAGGCGATAGCATATGTCCCTTTTAACAGCCTATTATATTTGGAAAAGAGAATTTACAGTTCATTCCAAGAATGAAGAACCATTTTCTATGTGTTTCATTTCATCTTAGCTACCAGGTGTCCAGAAGTCCTTTGGGATTTTAATTTTTCTTCGAGAATGGAGGAAAAAAGGATGGAGGCTTAGTGTTATAAAGATTCTTTCATATGTTTGTTATATATTAGTAATTATACATGCTGAAAAAGAGGGAGACTTACTGTTTTTCTCCTCCGAATCTTTTGGATTAGTGTAAGTCCCAAAAAATAAATAAATAAATACATTTGAAAAAAGAGTAGCAAAGGCTATGAAGATGATGATCAAGTGCATTCATTTCTTTCCAGTTACAAATATGGTTGAGGCCAGGTAGAAAATGAAATGAGCAAGGTACAGACTCCTGTTATTCAATTAGCAATTACTCATTAAGCACTATTGTATGTCAGATTTGGTACTTCTTGTGTCCCACTGACCAAGCAAAAATTTGAATATTGTCCAGGTTTGTAGTCAGAAGCAATATGCTTCACTTTTACAGATGGCAAATTTTGCTATTATTTCAAAGAATTAGCTTTCCTAGATTTCCTAGCAATTAATGGATATTGGGATTCAAGCCACGTTGCCCAATAAGATCTGCGAATATGTTTAGTCAATTAGTATTCCTTGCCTGGATGTGTAGCTTATAAAGATTTTGAGTACAGCTTTAATACAGCTGTGCAGCTAAGAAAACGTCTGGGTGCTTTCACCTTGTAAGCAACAAAGCCACCTTCACTGTGACTTGAAATCTTGCTTCATTATCATCTAAACTCAAGTTTTCTATTCCCAGATAGAACTGTGGTCAGGCCAGAAGGCTGGCTGGTGACACTGTAGAAAGGGACATTTTTCTCAAAGCTAAAAACTGATAAAGTGCTGCTAACTGGTGAAATTTATGTTCACAAAAATATTACAAACCCTCCTGGACTCCAGTTAGGGTTATTAAACATTAGATTATTTCTGTCCAAGGTTCAAGGATGCAAAGGAATGTGGAAGAGCTTGGTGGACATAGGTTAGGAATGAACTTCAGGAGGCAGAAAGACAAGAGAAAATCTTGGCAATGCTAAATTGTTATTTTGTATAAGAGCTTAATGACTAGGTATAAAGTAAACAAAGCCCATGAATATCTATTTACTTGCTCCTATGCCTCCCATTATGAGCAGATTAATAAGACAGTAAATGCAATTGACAGGCCAAAAAATAAAATTAAAATGTGGAAGGAAAGCACTCATCTTTTGTTGTTTTTCCTACTCACATCACATTCAATATAGCTCTTCAGCCAAAGGCTCCCGAGGGCAGCTTTCTTTGATGCTTCTTTGATTGAGTGGGTATTAATTCAACTTAAAAATTGCAATTTACTAAGAGATCTTGCAAGAGATGAAATCAATCAACAATTTCACATTGAAATTCACATGAAAACATGATCAATGAATAAACATTAACTCATTCATTAATGGCATAAGAATTATATATTAATATGTGCATAAGCTTAATATTTGTGCATTACATATAAGTTTATTGACTTTAATAATTACTAAAACTGTATAAGAGGATCCCTACTCTTAAAAGCTTAGTATTTATTCCAAGAAATGTCATATTTTAACTTGCTACTTCTAAGAGAAAAAAAAAAATTGGCAGCTTAAGGGATAGATATTTGGGCTTAGACAATTGTGACAAAAAGTCCATTTTTAGGCCATGGTCACATCCAAGATGTGCTATTGTATTCCACTGGCTTAATCCTTTCTGAAACAGATACTATCTTTCCAGGTTATCTTTGTCTTCAAACACTGCAATGCACTGCACCAAATTCTAGTTCTAGGATTCAGGCAGGCAGTGAGGCAGGCCATTGTCGTTGTTGCTCAACATTCACAATGCTGGAGTTAGGGATAGAACCAGTTTCTGCATGTCTGGACATAAAATTTACCTTTACATTTAGCTTTCCTACATTAGCTTTCCTAACATTCCCTAAAGGGATGGTTATGTAATCCTTGTTAGTACAGATGGTTGTTCTGATTTGAACAGCCTGTGCATCATTGCAAGAACAGTCTCTTTAATCTGTAAAGACAACACCAAATAAAATGCATTTCTTTAACCAAGAAAATGAGATTCCAAGGATGTATACTGTCCAAATGACAAAATATTTCAGGCATCTACGTAATTAGCCTGTGATATGGATACACATGTGAATCCAATTTCCTTTTTATCATCCTTGGTCAGGTCATGAATTGAAATCACAGTAGGAGTACAGTCTCTCAGGGCTACAGCAAAGGAGGAAAATGCGAGCGGCTGTTGGGACTCTTCACAGTCAAGAAAACATGCCAAATGAGGATTAAAATGAAGTTTTTCTGCCTGCATTTCATAAATTCAGATCAAGAGGAAAAACAATTCTTCCCTTTCCCTACTTCCATCTCTGCCATTGGATGAAACAGAAATTCACACAGCTATTGCCACTACCTTTGTCTAAATACTTTTCATCTTTTGAATAGGCTGTATTTTAAATTCCTATAAACTAGTCTCCTTTCTCTTATGTCAGGTCATTCTGAGGCATTCTTTACATAGTGCGAAGGTGCTCTCTCTAAACAACAAATCCAACCACTCTCTAATCTACTTATAAACCCTCTAACCCACCTTTAAAAATTTTTTTGTTTTTGTTTGTTTGGTACCGGGGATTGAACTCGGGTCTTTGCACTTGCAAGGCAGGCCACCAAACCACTGAGCTAAATCCCTAGCCCTTTGTTTGTTTTTTGAGGCAGGGTCTCACTGTGTAGTTCAGGCTCACCTTGCAGCAGTCCTCCTGCCTCAGCCTCTCAAGTGTGATTACAGGTGTATGCCACCATACCTGGCTTACCTGTAAATCTTTAATGACTTTCACTACTCAAAAATAAAGTCCTAACTTTTGAATATCCATGTCCTTTTATGTTTGGTTCTCTCTCACCTCATTATTAATTCTAGTGTCTCCTTCATTCTTACCTTGGCTGTAGCCATTTCAAAATCCTTGTCATCTCCATTTGCTATGTGACAACTTCATGAATCTGCATTAGGATGCCTCTTCCTGGAATGCTTATGTCCTTATATAAATCTTATTCATCCTTCAAGTCTCAGTTCCTATGTTTCCTTCCCTGTTAAATTGTCCCCACCTTTCCTCTGGCTCACATCTACCTTAAGTAGTTTAAGTCCTACCACATGACCTCATGCAGACCTTTACTGTAACATTTGTCACCTGCTATTGTCTTGATATGTGAAATTTTAGTGGGCAGAAATCATGCCTAACATGGCAAGGACTCAGTAATTCCTAGATCTGATCCTCACCATCTGCTTCAAATTCTTTATTGTTTACTTGTTTCACTGACTTTTCTACCTACTGGCTCCCATCTAGATTCTCCCCATCTAGCCTTCTTGAACCAGTAATCCAATTGAATGGTCTGCCAAGGTTTACTGTAGATTGGCCCTAAGTGGGAACCTATGAATTCCTCTGCTTAGATCCATATTCTGAGAGGGAGTGATGTCACCTGGTCCCAGGTTCCTAGATGGACAGCCCAGACCCAAGACCCGGAGCACCCATCTGAGAAGGAAGAGAGAGGGAGATATTGGGAAAATAGATTCTTGCTGTCTCACCTTCTAATAGCAACATTTTAGAAAATAATCATGAATTAAAAGAACCGGTACCCTGCTAATAAGCATCACTGCACTGCTAAATGAGTAGAAAAACACTTAATGAACAGAAATAGCCACAAGGAAAGAATATCAAGGTACAATTTAAAGGGGGTAATGAATAAAATTGCTCTCATCTTATATTCCTGTGTTGTCTGATGTGATGCAATGGGAGGGCAGGATGACTGAAGTCTGATAAAACTTTCATCTATTATTCAGCTTTGCTAGACTGACACTGAAATACACATGAAGACAAGTATGTAATTAAAATTCCAGACTTTTTATCATCTATTCTTAGTTTTGAAAGACAATGAATGCTGTTATGGCATTGTGTAGACTATTCTGTTTAATATAAAAGTCAAAAGGCCCAAGATTTAGATAGCTAACCAGAGAATGCAGGGAAATAAATAAGAGCACACTTACTGCATGCTTCCAGACAACTTAAGGTTCAACAGTCTTATACTAAACATGCTGAAATAAAGTACTAAATTGAAAATCCTGACATTTTTTCATTATTAGAAAAATAAATATGAGAGATTCAAGACCTATCCCTTAACAGTAATACAGAATTAAGCATGTAGGTTTGTCATGAACTTAAAGTGAATTTATTAGAGGAACTCATTACAGTAATTACATCTAGAATAGTCTTTTAGATTACAGCTTTGCAGGCTGCTGGAAAATAAATACTCACTAGCACCCTGTATCTGAGGAAAAGTGCAATCATTTTCATGTCCCCATGAGAAGATCCTGAGATAATGTGAATTCCCTTAAGATTGTGTTAACTGTGGAAAAGTCAAAGTTGTCATCTCCTACTCAATGATGTGATGGTGCCCCATGGCACAGAGCAACATGCCAGCCTTCATGTGATCTGAATTACTTATTCTGTCAAAGCCTCGGTTCCTGCATTTCTAGTATAGGGGTGGTTAATAATAATGGGGGAATTAAACATACCTACTTAATTGACTGGTTGCAAAAAACATGTAGCACAATGTATGAAAAGCTTAGCATAGGATATGGCACAGAGGAAGTGTCCACTACATGTTAAAAATTGTAATAATGATACCGCCCCATTTTTCAGTGAGGTTAGTCTCAAACATACCCTTCTCAAGCAAAACATCACTGCAATTTCTGTGCTTCTGCTGACATTAGTATTTATCTACCTAGAACACAGATACTTAAATTGGTTGTTAGAACCTTCCATTGCCATACAGTTAGGTTAATAAGCATAGAAATATAAAGATCTAGGACGCATTATCTGAGATAAGAAACCACCTGAGATGAGTATTTTCCCTTTCAAATACTCCCTACTAATCCAGTCTCTATCTCTCTCTTCTTCCCTCCCTCCCTCCCTCCTTTCCCTACCTTCGAATAAATCATCTGCTTTTATTTGGGAATAAATTTTAAAAAGAAACCACCTAAGAGGTGCGGAGACAAACAGGAATAAAAGTTCACCTTTCTAGAGCTTTAGAGTCAATTTATTTCAGAAGCCTGAAGTTGTTAGTGTTATTCATACTTTACTTTCATTGGGTTTTTAATTTTAACTATTTCTTTTACATAGGTACCTGATTTCTTGTGTTTGCTTGATATGGATCTAGAGAGAACTCACTTAAAAAGTAAAATTAGGTGTTCCAAGGACAAAGAAAGGTGGATGTAAAGACTTAGCATGAGACAAAGGAGGTGATGATTAAATTGGACTTCACCCTGACATAGTTCATTCTGCTAAGATTTCACAAAAAATTCAAGTTGTATTCATAGGAAAATTGTACCTCTTAACTCTGGCCACCTAGAGGAATTAATTTACTGAGTTCCACTTTCCTCTCTCCCTTAAAAAGCAGAATCATCTGAATGAAAATATAAACTTGTACATTAAGAGTCCTATGTCAAGTGAAAGATTTCATCAAAGAAGTTATTTTATGATTCTTTGTAACTATAAAATGTAGAAAAGCAGAGCTTTCTCAAATGGTAAGGGGATCAACAGATAGGGTAGGTAAAAGAAGAAATTAAGATGTGTTATGTACAGGTACCAATTACACATAAAAAATATAAACATTATGTACTTATAACATATACTAATAAAATGTTTTACATTTTATTAAGAATAAGAATGACTGGGAGATTACTGATAAAAATGCTAACTTTTCATTTTCCTTATTGTGATAGAGCTACTTAAATTTTGCTTTATGCTCACCTCAATTCACCATTTTAAAATTAATTTTATTGGTACCTTTTAGATATACATAGTAATAACTTTCATTATAGGAAATTTGTACTGATACATAATGTATCTTTTTTTTTACCACTTCCCTCCCCTTCTTTCAACTCTTCTCATTACAAAAATTGCTTCCATTTTTTCCTTCTATTAACTTTTTTTCCTTTTCCCATTGTTCCTCCTCCCCCAGTTCCCTTTCCCAATTAAACATTTTCTTCCGATTTGACAATATCTATTATACATTTTGGTCCTTATTCACACTTTCACTTTCTCATATCAGAGAAACAACACAATATTCGAACATATGTGTCCAATTTGTTTCATTAAGAATCTGGTCCCAAGATGTATCCATTTACCTAGAAATGTCTAAAGCTTTTCATTCATTGTGGCAGAGTAAGCACTTCATTGGTAAAAACACCACTTCTTATTTATCCAATCATCAGGTGATGTGCATTTGGGCTGTTTCCAAGATTTAGCTATTAGAAGCTGTGAAGCTATGAACATGGGTTTGTATATACTGCTGTGATACGATGCTTTTAATTGTTTCAAGAAGATACAAAGGAGAATAGCTGGGTCAAATGAAACCTTTACTTTTAGTATTTTGAGGAATCTACACCCTGAATTCCACAGTGGTGGCACCAGTCTACACTCCCACTAACAGTGGAGAAGGGTTGCCTTTTCCCCACAGCCCCACCAGCATGTTACTGGTTGATTTCTTGATAAAAGGGATTGTCTGAAGTGAGATGGAATCTCAGTGTTGTTTTAATTTGCATCTCATGAATGACCAGTGATGTTGAACATTTTTCTTATATATATTTGTCATTTCTACTTCTTTATCTGAGAAGTATCTATTCTCTTCAGATGTCAATTTTTGGTGGGGGGGTTGAGACAGGGTCTTACTATGTAGTTGAGACTGACCTGCAACTCACTATGTAGCCCAGGCTGGTCTTGAACTCAAAACGATCCTCCTGCCTCAGTCTCCTGAGTGCTGGGATTACAGGCATGCGCCACCACACCCAGCAAGTGCCAATTTTTGAAGTGGGTCTTTAAATGTGGGGGGAGGTGTGGTTTGTTTTGTTTTGTTCTTTATATATTCTAGATATTAGTCCTTCGTCTAAGGATCAACTGGTATAAATTTTTTACCATTTTTGTTGCTAAAAAATCTTTTTAATAAGACGAGATCCCATTTGTTGATACTTTGTGATATTTCCTGTGATTGAAGAATTGTT
Source organism: Fukomys damarensis (assembly GCF_012274545.1). Taxonomy (NCBI): domain Eukaryota; kingdom Metazoa; phylum Chordata; class Mammalia; order Rodentia; family Bathyergidae; genus Fukomys; species Fukomys damarensis. The sequence continues at coordinate 55,866,137 of NW_022900928.1, forward strand.
CATAAAGCTTTTGCCTACATCGTCTTCAACAGTTTTATCTATTCTATCTCCCAAGAGATTGTTTCTGTTTTAATATTTAGATCTTTAATCCACTTCAATTTGTTTAGTTCATGGTGAGAGATATGGATCCAATTTTAATCTTCAGCATGTGGAAAGCCAGTTTTTCCAGCACAATTTATTAAAGAGGCTATCTTTCTTCCTGTGAAGGTGTTTGGCCCTTCATCGAACATAAGACAGCTGAGTGTGTTTCAGTTCTGTATTTTCTAGTTTGTTCCATTGATCCTCAGGTCTTTTGGGGGGGGCAGTACCATGCTGTTTTTAATCAGAGTAGCTTTGTAATATAATTTCAAATAATGGTTTATGATGCTCCATGCCCTGCCTTTGTTATGCAGTATTGCTTTTGCTCTTCTAGGTCTCTTCTGGTTCCAAGTGAATTTTAGAATTTTCTCTAATTTTGTGAGGTATGCTATTGGTATTTTTATTTGAATTTCATCAAATCTGTAAAACAATTTCAGGACCATGGCCATTTTTACTCTATTTGTTCTTCCTACCCAAGAAAGAGCAAGGAATATCTTTCCATTTTCTGATATCCTCTTTGATTGCCTTTTTAATAGTACTGTAGTTTTTAATGTAAAGGTCTTTTATTTTCATTAGAAAGATTCCTATGTATTTCATTTTGAATGCTATTGTGAAAGCTTTGATTTCCTTAATTTCTATCTCAGTGAGTTTAGTATTTGTGTAACAGAATGCGATTGATTTTTTAATGTTGACTTTGTATCTAGCTATTCTACTGAGTTTGGTTATTTAATCTAGAAGTCTTTTGGTGGAAATTTTGGGGTCTTCTATGAAGAGTAGCATGTCATGCACATAATGATAATTTAATTTCTTCGTTTCCTATCCTTATTCCTTTTATTTGTGTAATAGCTCTGGCTAATGTTTCCAAAACTATATTGAATAAAAAGTGGTAATAGTGGACATGCTCATCTTGTTTCTGACTTTAAAGTGAAAGCTTTAATTTTTTAAATAGCCCCTCAATGTAATGATTTTAACATCAAGGGAGAAAAACATCCACTTCAGGGCATGTCTCTGCTGTCATTGGCTGACAGAGAGGGCAAACAGAACCCTGACCCATATTGATTAATCCCAGCAAGCCATTAGTAGAATTATGGTAGTGGTGGATAATTCCAACAACCCCAAGCCTTTAGTTCTACTGAAGTTCAGGCCACTTCTGGTTTCTGGCTGTGAGGCTGGGTCTAGAGTTTTCAGTCTGCAACACTGAGTACCTCCTGCTAGCTTGAACTCAGCTCCCTCTAGGCTTGAAATGGACTTTCTGACATCTTGCTGGCTTGAACTCAGCTATACCTCACCTTGATACTGGGAGCTGCTAGATGGAGCTAACCTGAAGATGCTCTAAATTCTGAATTTGGGCCCTTTCCAAAATGGCTAACAGCCAATCATCCTCTCCTGGAAGGTGTCTGAACCCAAATAATTCACCAACTACCGCAATCTGCCATGTCCACTGCTCCATTCCACCAGAGTATTTCTCTTGGAGGCCACCCTTCCTTGGAGCAAGCCAATGTGAACTGAAACTTCTATAAACTGTGAAATAATTAAGTCTTTCTGCCTTTAACTTTGGGTGTCAAGTATTTTGTCTCAGCAACAAGAAAAAGTAATTAAGACAGTACTAAATAAGAGGAAGCATACAAGCAAATGATAATTAATAACTAACATTCCAGGTCTCCAAAACATTGTTCTTCACACTTTTTCATATGTTTACTACTTACTGGACAGTTGTAAGGTGGACCATAACCCATAGAAGTGAGGTTAAAAGAGCATCTTTCTGTCTTATGTAACTCCACATGGAGTCCTCCCCCACCCGTCCTTGGCATTTATGTTAATGGTTTTCATATTCTGGTATCTTCTACTTTCATCTTTCAAAGATATAACAAAGTTGAGATGCATTACTCCCATGAGCACATCTTAAATCTTGTTTCTTTTCTCCAATTTTCTAATCTCCCACACTTCCCATATCTTAGAAACCCAAACTGCAAAGGGGAAAAAACTTAAATTCAACCGTCTCAATCCTGAGCAACTTTTGACCTCTTCTGCCTCCCTCATTTCTTCCATAACCAACTTCTTCTACATCTTTGATCATGTTATTTTCTCTGTATTTTTCACTTAGCATGTCATCAAAATACAGGAACTAGTTTAGCAATAAGTAATGGTAGGGGGAAATTTGGCCAGCAAGATAATACTTTCATATGTGAGCTGGGGAAAAGAGGAGTCTATCATAATTAATAATTTTATTCCATTATCTTCTTACTGGCGGAAGATTTTTAAAATAACTGATTTATCTCCTCCCTTTACCTATCTTCTTACTCTGCTTTTCATAATTTTCACTCAAATATCTTGGATTTTAATGAAACATATTAATTTATATTATATATTTTCCAGTTGAAGTTAAGATCATACCTTTCAAAATCAAAATTCAAAAGTTACTTACATATAAACTTTAACTTTTAGTGACTTCATTGTTTAATGATATTTCTTTTGTATCAAATTTTTTATTTTTTGTATGTATCTTGCTCAATTTGAAAAATATTAGAGCAATTCTTCACAGAAGTATATAAATGAACTATTTTAAAGTCCTGCATGCATGAAAATTATGTATAAAGTCTTATTGAGTTTGGAAATTACTGCCCTGAAAAATCTGTAGAGTAGTTATTGTTCCAGTTTTCTAAATTTTAATATTGTAGAGAAGTCTAAGGCAAACAGGATTCTTTTTATTGATTACATACTTTCTTCATTTAGGATAATTTCAAACATATTTTCCTTAAAATTAGAAATTCAAAAGTATCAAATATGGGCTAACTTTAATTAATTTTACCTCATGCAAGCTCCTTTAATTTTCACAAGGGAAACTTGTGTTTCCATTTAACTGATTATTCCTGCTCTTCCATGTATCTTACTTTTTCCTTCTAGAATTTCTAAATTATAACTCCATATTCATTTTCTTCACATAGTTTTTAATGTATATTTATGTAAGTTCTGGGAGAATTTAGTAAATCACTGGATTTGTGCAGTTTTGAACCTTTTGAAGTCTCCAGAATAATATTCACACTCAAATGAAGGTGACAGCATCTATGACATCTTCTGGTGGTAGGCTCCAACTTCCTTGCCATGCTCACCAAAAAAAAAGCCTCCTAATTTCTTGTTTTTTGTTTTTTTTTTCCTCATTAAGGTAATTGGTACATTTTAGGTATACAGTACGATTACATTCATCGTTGGGACCTTGTACCTTTACATGACAGGTCTTGGTTCTCATTTTTTTCCCCTTGTCCCTGCCCTCCCTTCACCCCCTCTTCCCCTACCCCTTTACAAACACTTCATTACCATTTTATTCATTTTCTCATATTTTTCCCCTTATTAGCTTTCCCCTACCTTCCCACTTTCCCTACACTTTTAGCCACTTTCTTCCTATTTCACATTATCCATTATATCATTAGGATCTTATGTACTATTTTAGTTCATTCACACCAGAGAAACTATTCCGTATTTACACATGTGATTTGTTTATTTCACTTAGGAGTATATCTTAAATATGTAGCCATTTTCCTAGGAATGAATCTAATTTCTCATTCTTTATGGCTGAGTAATATTCCATTTTATAGAAAAAAACACATCTTTATCCAGTTTCCAACTGATGGGCAAATGGGCTGTTTCCAAGCTTTAGCTATTACAAATAGTGCTGCTATAAACATAGGTGCATATATATATTTCTGATATGATTCTTTTAACTCTTTTGAAAAGATACACAGCAGACAGATGGCTGGGTCAAATGGAATCTCTAGTCCCAGCTCTTTGAGGTATCTCCATATTGATTTCCACAGTGGTCGCACGAGTCTGCAATCCCACCAACAATGGAAAGATTAAAACTGGACCCTTATCTTTTACCATGCACTAAAGTAAAATCCAAGTGGATTAAAGATATAAATATTAAAACAGAAACACTAAACTTGCTGGAAGATAAGTTAGGCAGAACTCTTGAAAACATTGGCATAGGAAAAGACTATGAACAAATCCTCAGTAGCACGAGAACTAGCAGAAAGAATCAACAACTGGGATCTCATCTTATTAAAAAGTGTTTACACTGCAAAAGAAACCATCAACAGAACTAAGAGACAACCTACAATGTGGGAAAAAATTTTTATGAGCTGCTCCTCAGACAAAGGACTGTTATCTAGAATATATAAAGAACTCAAAACAATCAGCCCCCCAGATATAAAGATCCAACTCAAAAATGGGCATCTGAAATGAACAGACATTTCTCAGAAAAGTAAAAGCAGCAAGTAAATATATGAAAAAATGTTCCACATCACTAATCATTCGAGAGATGCAGATGAAAACAACACTGAGATTCCTCACCCACAAAGAATGGCTGATATCAAGAAATCAACCAATAACAAATGTTGGTGGGGTAGTGGGGAGAAAGCTTCCTAACTTCTTTCGAGGCTAGTGGTGGTCGTTTTCTAAGACCATCACAATTAATAAGATGCCATCAGAAATCTTAGTAGCATAGAGGGTGATTCTAGAAAATTTGATCCGATTTTGAGAAAAGCAATAAATAACCAATACCAACTTCTCCTACTTCTTCCTGCTATGAATAAAGACCTGCCTCCTAAAAAGGTGAAAAATATTTTGTAACCAAAATGAGTGGTTAAAAGAGTTGCAGAATGGCTGGGAATTTAGCTCAGTGGCACCACACCTGCCTCACAAGTGCAAGGTCCTTAGTTTAAAGCCAGTACCACACACACACACACACAAAAAGAATTGCAGAAAGACTGACCATAACATAACCCATTCAGTTAACCAACATAAGCAGTTGCCTATTCCCAAACTTCTTACGTTTGCAAATCTACCAACTCCAAAAGTGTTAGAGCAGAAATTTTGCTCGACATACCAAAAATGATAAGGATAACATAATTATACGTTTCTGTGTGTGATGGCATACATCTATAATTACAGCACTCTGGGAGGTTGAGGCAGGAGGATTTCAAGTTTGAGCCCAGGCTGGGCAACTTGGCAATTTAGCAAACTCCTGTCTCAAAAGTAAGTAAATTAATAATAAAAAATAGTTGAAGATATAGCTCAGTGTGAAGACCCTGGGTTCAATATCCAGTATCAAACTTCAAAATAAATAAATAAACCACAAGCTACTGAACAATTACTATGCACCAGCCTAATTCACAGAGTACCTTATTTCATTACTATAACAACTATAATGATGTTTCCTTTCTTTTAAAAACAGATTAAGTGACTTGTCCAAGATCACAAAGACAGACACGAAATTTAAAGCTAAATTTCAAGGAAGATAAAGAGAATAAAATGTTAAATTGTGAGTTTCCAGTGACCCTCAACCATAAAATGAATAAATTCTAAAACAAGGTGTCACAACAAAGTGTAGATCTTGAAAGGAAGTAAAAATGACTTTAAATTCACATCAAGGATACAAAAATATCAAGGCAATGGACAGTCAAGAGGATTTAAGAAAATATTTATTTGGAAAGAATTGCTGAGTGGTATAAGAAACAACCATTCCTCAAAGGGAAGGGAAAAAGTGCAATTCCACTTCTTTCACCTCTAGGGTATAGAAAGAACTTTTAGTAGGACCACTCAGAAAGCTTATGAAGCTTGAAAAAATTAATATACATTTGACTGAAAAGTCTAATGGGTTCTAATGCTTTACAGTATGACCAGCTGGATGCTCCAATGGTGAGAGCAAAGTAGAAACAGCTGTATGTGACTGCCCGGCATTCTCACAACTGGCTGAGGCAGAGGACTCAGGGAGTATGTTACAGGGACTAAATAAAGGCCACAATGAGAGAGCTGGACAGAAAATTCAGGGCTGAGGCAAGAGACAACCAAGGAAGACAATTCATAACACATCACAGTCAATACAATCAGCAAAGAGCCTCCAAAGTACATGAAAGCAGCCACAGAATAGTCAACTTTCAACATTTGCCAGACTCAGAGCCTGAAGTCATCCTAACACCTATTCAACAAAACTCTCTGGCCTCCTTTTCCCTTTCCCATATCAAGTTGCCACTCCCTCTGGAGGAATAGCTAGCTAGCAAGGAGAAAAAGTCACTCATACCCTCTTACAAAAAGGCTCAACTACTATGGTCTTGCATTAATCAGTGTTCTCCAGAGGAACAAAATCAATAGACTCGATAAACTGTAAAAGAGAGAATGTCCTAGATTGGCTTACAGGATCAGAATCAGGATAACCCCACAGTAACTGCTGACTGGCTAGAGTGCAAAGAAAATCAGGAGCTGCTCAATGCCAGAAGCTAGAAATCTCAGAACAAGGGAGACCAATGGTCGAACTCCAGTCCTGAGGCTAACAGCCTGGAAGCCCTCTAGAGAATCATGGGCCTTTTCACCCATTTAGCAAATGCACACAGCTATATTTTAACCTCAGTAATACATCAAGGTAATAATATCCCTGCCAGTTATTCAAACAAGGACAATACAACTCCCTAAGGGCAATTCTGGAAATCTGTGGGCACATTAGTCTAACACTGCAGTGTCCAAAACTTAACTTATTGAAGAATATAATGTTTTTGTCCTTTATATGTTATGGTTAGGTAATATATTAATTTTTAAATTGTATGTATAAGTAGGTAATATTAGCTATGGATTTCATCCAGATAGTAAAGATGACATTACAAAAGCTAATGTTTGGGGCTAGGGGTTTAGTTCAGTGGTTCCACTGCCTGCCTCCCAAGCGCAAGGTCCTGAGTTCAAACCCCAGTACCAAGAGAAAAAAAAAGAAATATATTTGTTTTGAATATGAGGGTTGATACAATTAACAAGTGGATTTAAACTATTTTATGTTGCTAATCTAATTTTCTTACTTCTAATATATTTTCCAAATTTTTTATTTAAAAAATTTTACATATTGAAGTTACATAAGTAATATCAGAAATACTTGTTTCTATTCCTCTAGATTCATTCATAACTAACCACATTAGCAAGTACCTGTAAAGAAAGAACTCTCCTACATAGCTACATAACCTCAAAGCAACAAAGCAATCATCACGCTCAGGAAGATTAATGTTGACTAAAAACACTAGTACATAACATACAATCTATATTTAAGTTTTGCCATCTGTTCCAACAATGTCCTTCTCATAGCTATTTTTTTTCTAATCTTTTTCTTATACAAGAATAAATCACTGAATTTAACTGTTTTATTTTAGTTGTCTCTAGTCAGTTCATTAACCTCGTGTCTTTTATGTTACTGAGATTTTGAAGCAGCAGGCTGATTTGTTTTAACTATGTATTGTAACTCACTTTGTTTTCTGATAAGTAGATTTAAGTCTAATGTTTTGCAAGAATATTATATAGATGATGTTCTGAGCTTCTCAATCTATCACATTCAGAGATAATGAAACATATTTTATAATACCATGTTAGAAATGCTAAATTTAACCATTTGGTTATAAAAATACACTCCAGAATTTTCCCTGGAAAAGTTACTGGTTTGTGTGAAATATCTTGATAACATATTTTAAAAATTGTGGGGCTAGCATTGTAATTTAGTGGAGAAACTCAGTCTTAGTAAGGCCTTGAGTTTGATCCCAAGGACCAAAACAAAACATACTTTATCTCAGTGATGTCCTTCCAAAGAGAGAAACTAAATGCTCAGCACCAAAGTGCAGACGAACCTGTTCTCACCTTTTTAATTGATGACATGAAGATTCCAGTGTGAACTATGAAATAATTTCTTACTCTAGGCAGGTCTTTGAACATCAAAAATAGTTCATGACATTAAGTTAAAAAGAAATTCCTTGAAAGAGTTTGATTTTTAATAGTATATAATATGCTGCTGTGAACATTCAAATTCCTTGATACTTATTTGCTGGTGTTCCATTTTGTTCTTATTTAGAGTATTTAGAAACAAAAATTAAAAAACCATACTAGCTTGAAATATTTACATTGAAGTCTAAAAACTGGGCAGTTTATTTCCTACTTACCAGAAAATAATATCCTTTGTGTACCACAAACACACTGTATATAGCTGTATATTGTCAAAAAATTGTGCCAGCTAACAATTTAATAATCCCAATGATGCCTTTGTCCCTACTTCACTGAGTTACATTCAAAAGAAAAAATACATGAATAATTTGTTAAATTCAAGTAAGCAGGCATTTCCATTAAATATTTGAAAAATTGCTTCTTTATGGTGAAACTCAAGCTACATAGTAAGGAGAATAAAATGGGTCAGACAAAAATTTCGCTCAGCAAAACTCACCGTGACAATTTGGAACTTTACCAAATTATCACTATGTAAAATTAGGAATTCAGTTCTTTTTTTGGGGGGGGGTTGAGACAGGGTCTAACTATGTAGTTGAGACTGACCTGGAACTCACTATGTAGCCCTGGCTGGTCTCGAACTCACAGCGATCCTCCTGCCTCAGCTTCCCGAGTACTGGGATTACAGGCATGCGCCACCATGCCCTACCAAGAATTCAGTTCTTAAAAAGGCCAAATTAGGAACATTTTAAAAAGGAGAACCAATATATGCTACCTTGTTTTTGTTAGTCTGTACACTGGGTATATGTTAACTCATCTAAATTTAAAAACTTTCTGAGATTTTGCTTACCACACGCTCACTCTCTACTCTCACTAGACTCTAAGACCTTCAAGCCAGGTCTTATTTTTTATGTGTTCCATTCCAAGAGACTTTTACAAAGTTTACCTCATAGCAAATACATCAGGGCATGTAAATAATGTGCATACAGCCACATAATTATTAATACATGACAAACCATTCCAAAATCAATGCTTTTTACATCATCTCAGGATGCTTTCAAGTAAAATTTGATAATAACCTTCTAAGAAAGGTTATTAGAAAAATCAAAATAAATTGAAGTGGACTTCACTTACTTTACTGCTATGATATTTTCAATTAAAAGCCTAAAATACACAAAACTACAACAGTTGTTGGTTTGGATACATTCAATGTGCAATCTGAAATTAAGCTGTGCTAAATGGTAATAATTATAATGAAACGATTATTCCCTAAATGATGATCAACACTTTAATATTCAGTATGTAAAAGATAACTAATAGAAGGTTGTCATGTCTTACTGTTTATTATTAAAATACATGCTATGGAAACTACCAACTTGAAAGGTAAAATTAATGAAAAGTATTAATGATGTGAAAAATTCTGTTATTGCATATTTCAGAGATAAAACCCAGATTATGATTCTAGAGCTTAGAGATACTGATAAATTATTTTTTAAATGTACTTTTCAATGATAAAGATTGTGATATTTGGAATGCTGCTCGGGGATTCTAAAGTTTTATTAATTGTTATCCAAATGTTTAATAAACCAAGAACTTCTGGAAATGTTTTACTCAGGAAAGAAAATAACCTTTTCTGTCCCAAAGTTGAGTCTACAGTGTGGCAAACTTATCCATTTTAATGACACAAAATACCTAAATGGTAAAAGGAATGAATATAAGAGAGACCATTCCACTTAACTGCTACTTTTGAAGAATACCATGGGACCACAGATGCCTGCTCCAATTCCTCCCTTCCCAGAGAAATCCTTGCATGTATCAAAAAAGATGCATACGTAAGTATCTCAGGAAGAATCCTGTAATTCTTTCCTGTTTGGTGATTTAATAACACAGTTCATCTTTGTACTGATAGGTCTGTAGAATGCCTGACAAAAACTGCCACACACATTTCAGCTTACATTTTATGATAGCAAACAACAAGATCTACCAAAGGACCATCCTGATTTTGTATATGATTTTCCAAATTAATTTCCTAAAACACTACTTCAAATAGATATGTGTACTAGACTGAGTATTATTAGCAAGGCCAATGGCTTTCTTTATTGAAAGATTAAGAGAGGCATCAAATTCTTTAATTTGAATTGATGATGGGCATTCATTTCTTAGTACTTTCAATAGGACAAAATTCTTCAAAGAAATTCTGAAAAATCACAAGATTTAAGTCAACATCATATGACTTCTGGCCTGTGAAGATAGCAAAGAACATCAGACGTGAAAGTAAATAAAACGAAAAGTGTATAAAGCAAACTGAAGGATAATGGCATACAAATGGGTCCATGAATAAATTCTTAAAAATAAATGAACTCACTAAGGCAAGAGACAAGAAATTAAAGATGAAAAAGGGCCAGAGGTTTAGCTCAGTGGTTCTGCCACATTCCTCGCAAGTGCAAGAACCCGAGTTCAATCCCAGCACCAAAAATAATTAATTAATGAAAAAAAAAGTTGCAAAAGAATGCACACAATTTTTGTGTTTTTTAACTCATTAACTGCATAATCATGATAATGAGAAAAATGTCAATATCCAGCAAAACATTATTGTTTTATGAAAAATTATTTCTCCTTATCTTTAATCTTCTAAGAAAATATTAGTATGCATTTGTGATACATAATCCATTTACCATGGGGAATTGGTATATATACATATTGTATCTTGATCCTTTCTACTTTCCCATCCCCTCCTTTCCTTTCTCTCTCCAAATCCCTAAAACCCCTTCCCACCTCCACAAAGTCTAACTCCCTGTTTTCTATTATCCATCTTCTTTCTCTTTAAAGTATTTATACTTTGGGTTTCTCACATAAGAGAAACCATGTGATATTTAATCTTTATGTCTGATTTATTTCACTTAATACTATGGTCTCAAGGTGCATCCATTTTCATTATTATCAATGAAAAGTACTCACAAACTTTAATCATGGCTCTATACACAGGAAAATTTTATATTAACTTATCAGACAGTATACACAAATTAGTTGGAAAAGAAAGTCTGAAATACTCTACTCAATTTAGAAGACAAAAATGTCTTCAGCACACAATTCAAATTTCACTGTCAAATACAAAAAAATTACTATTCCCAAAGTACATATCAGGCCATAATCCACTCATTACTTTCAGAGTTGTCGGTAAAATAAAAAGGACACCTATAACTTTTGTTTTTGCAAATGTGAAAATTAAGCATTCAAATAAAACACTCTTGCCAACTCATCTATAATAGAGCTGAAGGGTCATGTGAAGAAAATGTTCAGGTCACAATGAATTGTACCATAAACTGCCTGCTAGGCCAATCCAGCAAAAGTCTGCTTTATCTTTAATATTGTATTTCTTCTTAGCAACTGTGGACAGAACCACCAACTATGACCTTAAGATGAGCTTTACATAGTAACTTACTGCTTCTTGCCAAGCAAGGCTTGACAGATCTCTCAAACAACTTGCATAGATTCCTCTGTTGTAATAAAATCCCTAAGCTTTCCACTGCTTTCTCAACATCCCAGAGGGCTGGCTCCCCAGCCTGTGTCCTGGATAGCAATCCTATTCTTTATTCCTTAATAAAAGTTTCTTTATTGGAGATTCCTCTATACTTTTGTTTCACTTTGACACAATAATTTTATGTAATAAAAAACTGAAATTTTTAAATATATCAAAATATTAAACTCACTCTTTCTATCTGTAACACTTTACTTGTAAGACAAATACATTAAGTCCCACATCAAATATTAACTTCTTCAATGAAACTGTCTCCAGTGTTCCTGATATAAACTGTTTCTAACTCTAAAATCCCATTTATATTCCTATGAAACCTTGCACATTTATACTGGTTTAAATTTACTTCATTAACTGTGACTACATCTTAATTGTTGTTTCAGTCTCTGAAGCACCCTTCCATGTAAGAAACAATCAGTCATTTTCACATGAATGAGTAAATTTTGCTAAGCTTAAAGTCAAGCTATTAAAACAAAAAGAACATAAATACTATATAATAGAAAGTTTAAAACATCCTAATCCATTTTCCCCGTAGGTTTAAATATATAGGAGTATCTTCAACATTATATAAACATTTGCAAACTGCTGCCTATATTCTATAAGGGGGAAAAACAAACAAAAATTCAATCAAATTTCAAGTTGTATTGTGCTAGGGAAATGTTCTACATTTGAATGTTGAATTCCTTCAGGAGTCTTTCATCTCATTCAATTTCATTAGAATTCTATATTATGGCTACTATGATTGCTTTCTAGAAAAAAAAAAACTAGTCTCAGAAGAGCAATTTCTGGGCCACTAAACTGAAAGACTGAAACTTGAGCCTTGCTGTCTCCTTCTAAAGTATACATTCCTGTGCACTGCACAGTTTGTTTTGTGAAAAATATATATTCCTTAATGTTTATACAGAACATGGTAATTACTAAATAACTTATACAGAAATATATAAAATAATCTCTAATTACTCATATAATAATAACACAATGCTGTGATGCATTTCCTTCTAACTTTTGATTACAAATAGAGATCAAAATTAGGATTATACAATTTTGTATCTGTGTATTTTGACTTTTCTAAAAGCAAATTTCATCATCAGAATTTTCCCAAATCTCTAAGACCTTCAAAAGTACCTTTTAGTGACTGAATAATATCTTTCTTTTTTGGTACTAGGAATTAAACTCAGGACTTTGCACTTGTAAGCAGGTGGCGGCACCACTGAGCTAAAACCCTGGCCCAGTGACTGAATAATGTTTGAAATCATGAATATGCCCTAATTAACTTATAGAGCTTCTTAGTGTTACATATTTTTTTCAAAATGTTTTAATACTAAACATATTTTGTATACAAATTATTGCTATATTTGATTAAGATTTTTACCTAGACTAGACCCTAAGAAGTGGAATTAGAGGATCAAAGATGAGTAGAGATAATGGCACAGTGTTTTGCCCAACATGCACAAGAGTCTGTGTTTGATGCCCAATACTACATAGTACATATATACAAACATACTTTCATTCAGGATCAAAGGCTACAATTTAAAGACGTATGATACACAGTATTATGTCAAAGTTGCTTATTAGGTTATGCCAACTTACACTCCCATTTAAAACTTGAGTATCATTTACTCTCACTACCACTGTTGTCATTTTTAAATCTTAATAAGCCAAAAGTGGATGTCAATATTTGATGTGTATTTGCATAAAATTTCTTTTACAACCAGTAAGACACAACTTATTTTTTGTGTATTGGCCATTTGTATTTCTGGGAATCATTTGTTTTTTTTTTTTAAACCAGTATGATTCTACTTTGGGTAATTAATTCGTATGTTAAAGGTAAAATCTTCTGTGATATATATATCAGGCAGATAATCAACTGAAACTCCAGTTTCTTTTCCTTTACAATTTTATGCTTCTTAATGTATGTGTGTATACTTATTAATGCATAAATATATGCATGTTAAATAATGTGAACATGTGTTAAAACTATTGCCTCCCCCCAGGGGAATAAGGCAAGCCTAATGAGACATAAAATTTCTAAATTCAATATCAATAACATGCAACAAGAACCTTTAAAAAACATTCTGCTTTGCAGAGTACAAGGCTAACTGAATCTAGGAACTTGAATAATTTATTCAAATAACATTTTTTGCAGGTGAAAAATTTAAAAACAAATACATACAGAAAAGAGACAATAAAATTAGAAGAAATAATATAACATCCCTTATATATTCATCAGTCAGTTTCAATAATGATCAATACATGGCCATTCTTGTTTAATACAATTCTACCTACTTCTCCATCCTCAGATCATTTTGCAATAAATTCTAAACATCAGATCATTTCATCTGCCAGTTATACATGCTTATTTTATTACAACTATTTTTACCACTGCTAAAGTATTCATCATAACTTTAAAAACATCATAATCTAGTGTTTTCAATATGCCATTAATGTTTGCATTTCCTCCATCACCTTATACATTTTGTAATAATTATTTTAAAAGTTATATGTAACTTGAGGACTATGGAGCTTTCACTAAATCATACAAAACTGTATCTACATCTTTTGAAAAATCTCAGTTCTTAACCATACCGACATAATTCCATGGCTAGAATCCATAATAAACAAAATATCAATTTTAAACCACAGAAGATCTAAATTATTGAGTTTTCCTTTGCCTCGGGTTCCAACATGACTCAGCAGAATACTGGCACTCCTTCCACTTTTATTTAAAATTTGGGAGTTTTTTGGCATTTAAAAATATTGTATTAAAGTATTTCTAATTTTAATTACTAAGTTTTTCAGTTTCTCCATACCATTTCATGCCTGAAGTAAATGTCTTCCTAGTCCTCTACCTAGTCCTGACCTGGTATAATTCCTCCCTTAATTTACTTCACAAGAATATCATCCAGTCTTAGAAGAGAAAAATAAAATCTCTCCAAGTATCATTGATTAAAGATGGTTTAAAGTCTTGTGGCTATTTTTATCCTTAGAGTTTCCCAGTAGAACGTACAAATTACTAGATTTAAAAATACTCTTAGCAGAGGTAAGGGGAAAAAATGAGAATCAAGACTTGCCATGTAAAGGTACATGATCCCAACAATGAATGTAACTGTACTGTATCCCTAAATGTACCAATAAACTCAATAAAAAAAAAAAATACTCTTAGCTCAAACAGTAAGAGGCAGAGACCTCATTTTATATATAAAGTAGTACTTTTTTATTCATCTTGCTTTTTAGAATTTAACAATATATACTAAAGATTAGGTATATAGGTATGTATTTTATTTCCTTCATAGCTGAATAATGCTTCTTATAAATGCATCATAGTTTAATCAACCACTGTATACTCTCCTAGTGACAGTTACCTGGGCTACCACCTGTCTTATATTCTGCAGAACAGTGCTATAAGGAGACCTTATTAATTTCACATTTCTATTATATCCTATTCTTAGAGGTAGAGTTCTGAATAACAGAAAAGTATTTTTTAAATGTTTATATAATCAAATGAATTAGTCTTTTTTTTCTTTTTTCAAGTTTAGTGATGGTTAGAAAAGTCCTGCCCATTCCCAGGTTATGAGTAAACTGACTCCCTCACTTAGTTCTTGTGTGGTTATAGTTTTTAACATTTAAACTAACCCACTCATATATCTTTTTCCTGTTAAATAATTTAAATGACCAGTCCATTTTCCTTTCCCATACAACCACATAATTATTTCCAAAATATTCACTACAAAGCTAATTATTTCTCTAATTATTTGAGGATACTAATTCATCTTTATCAAATGCTAATTTCCATCTTATATTTAGTAAATTACTTTGTATTTTATTCTACTGGTCCAACTGATCTTGTCTCCACATTAAGCTGTAGTAACTATAGTGGTTTCCATGCCTGTTTTATTGTCAGGTACGTTAGCCACTCCTCATTGCTTCTTTTTCTCATCATTTTCCCAGATATCCTTTTTCCCCAAAAAAATAAATTTTATAATCAACTTTTCTGGATTCAGAAAAAAATTCCTGATTATATTTTGACAGAGGTTGAGTTACAGATTAACTTAGCATAAATTGGCATCATAATATATGAAAAAATCCTATTCAAGAGTACGTTTTTTTTTTAATGTGCCCAGCTCTATGTTGATATATTTCAGAAGATTTGTACAGTTTCTTTTCATAAAGGTTCTGAACACTTATGACTTATTAGGGTTCTGTCTTAATAAATCCATTTTAAGTTGAAAATACTGTAAGTTAGAAATGCACTTAACACATCTAACCTACCAGACTGTTGCTTAGCAACATAATACACTGTAGAGTGTTAGCTGCTTACCCTCGTGATCACATGGCTGACTACAAGCTGTGGCTTGCTGCTGTTGCTGCCCATCGCAAGAAACACATATGGCATATCACTAGCCTGGAAAAAGATCAAAATTCAAAATGTGAAATACAGTTCCTACTAAATATACATCACTTTCACACCATCAAACTGGAAAATTATAGGTCAAATTAGTACAAGTCAGGAACTTTCTGTGTATGTGTGCATCCCTGATTTTATAATACATTTTCCAGTTCTTTTTTTTTTTTTTTTGAGGCAGGTCTAACCTTTGTGAATATAATTTTAGTATTTCCAAATTGTGAAGCTTCTCATTATTTTCTTTTCACTGATTACATTGATTAATAACTGTAGTAGAAAGAAGTAAGTTCAGAAATGGTAGCAACAGGAACTCTACAGAACATTTTTCCAGCAAAACAACCACAACCAATGAAAATTATTTTTAAAAACATTTAAAATAACTGGAAAGTATCCCAAGGCATTAACAGAAAATGAAGAAATATTTGCTCAAGATAGCCTCCTAAATGTAAATAAGAACAATGAGATTCTGTAGCAATGAGTCATAAACTGCTCCCTTTTCTATTTACCTCACCCAGCCTAGAGTGACAGATGCTCCATTTATGGCATGTATATCCGAGAACAGAGATCCCCCCCACTCCCGGTAGATCCTAGTTGGTCAAGGACTTTGGTGTCTCCCTGAAAGGGAAAGTTTTGTCAACATTTCTCATTCTTCCCTACTACAAATTGCAAAAACTATTTTCATGATTCTCTATTCAGGTATCACTCTTAGAAAAGGGGCTATAGGACAGGAAAGGAAGGTGCAGACTATCAGAGAGCCCCAATCAGCCTTAAAACAATTCCTTCACAGATCAGAAGTTATGTACCAGCTAAGGCAAGCTGAGAAGAGCAGAAGCTACCAAAAATATAGAGTCCTGATCTTTATTATAAAGGATGCCACTACAGGAGAAGTGGAGTGTCCCACTACCAGCTGCAGAAAGTGGTGCAAAAGGCCAAGGATTTAGTTCAGTGGCGCTGCACCTGTCAGGCAAGCACAGGGTCCTGAGTTCAATTCTTGATTTAAAAAAAAAAAAAAAGGGGAACAAAGAGTTTTCTCTAAGGTACAAAGAGTTTTCTCTAGGAAAGACAAGACAAAAGAACAAAGAGCTCAGAAGCTTTTCCCAAGAGAAATGATTTCTTGGAACAGAGTACTTGTACGATAAAGTTCAAACTCAAAGTTGCTATGAAAAACTGGAGATTTTGGTGGCAAGAATTTAAGAGGGAACTGGTAGCTCTGTGAGAACAACATGCTGAACTCTACAAAAAGTAAAAATTTATAAGAGAACTAGAGAAATAGACACCTGTGAAGAGCCCCTGGAGTCTGGTACTAGCATTCCTTGAATGATTAATCTAGTTACTACATTACCACTTCTCCTTATATAACCAGAAGAAATGAAACCATAGTTCCACACAAATACATTAAAAGGCTGGTATTATACATAATATCATAATTGCTCATAATAGTTAAAAATTGGAAAAATTCAGAACATTACCAAGTGATGCATGGGTAAGCAAAATGTGGTTTGGAAACATAATGAAATACTATTTACCAATGTTATAAAGTGTCACTATGTACCACGTGGAGGAACCTCAAAAACATTATGCTAAATCAAAGAATCCAATCACAAAGACCACAACTGCATGATTCTTTTATTTGAAATGTTCAGCACAGATATATCTATACAAATAGTAGGTAGAAAATTTTTGAGAAAATGAAGAATAATGTATTAAAGTTTATTTTAGGGTTGATGAAAATGTTCTAAAATTTTGTGATTGCGATTGTGGTACTGGTTGTACAACTGTGAATATATAAACCCAATGAGCTGTACACTTTTTAAAATGAGTGATAACATGCACATTGTATTTTTATTAGGATGTTTGTAGTACATTTTTATTCCTAATGTGGCACTGGTACATGTACATAACACATCTTAATTTTTTTCATTCCCTTTCCCTCCACTCCCTGCATCTTTTGATCCTTTTCCATTTAAGAAAGACCTAGCTCTCTACTTCCTATTAACTTTTGTTTTATTGTTTATTTTCTTGTTGTTGGGGTACCAGGACTTGATCGCAGGATCTTGCACTTGCAAGTCAGGTGGTGGAACCATTGAGCTAAATCCCCAGCCCTTTATTATGTGTTACTTTGTTACTCTGTTTTATTATCTAGGGAAAAATCTGGAAGTTCTTTAGGAAGCCAATGACTATATTACACATAGAAAAGTGCTCTCAGAACTATTTGGTGAATTCAATCAATAGAATATAGTATTGTGTAATGACTAGAGTCGGCCTTCCTCATCAGGTTCTATGCCTGCTCATTCTGCATTCATGGTTTCCACATCAACAGAATTTATGTGTATAGGTTCTATGCAAATACTATGCCATTTTACATAAGAGATTTGTGTAGCCATGGATTCGGGTATTCACAGAAGGGTCCTAGAGACAATCTCTGGAGGGTAGCAAGGGACAAATATAATTTCATAGTCCCCATTTTGCATATTTTTTGGGAAAAGTGGCTTAACTCTTCAGACTACAATGAATACGAACAGAAACACAGATTCTGAAATTCTCTGTCTAAAAATGAAACAAAAATTAGGAAAGAAGCACTATTCATTCAAAAGGTCGGCACACACACACAAAAAAAAACTTTGTCTGAAACTTGTTTCACTGTCTCTTTGAACTATGTCCCAGCAAAATATTATATAATCTACAGCAGCATCCTAAATTTAAAGAGACTTTGGTTGACACTGAGATGACATTATCCCAACGGTCCATTTCTCTTTTCCATATATTTTTCTTTTTTATATTTTATTATTGTGTTTGCAGTACATAATGATTGCATTTATTCTAAGGAGTTTGTATACGCACGTAACACATCTTCATTCTTACTTTTTGTCCCCTTCTCTTATTCCTCCTTACTCCAACTCTTCTTCCCCTTCCCATGTGCAAAAATATTTCCATTTTTTCAACTCTTTTTAAAAATTATTTTTCCTTCCTCCCTCCATCTCTTCATTTGAAAATGATCCCCCTACTTCCTATCATCTATCTTTTATTTTGCTCTTATTCTTTGGGCTTCTCAAATAAGAAAAACTATGCAATATTTAAACTTGTGTGTCTGATTTATTCCACTTAACATTATGGTTTTGAGGTACATTTATTTACCTACAAATGACTCAAATTTCTCTTTCTTTATGGCATGGTGGTACTCCATTGTATATAAACACTGTATGTTCTTCATCCATTCACCTGCTGATGGGCACTTCCAAGATCTAGCTATTATAAATTGTGCTGCTATAAACATGAGTGCACATATATTACTGTATTAGGATGACTTTAACGCTTTTGGGAAAATAACTGGGTCAAATGGAATTGCTAGTTTTAGTTTTTTGAAGAATCTCCGTACTGATTTCCACAGTGGCTGTACTGGTTTACACTCCCACCAATGAAGAAAGATTCCTTTTTCCCTGTATCCTCACCAGTGGTTGTTATTGGTGGATTTTTTTATTTTTTTGATAAGCATTCTTTCTGGAGATGAAATCTGTTAATTTGCATTTCTTGAAGGGCCAGCGGTTGAACATTTTTTATGTATTTATTGGCCATTTGTACTTCATTTGATAATGTCTACTTCATTTGATAGTGTCTACTTTCAGATGCCCATTTTTTTAAAACTGGGTCTTTAAATCTGAGAGAATCTGGGTTTTTTGTTGTTCTTTAATTCTTTATATATTATAGACATTAGACCTTTGTCTGAGGAGTAGCTGGCAAAAAGCGTTTCCATTCTATAGGATGTCTCTTCACTGTTGGTTTCCTGTGCTGTGCAGAAGCTCTTTAATTTGTTGTCATCCCATTTGTTGATTCATTATATTTTTTCCTATAAAACTAGGGTTCTGTTCACAAAGTCTTTGTCTAAACCTACATTTTGAAAGTCTTCTTTCAAAGTTACCCATAATTCCACTTGAGAAAGTTCTCCCTTTTAACATCCAGACTTGAGGTTTTAACTTATTTTTTAGAACTTAACACTACACTAACATATTACAATTCTTTCCATTTATCATTATGACGGGATTTTCGTCACAAATTTTTGAGTAGTGAGTTGATATGATAGAAAAGTCCATGGTCAATATAAACTATTACAGCTATACAATACAAATGAATGAACTTGTACACATCTTACAAGTAGAAATCTATATTTGAAGCAGAGAATAAGCAAATTCAGAAGCAGAGTATTGTTATAATTTAGATCTGGAATGTCCCCAAAATGTGCATATTGAAGGCTTGGTCCCCAGCTAATGGCTGTTGGCAGGATAGGGGAAACTCTGGGAACCTCCAAACATTTAATGATAAAAGCTCACTAATACAGATCTATTTACTTTTCTAAGGGCTACCTAAAGGTTAAATAAGGATCTTGTGTATTAAAAATAGAGGACTCACTTGGAAAAAGTGTTTGCTTCTGTGTGTGTGTGCATGTGTGTGTGTTGTAAAAGAGAAACTTAACTATGAGAACTGAAATACAGTTATGCGTCCCTATAATAAAGATACGTTCTGAGAAACAGTTAGGGGATTTATTATTGTGCAGACATTGTAGAGACTACTGAAACTAAACCTAGAAGATATACAGCTTACCACACACCTACGAGGTATGGAATAATCCAGTGATGATTAACCTATGTCACTGTCTCTGACAGCACACCAGCCAAGTCACCCCAGCAGTCAAGGATTAGATAACAGTATTTGGTGTTTTGGTTTTTTTGTTTTGTTTTTGTTTTTGTTTTTGGCTGAACTAAAATCGCAGTACTCAGGTTTAATTGCAGTGTTTTCACTTTGCATAAGTGAGTTTTAGGTTGCATCTGGCCACTCGGTCTCTAAAAGGTTCGCCATCACTTGTACAGTCTGTTATTCCTAGACTATAAAGCTGTATAGTATACTACTGTAATGAATACTGCAGGTTGACTGTAATACAATGCTGTTTGTATATATAAACATACCTCAACATAGAAAAGGTACAGGAATACTGGGTGATAGTAATTTTTCAGCTCTATTACAATCTTATAGGACCATAATATATGTGGTCCATCATTGACTGATAATGTGAGGCATGTAACTGTACAACTTTACTAATAAACTTAATTTTAACTAAATTTTACTATCCACTACTAAACCAATGTTATGTATCTTAAAGGTTTTTGCTCATAAACTCAGATTATTCAAGGTGCCAATATTTCAGGCAAGATTAACTGCTATAACAATTTTAAAATTTATAATGGCTTAAACTGATAGAAATTTATCACTCTTACAAAGTCCAAGATATGTCACTGATGGGCTGACAATTTCTCCAAGTGGTAATCTAGGGATGCAGGCTTTTCTTTCATCTTGTGATTTCACATATTTCAAAATATGGTTTCCGAACTCAGCATGCATTGATCCGAAGTCACTATGAATATCTTCACAAAGCCACAAAAAGGAAAGCTGAATGAAAAATTGTGTGAGAATTTTTTCTAAGGAGAAAGGCCTCCAGCCACATTCCATTTGCTAGAATCCCATTAACTGACCAACACAAGAAAGGCTTTAAATATAGCAGAACTATTGCCTGAGGAGAAAATTCTGGTCAGCTTATTGAGTTTTTGCTAGTTTGCTGACAGTTGCTCTTATTTCCTTCATTCAAATAATACCATTTTATTTCTTTAGGTTGACCCAGAAAATTTAAACTTTTTGCTAATTACGGCTAGTCATGAATCAATTCATCTGAATGTAAATTTAGGAATGCTACATTAAAATGCTAGAAACAACATCTTCAGTTTTGAAAACTGATGAACAAAGAGCACACAAAACAACTCAAAAGGGGGTAAGAATGTAAACAATATGAAATCTAATGGCCTTTAAACTATAATCAATCCATTTTAATTACTTGTATGTATAGCAGATTTTATTTCTTCTGTTTTATGTATATGTTCAAGATCTGCTTTTACAACTTAATCAGTTATAAAAATCTCTAAGATATCTGTCATGAAAGAAACTTCTTGCCAGGCATAGTGACACATACCTGTAATCCCAGCACTTGGAGGCTGAAGTAGGAGGATCACCGTGAATTTGAGGCCAGCCTCGACTACATATTAAGTTCAAGGAAAGCCTGAACTACACAGGGACACACAGTCTCAAAAAAGAAGGAAGTGGGGAGGGGGAGGAGAGAAAAGGGGAGGAAAGGGAAGGGGAAAAAAAGAAACTTCTTAAAGTAATCAATTCATAAAATATCCTTCAGTTTAGATAGTGAAATTTTAAATAGTGAAGGCAGAAGAGTTTTAATCAAATTCACAAAGGAAAGAAGCTTGTGATCCCCAGCACTAATCTCAAAACATATAAAGTTTCCTCCTAGAAAAGAAATCAAATGAATTATGTTTTCTTATACTGGTAAAAATGCAGTTCAAAATAGATTAAAATAAGTGAAGGAAATACATACAACAGTATATTAAAGTGGATATACAAAATTATAAAATTGAAACAACTGAAGTTCTAGATATGCTTTTGTTCAAATAGTTATATTCCCATGTAAAATTACCAAAAGGTAGATACAGAATATATTTTTCTAACCTTTCATTTTGTGTCTTTGCTAGGGAAATAAGTTTGTTGTGGGCCGTATACTGTTGGGTCATTTTTTTTTTTTTTTAATCATTTCATCAAGTGTGTATCTTTTAACTGCAGAATTTCATCCATTTACATTCAAGGTTACTTTTGAGACTAAAGTCATTCCTGTTATTTTGTTTTCTAATTTTCTTCTGTTTTAAATATCCTTTCTCCTTTCCTTCCTCTTTTGTTCATCTCTCTGGTCTGATGGTTTACAGAATGGATAAGGTTTGAGTCTTTTCTATTTCTTTGCTATGTTTTAGTTCTTCTATTGGATTTCAATACTTTCACATGTTTTCATAATGGTAGTTATCTTTCAATTCTGGATATAGGATTTCTTTAAGCAAATTATTCTGCTTGTTGGGAAGGTCTTTATTTCTCTTTTGTTTCTGATGGATATAGCCTTGCTGAGGATAATAGTCTTTGTTGGCAGTTTTCTTTTTGGCCTTGGAATTCATCCTATGCATAAAACAAAACAAAAAATACTGACCTAAAAATTCAAACTTTAAATATCAATAATAAAAAAATTAGATGGCAAATAATACACATTTCATAAAGAAATAAACAGAAAATATAGTAATTATACAATTTTATTACACATTCAAGTCCAAATATTTAACTATATAACAATTATGAATAAGCTGAATCATTTATTAAAAGGAAAAGTTTTCAATTTGGCTCACAAAGCAAGATGAATAGTACAATGCACTGTATATTAATTTTTTATACTGTATATTTAAAAAGACTGAACATGAAGGAACAGACAATGGAACATCAGGCAAATGAAAGCAATAAAAAATAAGGGTGGTGATCTTGACATCAGGCAAAACAAAAACAATAAATGTAACCCCAGGAAGTCCCCTTTTTAATGCTATAATCTGCAATCATAATAAAGATAACACATATGAACATAAACATACACATATCAAACAACACTACAAACAGCATTACAAAGCAAAACCTACTGGAGACACAGGGAAAAAATAGATACAAGTGGACTAATAACTGGTTAACAATAAAACATTCCCAATATAGGGGGTAAAAAGTGGACAAAAAAAAAACAGGAATATTGAAGACCTAAAGAGACTATATACTTTCTTAAGTACACATAGATCATTAAAAAAATTTGATCATAAATGAGTTTGTGTTCACATAGTTCTATGAAGTAGAAATATTACTCTCAAAATTCTTTGGTCATGATAGGCTATTAGAAAATAACATCAAAATTTTAATGAATTTTAAGTGAGTCTTGGGTGAAATGATTAATACAAACTGAAAGTTAAAATTTCTAAAACTAATGAAAACATTTAATATCAGAACTATGAGGTATACAAAAGTTGATAAAAAATTATGGTGAGGGCTGGGGATTTAGCTCAGTGGTTCTACCACTGGCCTTGAAAGCTCAAGGACCCAAGTTCTATCCCCAGTACCAAAAAAAAAAAAAAACAAAAACAAAAACAAAAAAAACCTATGGTGAAAGTTTAAATTTTAAAAATTTATTAATACACATTGCCATAATCCCCCTCAAATACTTTCCCTTGCTTCAAACATACTTACCCATCAATATTTCCACTTTCAGAAGCAGTTCTGGAAATCCTCTTGCATGAATGCCTTGGAGTGGTTATGGCCTGTATCTAAATGTCTCCCAAAAGCCTGCTGTGCTCAGAGGTGGGGTTTTCAGAGGTGACACTAAGGTGTGTCATACTGGGATCAAAGGTATATGGTATTGGGGCCGGGGATTTGGCTCACTGGTTCCGCAGCCTGCCTTGCAAGCGCAAGGGCCCAAGTTCAATTCCTGGTACTACAAAAACAAAACAATTTTTAAAAAACGAATATGGTATTGGATTAGTCCATTAATTGGTTTAATCATAGTTCTGAGTATGGATAATGGGAAGGCCCACCCTGAGTGTGGGTAGCACCACCCAAAAGGCTTGTACCCTGGATGGAAAAAAAGGGAAAGGGAGGCCTGCTGCTGCTCACTGATGCTTTCTGCATACCCCACAGTGACTATTTCTCCTTTGTGATGGATGTCCTTCTGCCATGCTACCCTGCCTTGGAACCAACTGACTGTGGCCTGAAACCTCTACAAACAGTGAGTTAAAATAAATGTTTCCTCCTCTAACTCTGGGTGTTGGGAATTTTTTCTCAGCAATGAGAAAGCAGCTAAGACAAGATGCAATAAAAAATATGGTGAAAGGAGCTGCCAAGAGTCATCTAAAGGAAAGGAAGGCTTATAAAACATTGTATGTCTTCATCCACCTTACTCAGCAGACATGGTCCTACGTGACTTCTGGCTCCTCTCCAAAGTCAAAATGACTATAACAGGTAAATATATGTTTTCAATCAATTCAGCACATCAAGGCACCACAACAACACTAAGACAAAGAAAGGGTCTCCAAGAACTACTTCAGAAGGTGACAAGAATGATGGGATGTGTTCAAAGCAAAGGAGTATTTTCAGGGAGATTGATGGCAAAGTGTCTTTTACTGTAATTTTTAAATTTAAACAATAAACTAAATTCATAAAAGAAAAGCATTTGTAAGTTGAATAAATTATCAAAATTGTCATTAATACCCCAATACTGCAAAGAAACAAACTCAGTCAGGATCCACCTATCTTCTTTAGTCACCTCTTCTTATTGAAAAAACATTGGAAATGGCTAGAAATAAATGGGAAACTAAAAAAGTAAATAACAATGCTGATGTTTTGGAGTGAATGCTTCAGTACCACACAGTGAAATCTGGAAATAATTTAAATTTCATAGGTCTTCCCAGTGGAAATGGGAAAGATTCTTAACTAGATAATATAAAGTCTTACACAGAATATTTAATGTCTGAGAAAAATACCATATAGCTCATTAATTCTAATAAAATTAGAAACTATCACATTTCTACTATCCACAATCCCCCACAATTTCCTCAGGCTACAAGAAAGTACACAGACTATGAAGTATTCCAGCATCGAACTATAAACATGAAGAATAAAATGTTTTCATTGTAAAAATAAAAATGGTTCAAAATATAATGTGAAGAAAGTCAAGCAATATAAATTGTCAATAGGATATAATGACACCAGCCTTCAAGTATGAGGCTAAAATGCAACAATCATGTGAACGATGAACAATATAACTAAAACAAAACTCATACAAAATAAATGAATTATTACAAACTGATTTGTCTGGAACCTGATGAAAATATGAATGAAATGAATGCTCAAAGAACAAAAATATCTTCTAAAAAATACAATTGGGAAGATCACTGATGTAAAAAATTGAGCAAACACAAACATCAAGCAAACAATACCACTACAGAATCAAGAAATAAATTATAAACAGCCATGTATAGTGGTGCTGCCTATAAAACCAGCACTCAGGAGGCTGAGGCAGGAGGAATGAAAGTTCAAGACCAGTGGGGATACACAGCGAGACCCCTGTCTCAGAATAAATAAACAAGAGCCAGCATGGTGGCACACACCTATAATCCCAGCACTCAAAGAAGCCAATGCAGAGGATCACTGGAGGTTTGAGGCCACTCTGGGCTACATAGTGAGTTCAAGGCCAGCCAAATTACATAAGGAGACCCTGACTCAAAAAACTAAATAAAAATAAACAAAGAAATAAAGATAAAGATAAAAATTTTAAAAGAAAGAAGAAACAGCAAGTAATGAGCATGACTAAAGAACCCAACTAAATTTGTACCCATTTACTCAACTGACTCCAAATGTGAAACTGAATCAAAGGACTGTCGAGTACTAGAATAGCGAATATGTGGGTAAAAGTAAAGAAATTATTTTTCTTAACTAAAAATATTTTTAAAATAGAACACAGTGTTTAAAGCAAAAATAATAATGTATTACACAGTTTACAACAGATACAAAAGTAAAACAGAGGCCAACAAAGGATAAACTGGAAGAAATAATGTTTTAAAATTCCTAAAAGTATATAAAGTGATATATTTTGGTGGACTGACTTTTAAAATGGACAATAAAAATTGTACATAGTTATAGCGTATGTCTTGATATATTTATACATTGTCAAATAGGTAACTCAAGCTAAGTAACTTCTGCATTATCTTGCACTTATTTCCTTTTGGGGCTAAAACACTTAAAATCTATTCTATATTCAAATATACATCAAATCATTAACTATATTCAAATTATACCAAATTATTAACTGTAGTCACCATGTTAAACAGTGTATCTCTTGAACTTATTCCTTTTATTTAAATGACATTTTTTTATCCTTTGATCACCCCTCCAATCTTGTCCCTCCACTACCCCTACATCTGGTAACTTCTATGTTTATATTTTTTGGATTCTACATATAAGAGTCTTTAAATAATGTCCTCCAAGTTCAACTATGTTGTCATAAATGATAGGCTCTCCATCTCTGTTAAGGCCAGATCCACGCTGCAAGTATGCATTATCCATTCACTGACTGACATTTAGGTAGATTCCGTATCTTGGCTAATGTGACTAACTCTGTAATCAATAGGGAAGTGCAGATATCTTTCTCACATACTAATTTCATTTCTTTGTGCTATATGCCCAGTAGTATGGTTGCTGGATCAAATTAGCGCTTGATTTTTAATTTTTTTAAGAAACCTCCATACCAATTTCCATCATGATTATTGTACATCCCCACAGATATCATATAAATTAAGGCTTGCCTTTTCTCTATATCCTCACCAGCACTTACCTGTTTTGGGTAAGTCGTTTAATGGGAAGGAAATATTTCACTGTGATTTTAATTTTTTAGATGATTAATGATATTGAACCCTTCTCCACACACCTTTTCACTTTTCATGTCTTCTTTTATGAAATATCCATTTATATCCCTTTTTAATCCGATTATTTTCGTCTTACTGAATTCTGTATATGTTTTGGGTATTAATACCTTATCAGATATATAGTTTGAAAACATTCCTCCTTCCAAATCCAACAAATGTCTCTTTGCTTTATTTTTATTGCTTCACAGCTTGTTTTTGTTTTGTTTTGGTTTGGTTTTTAAGACAGGGTCTCACTATGTAGCACAGGCTGTCCTTGAACTCACTATGTAGCCTTGGCTGGTCTTGAACTCAGAGATCCTCCTGCCTCAACTTCTCAAATGCTGGGATTATATGCATGTACCACCACACCTGGCTAGAAGCTTTTTGATGTAATCCTAATTATTTTTGCTTTTGTTGCCTGACCTTCCGGGGTAATATCCAGAAAATTATTGTCTAGAAAATGTCAAGGAATTTCCCCATTTTCTGCTAAAATTTTCAGGTTTTACATTTAAATTTTCGATATTTGAGATGAACTTTGAATACTGACTGAAATAAAGGTCAAATGTCATTCTTATGTATGTGAACATCAAGTTGTTTACAATGCTACTTATAATGTGATTGCTCTCTTCCCACTGTGTGTCCCTGGCTTCTTTATCAAAAACCAACTGATTTATGTCTAGGCTCTTCAGTTTCATTGATCTACGTGTATTTTTATTACTAGGATTTCGGAGATTTTGACATCAAGTAGTGTAATGTCTCTAGCTTTTTATTTTTGCTTAACACTGCTCTGACCATCAGAGGTTCATTCTGATTCCACAAGTATTTAAGGATTTTAAAAATATTTTGAGAACTATAACTGGAATTTTGATAAGGATTTCACTGAATCTGTAGATACCACCTTGTATAGTATTAACTCCCCCTCCATAAGATAACCGCCTTGATATGGCTGTCACCATTTTGGTTAAAGACCACCATTTTATACCTTAAATTTCCATTTCCTACATCACACATCATCATCCATAAGCAAAACTGATGCACAAGCAAGACTTGCCCATATAAGGACAAATAATGACCCCTGAGTGGCTGCCTGTGCATCTAATGCAATTCCCCAACCCACTTACACCAGCCACCCGCTTTATAAATAAGCCTCTTCCACCCAGCTCTCTCTCTCTTCTTCCTCCTTTGCTGAGTAGGCCACTGTGTCACAGCAGCTCTACAATAAATCCCTCATACAAGCTCTGTTGGTGTGTGGAGTGATCTTTGGCAGGTGCCAGTTTCTTTCATTGGTGCCAACTGCTCTCTCAAGTCTATCCTCACAAAACTCTCGAACTTCACTTAGATTGAATCAAACTGCTTCCCCTTGCCCTCTTGCGCCTCCACTGTCTGCCAAAAAAACCTTTCAACCTCTCTCCCTTCGAACTCATGTTTGGAAGACCTATGCTACCCCCAGGACTCACCCCTCAGCCAAGACAGTTACCACCACACTTGCTAATTCCCTTGCTTAACCATATGCGGTCTCCACTCTAGCAACACATGGATTCCCTACTTCCGTCTACTCTCTCCTCTTTACCTGTCACTTATCATCCGGGTGACCAGGTACTGTTAGCCCCACCACACCTCCAAAAGGGCCCCCTTAAACCCAAATGGCAAGGACCTTATACTGTCATACTCTCCACGCCCACTGCAGTAAAGGTAAAAAACCTTCCAGAATGGTTCCATTGCTCTCGCCCTAAGCTATTCTCCAAAGCCCTCATTCTTCTCCAGTCACTTTCACAGGACAACATCCATCCTACACTGCCACCCCCACTGGGCCACTCAAATTAAGGTTTACACGGATTCCTGAAGACAAAATTGTTCCCAGCCCACCATCATCACCAACCTTTGGCTCAGATAAGCTACACTAATTTTCTTTCCCCGTCCCAGTCAAGCTCTCACGTGGCCCCGAGAGAGTAGACATTCCTCTCGGTTAAGGGCCCCATGGGATACTGTGATGCCTTTAACACAGAGGCACCCACTGATGCCCTGAGCATCCTCATACTGTTTCTTTCTGGGTTCCTCTTTGGAATTGGACTCACTGCCATAGCCCCATCAAGCTGAAAAGCTCTAAATAAGTGCCTTTTAGCAACAACTTACTATTTTGTCATTACCCTTCTTAGCATTCTAGGTTGCTGGCATTAACCTGCTGTCCAACCTTTCTAGCCTTCTGTAAAGCCTTGTATTATGGTCAGACAATTAGAGTAGACAAGATGTTAGTTTATCCTCCCTTTCATTTGCTATATGTTAGGAGAAGACTGTTGTTATTTTTTTAACCAGTCAGGCACAGCCACCTCTAAGGTTAAACACCTCAAAGACAGAATTAAGAAAAGATCAGTCCTATTCCATTTTCCACAGTCTCCTACCCTTACTGGGTAGGTGTTATCCTTACTGGGTCCCCTTATATGCATTCTTATAATTGCTACAATAGCTTCCTGCTTACTCCACTTTCTCCAAATCAGATACAAAAAATTTCCAACCAAACTGTCAACCAGCTTATTTTATAGGAACCAACTGGTTTTCCAACTCATCCTCCAGATAAACAACCACCAATAGACAATACATAACTCAGGCTTGGATGCATTAGCAATTTCTCCATTTCTTTTCCCAGCTATAGCAGGATCTGCATTGGCTTTATCCCCAGAAGAGATCGACCTCGCTGTCACTGTGCTTTTAAAGGTCCCAAAAAGGCTGGCCTTCTGGCAACTCTACATTTACATGGAGTGGAGATACCAACAGACAATCAGCAGGCAGAAAAACTACAAGGGTCCAACACCACAAGAGTTCTAAAAATTGTATATATTATACACACACACACACACACACACACACACACACACACACATATCCCTCCCATCAGCCTCTCACCATCTCACATCTGCTTCTTTTCAGTAGGAAGTAGCTACAGAAGATTCATCACCCCTCTTCCCAGGGCCATAACAAAAAAAAAAAAAAAAGGGAGGAATATGATAACTACCTTGATATGTTTGTCGCCATTTTGGTTAGTGACCGTCATTTTATACCTTAAGTTTCCATTTCCTATATCATGCATCATTGTCCATAAACAAAACCGACACACAAGTAAGACTTGTCGATATAAGGAATGGATCACAAATAATGACCCCGAGCAGCTGCCCGAGCAGCTGATGCAGTTCCCCGACCTGCTCACTCCAGCCACCCGCTATATAACCAAGCCCCTTCCACCAAGCCCTCTCTCTCCTCCTTCCTCCTTCACTGAGGAGGCCACTGTGGTGCAGCGGCTTTACAAGAAATCTCTCATACGAGCTCTGTCGGTGTGTGGAGTGATCTTTGGCAGGTGCTGGTTTCTTTCAACCCCACCCACCCACTTTTTTGTGGTACCAGCCCTTTTTGAGACAGTCTTGCTGAGTTACTAAATTGCCCAGGCTGGTTTGAACTTCTGATGTTCCTGCCTCAGCCCCCTAAAGTGGTGGGAATATAAGCACATACCACCAAGTATCTTTCCACTGATGTGACTTCTTCAATTTATTGTATTTATCAATGTTCTACAGTTTTCATATAGAAGTAGTTCACGTCCTTTTTTTTTTTCTTGTAGCTACTGTAAATGACATTTTTATTTTTGTATCTGGATCTTGTATCCTGCAACTTTACTTAATGTTCATTAATTCTAATAGATTTTTTTAGTGGAGTCTTATGGCTTTTCTATAGACAAAACCACATCAAGTGCAAGCAGGGTCAATTTCATTTATTTGCAATTTGGATCTATTTTCTTTCTCTTATGTAATTGCTCTAAGACTTCCACCATTATACTGTATGGAACTGGCCAGAATAGGAGTCTGTCATATTCCTGATATTAAAGGAAAAGTATGGTTGTATTGATATACATTCCTTCTACACCTAATTTGCTGAGTTTTAATCATGAAAGGATTTAAGTTGTGACAGTCTCCTGCATCTATCGAGATAACCATTTTGTCTTTTATTGTCACTGTGGTATATCATATTTATTGATTTCATATGCTGACAATCACTACATCCCAAAGATAAATCCCAATTACTGAGTGATCTTAATATGTTAAATTATGTTAAGAATTTTTGAATCTATGTTCATCAGAGATGTTTCCTTCCTTAAGTTTTTAGTATTTTAGCAAAAGGTAATATTGGCCACGTAAAATGAATTTTGAAGTACTTACTGTTCTTTAGTGTTCTGGAAGAGTTTAAGGAAGGCTGCTGTTACTTTTTCTTTTAAAATTTGGTAGAATTATGAAGCCATCAGATACTGGCCATTTGTCAGATAGGAGATTTTTCACTATTGATTCCAATTCCTTAGTCATTATTGGTCCAATCAGATTTTCCATTTCGTCATTCAGTTTTTTATGTTCCAAAGAATTTATCCATTTTATCTAGGTTATCCAATTGGTTATATAAATGTTCACAGTTCTCACAATGATTTGTGTATCTCTGACATCAGTTGTAATATATGTCATTTCATTTGAGGTTTTGTCTTGTGTGATCTAGATAAAGGTTTTAAAAATTTATCTTTTCTAAAGCCTTGTTGAATTTAAATTATTTTTCTAGTCTTATTTCAGCTCTGATCTTTATTTCTTCCCTCCTCGTAATTTTCAGAGTTTAGTTCCTAACAGAACTAGAAGAAACAGGTAGTTTATTTTAAATCTTTCTTCTTTTTTAATATAGGTATTTATTGTTGAAAACCTCCCACTTAGAACTGCTTTGGATGCTACCAACAAGTTTTGGTTATCTTGTGCTTCCATTTTCATTCATCTCAAGAGCAAATATATATAATTCTCCCCAGGATAGAGGACTGAACGCAGGATTTTATGCATGCTACACAGGGTACCCTACCTCTTATATCCCCAGCCATTTAATATATATTTTAACTTCCCTTTTAATTTCACTTTTGACCCACTGGTCACACAGAGGTAGGTTGTTTCATTCCCACATATTTCTAAACTTTCTGTAATTGTTAGTACTGATTTCTAGTTTCCCACCAGTTTGGAAAACATACTATGACTTCAGTCATCTTAAATTTGTTCAGCCTTTTTTTGTGGCCTAAACTGATCCATCCTAAAAGAATGTCTTGTATAGCGTGAGAACTGAAAGTGTCCTAATTGATTTTCAGACTACATAATCTATTATTGAAATCAGAATATTGAAACTTACTATTATCATATTGTATTCCCTCTTTTCTATTAGTTATATTTGCTATATATATTTGGGTGCTCCAAACCTCTTTTTCTTTTTGGTACCAGGGATTGATCTCGGGTCCTTGCGCTTGGCAAGGCAGGCCACCGAACTGCTGAGCTAAATCCCAAACCTCTTCTTGACAAACTGATGGCTTTATCATTATACACTGAACTTAGTCTCTTTTTACAATTTTGGTTTTTGTTGTTGTTATTGTTTTTGTTTTTTTTTTCTTTTTCTGACAATAAGCACAGCTATTCTGGTAGTGTTCTGATTTTTATTTCCATGGCACACATTTTTCATTCTTTCATAGTCAATATACATGTGTCCTTAAAAAGGAAGTGAATTTCTTGTAGGCAGTATAGAGTAGGGCCTTTTAAATCAATTCAACTGTGGTCTTTTTATTAAAGAATTTAATCCAGTTACATTCAATGTGATTGATAGATAAAAACTTACTACTCTCATTTTGCAAATAGTTTTCTAGTTATTTTGTAGATATGTTGTTCCTTTAGTCCTTCCTGTCTTCATGGTTAGATGACTTTCTTCAGTAGTATGCATTGATTCTTTTTTATTTTTTGTGCATGTCCTATATGTTTTGTTTTTTTAGTTACAATGAAGTTTATGTGAAAAATCTGGTGGTTGTAAGAGGTTACTTTAAGCTGGTATATTTTTTTAAACTACACTTTTACTGACACACACATTTCACATTTTTTATGTCATAATTTAATTTTTTTATTATATATTCCTTTATATTCCTTAACAAATTACTGTATCACTTATTTCTTTCTTTCAACCTTCATACTAAAGACATGTGATTTACATACCATTCTTGCAGTATTTGAGTATTTCGAATTTGAATATGCACTTTTTAATCTCATAAAGTCTTTATTTTACTAATTAGCATCTTTCAGTTTGAAGAACTTTCTTCAGCATTTTCTGTAATAAGTCTAGAACAGCTTCACTCAGTAAAGTATTATTGGTCAGCACTTTTTTGTTTTTGTCTTTCACCACTTTGAATATCATCCTACTCTCTCCTGGCCTGTAATGTTTGTGCTGAGTAATCTGATAGCCTTTTATGCGATATGCTTCTTTTCTCTTCTTACTGTCAAGATCCTCTTTTTGCCTTTGAGTTTTTGAGTCTTGGTGTAGTCATTTAGGAGTGACTAACTGGATGCCTTTGGCCTTCCTATACCAGGGAAAGCTTCCAGATTTGGAAGCTTTATTTTTCTAAGTAAGCTTCTGTCCTACTCCCTCTCTTGCTCTTTTTGAATTCATAATGAGAATTTTAGCTGTCTTGATGCTGTACCATAACTACCATAGGAAATCTTCATTTCTTTTCATTTTCTGGCTCTGTATTTTCAAATCATGTCTTCACATTCTTATTTCTGTTTCGGTTAATGCTGTTTTTCAAAATTTCATTCATTGTATTATTCAGCTCCAAGCTTTTTTTATATGATTTCTCACTTTGCTCATTAATTCTTTTCTTGGCTTTGTTATATTGATACTTTGTATTTTCCTGAAGTTCACTAACCTTCCTTAAGTTGGCTACTTTGAATTCTTTAATTGTAGTTCATTATCTACATTCCTTTTGATAAATTATTTGTTTTACAGTAGTTATGTTGTCTTGAATTTTCAGGTTTCTTACTGGCTTATGAAGAATTCTGTGCATGTGGTGGAGCATTCAGTCATCTCTTCCAGGCTGGTTTTAGTGAGAAATACCTTCCTCTATGAGAGGATGTTAGAGCACTGGCTGGGTGGGGTGCAATGGTTCTGGCACCAGTGGAGGCACAGCAGCAGTCTCTGAATATGCATCAGCATCACTGTTGACAAAGATTCCAGGAATCATCAGTTGCCAATGCTGTGGATGTCCACAGCAGGAACAAGGACTGTTGAGAGTGTATGAATTGTTCCAATCTCTTTCTGCCACTGGAAAAGTTGAGGCTGACAGAAGGCCTCCTGGCACTGAATCTGGCTATGGGCCTGCTCATGGTGGCAGTGGCATACATGTCTAGTGAGTAGTACCTGTGGAGTGGCCCTGGATCCAAGACCTGAAACGTGGACACAAGTATAGGGACTTCAGGTCTGGGACCTGAGTGCTAAGTGGCACCTGAAGCACAGGTACTCCCATTTTATGTTGGCAGAAGTATGTGTGGCATTGATCTCTGTGAAACAGCAATGGAAATGAGAAGCATAGGACAGAAGCACAGGCATGCATAGAGTCAGTGGCTCCTGGGTTTAGGACACATGCTAGCTAGCTATCGCAGCTAAGCTGCTGTCCATAGTATAAATTTGCACAGGAAAACTTTAAAAGGAGGCTCCCAAATGTCTCAGTAGGCCAGTGGCTCTGCTGTGAAATGAGTAAGCACACTCTCACAAGAGTCAGAGTCTACAATGTGGGCCCTTTCAGAGAAGTCACAACTTGGAGGTCAGGGCCATGTGCAGGTTCCCATGTTAGGACTGCTGTTGGTTTTCTCAGTGGAAAAGATGTCAGTGCTCTCCATGGAGCTGGCTTTTCAGGACCATGTGGTTCCCACAATACAGCTAATAATGATAGTCTCTGTGATTTTTCTGATATTCCTATTGGTCTCCTGGCATGTCTGCCATGCCAGTTTCACCAGATCTTTTCTTTATGGATAGCCTCCATTTTTTTGTTCCATCTGCGTTGTGTCAAACTCCTAAATGAGCTGATGAGCCCTGCCAGGGATATTTTGGTTTATGGGTAGCTATCTATATCTGGTTTTTGTGGAGTGATTATAACATTTCCTACTCAGCCATTATGGTGACATCATTCTCAGGGATTGTTTAAAATACTGGTGGACAGACTCTTGACATAGTCTCTATTATGTTCTGATCTTAGCCTTTGTATTTTTGTGTGATCCCACTGTCATGTGTATATGACAGACTTTTAACTAAAACATATCATAACAGGGTTTATGTGGTTTTGTTCAAGTCATTATGTGATTACATTAAAATTTTAGTGATCATCTTGTAAGATCCTCCTCTTGTTGATTATGAAAAAACAAATGATCATATTGAGAAATAATACATAGCAAAGAACTGCTAATGCCCAATAGGAACTAGGCAACACTCTGGGAAAAAACTGGAGCTTTCAGTACTAGCTAGAAGGATCTGAATGCTGCAAACAAACAGTAAGTGTGGAAGTAGATCTTTCCCAAGTTCAGCTTCCAGATGGAAATCCTGTCCTGTCTGACTCCTGGATTGTAGCTTGAGGAGTCCCAAACTGAGGACTCTTCTCAACTGTGCCTGTTCCTAACCCACTGACACTGTGAGATCACAAATTCATGCCCCTTGAAACTGCTATCTTTGTGGTGATGTGCTATGCAGCAACAGAGAGTTAATATCATTGATACTCTACACTTAAATTTATCATTTTCAATTTGCTTTCTATTTCTATTTCTATTGTTTTATCTGCACTTGCCCCTTTCCTCTTTTTTGGCCATAATTAAGACTGAGTATATTTTATTACATTTTATTCTCTTATCAACTATAAATCTGTTCTATCTTACAATCTTCTTCAGAGTTAATTATGTTTTTAACTTACCAAAGTCCACATTCAAGTCATATCATTTCAAATAATGTGTAAAAATCTTATAATAATATACTTTCATCTTCCCCCTTACTTTGTGCTGTTGTTGTGATTTATTTTATCTTTACACATTATGAACTCCACTAGTTATTCTTAAACAATACAATATCGTTTGAATAAATTTACAAAATAAGAAAAAAATCTCACATATTTACCCATGTAGTTACCATTTCAGTGCTGATTTGTATGGGTTTTTGTTGTTGTTGTTGTTTACTGTCCAACAGACATTTCAACAAGTTCTGACTACTAGATATATTTTTATTCCTAAAAATATTTTAAAGCTCTGTTCCAGATGCAATTAAAGCTTCTTGGACAATTTTGTTTCTTTTGCTTCTTATTTTTAAGATTTATAAAGATTAGACCAGTGCTCAGACTTGCAATAATTATTCTACACTACTAAGGCAATTATTCCAAATGAGACACTACCAATCGGTGTATGAAAGTCCACTCTATCCAATTCCTTATCAGTCATAAAACTGTACATTCTTTTGGGGAGGTCAACTTTTACCTGGCCTTGGGCAGTTTTCTTACACACATACACAAATGAGTACATAACTGCTCAAATCTGATCCTCTGCAAATCACTGGAGTTCTCTGTATGTACAGTAATGCTTCCTTTGGCAATGTGTCTTGTGGTGTCAGTCTCTTCAGGCTCAAAGCTGCCTTTCTTCAAGTTGGGTAATCCAAAAGACTGTCTAGATTCCCATGCCTTGCACCACAGCATGAAAATTCTTTCAGATGTAATATAGAGCCACTTTAGGGTTCACCTCACTGTTTTTCATCTCTGAGGGATTGCTGTACTTTGTTGTGTGATTCTCAAAATATCTACCTGTTGGTTGTTCTAGAAAGGTAATGTGGTCATTCCATCTTTTCTGGAAGCATAAGTTTCAAGCTATTTCTTACGAAAAAGGCTGACTCAGGGCTAAACCAAGGGCAGAGACGAGCGAGCCACAGAATCTTCTCCACAAGCAAGACCGAGTAGGCAACCCACTTTCCAGACCCTCTTCTCTCTTAGACAGACGCTTCCTTTCTTTCAATAAATTCTTCCTACTCTTAAAAAGAAAAAAAAAAAAAAAAAAG
>NW_022900928.1:55903229-55914513 GCF_012274545.1 Fukomys damarensis
AAAAAAAAAAAAAAAAAGGCAAGCAAGACCGAGGCCCTTAATCAAGAAACTGGTAACATTTCTTCAATTTTAGAATTAATAAACACTATTTTTTCTTCCTTTCCACTGATTGTATCTACTACAGTAAGGCAGGTTTCTCTTATTATTGTACACATATGTGTGGAAGGGTATGGATTGTCTCTTAAAAACACAAGTCTCCAGATTGAATGGAAAAGCACTTGAACAGCTTCAAAACCATCTAAACTTGATAAGCCCCTGCACCTCAAGCCTAAGCCTAAAGCCGTAATGACACAAATATTTCTTGGGCAGATTTGAATATGTCCTTCATGTGGTAAGAACATAAATTTGTGGACAGAGGGTAGACTATAATGAATTAGGAACAGAAACAAATTATTTCATATTTTTTTGATCAAAAGGAAAGATAATGATACTTCTTGAATGTAGGTGGACTCTGAGACAACTTTGACATATAGAATTCCCCAAAAGTGAAATTGCACCAATATCTGGGCCTGAATCCTATGAGACTGGCATGTTCTACATCTTATTTCCTGAAACTGTCCTTTGGAAAGTTGCTCTGAGAGAAGATAAAGTCCAACTACCATGAAATTGCGATTCCTGGATCCCAGCAAGTCTCTAGCTGTTTTAGTCGTTCCAGCCCAGGCACTAGACATTAAGTGAAGGAGTCAGTTTGAATATTACAGACCCAGGACATACCATATGAAGAAATGAAGAGCAGAAGCCCTCAACATACAGCTCCAGTTTCTTCAACATGTTTGAGTCACTTTAGTCAAGGCCCCAGACACCATGAAACAGGCAAATCATCCAAAAGAGCCCTGATCAAACTGATCTACATAATCGTAAGTCAAGAAAGTGGTTATTGCTATAAGCTACCAAGTTGTAGGGAAATTTTTATACAGCAATAAGTAACTGGAAAAGGAAGAAAATCAGGAGCTTGGTTTGGATGTTCTTATTACATGTACAGATACAAAAGATATATAAAGTTGGTTTTAGATATATAAATTCAGGGACAAAGCTCAGAGTAAAGATATGAATTTGCAAGACATGTTTCTAGGCCTGTTCTACTTTATCTTTTTCTCAGTAGGTAACACTCTGGCATTTTCTAGAAAATTTGTTTATCTTATCTATTTGCTATCTGTCCTCTCTGGATACAATGTAAATTCTCAAAGACAAGGACTTATAAAGTAAGAGGCAGATAGATGCTGTTAAAGTTCTTGTTGCTTTTGTTGTCTTTCACTGCCATGAACTGTTGCCCCTCTGTCACCCTGTCTTGGAGTCAGATGATTATGGACAGAAGAAACCTCTACAAACCTTAAGCCAAATAAACCTTTTCCCCTTTCACTTTGAAAGTCTGGTATTTTGTCTCAGCAAGGAGAGAAAAGTAATTAAGACAATCACCTACACGTAAAACCTTGACACGCATACTGAAAGACCCTCAAAATTATTTATTTAAATAAATAAGCCAATTTAAAAGTGTTATCTAGGAGTCGCTGAGATTATCGATGTGTACCACTGTGACTGGCCTACTGGTCACTTTTGAGAAGGGTGGTATAATGACTGGGAAAGAATGCCATTAAAAAGAGATCTGTAGCAAGCTGATAATGCTCTCACTTTTCAACCTAGTGTCCACTGATTACTGCCTAGATGCGTGGGGAGCTCACCAGCAGCCCAGGCCTTCATTGGAGCAGTCCAGTGAGGAAAACCCAGCTGCATGGGGAAATCACCAGAGCCCCAGGTCTTCAGTCTGGTGAGGATAGCCCAGCTGCATGGGGATCTCACCAGCGCCCCGGCTTTCAGTCCGGTGAGGACCACACAGCTGGATGGGGAGTTCACCAGTGCCCCAGGCCTTCATCAAGCAGACCAGTAAGGAATGCCCAGCTGCACAGGGAGTTCACCAGCGCCCAAGGCCTTCATCAAGCAGACAGGTGAGGACTGCCCAGCCGCATGGGTGCCTCTGCATCATCATCCCCCCCACCCCCCTGCTCTCAGGCCTCCCACTTGTGCCAGTACCTGGTTCCACACTGCAGAGGCACAGGTGGTCATAAAGGCCATTTTACTAAGCTCCAAAAGACAGAAGAGAAGTGAACAACTGCAATAAAGGCACATCAAACCTCTGTAGTTGGTAAGTTGGAGGGATCACTACCTTCCATCAGAACTTGGACTATCTTCAGGGGAAGGGCAGCGAGAACATATAGTACAACTTGCAGAGTTCAACCCTGCAGGAGAGATCAGGGAACTCAACTTGGACCTTGTAGCTAGAATTCAGCCTGAATCTCATGGGGCTACAAGAGCAGCTGAGACTAATTGATTTAAGTAATGCACACTGCTACCCACATGGTCTATTGTGACACCAGAAATATACCCTTCAAATTTTTTCTTTCTTTCTTTTCCTCGTATTTTCAATTTTTAACTGTTAGTTTTAAATTTTTACTTTTTGCCAACTGGCAAATTCTTCCTTTTTTCTTTCTTTTTCCTGCTCAGTCTCTTACTTCCCCCCACATTATTCTTCATCTCCCTTTTTTGTTCTGTTCCTGCCCTAATTTGGATTTCTTCTTTCTTGTTTTTTTCTTCTCTCTTTTTCATTCACTAAAGTATCATTAGTTTCAAAGGGAAATGAGTAAAATTTATAGCTTCCCTATTACTGTTAAGTTGTTCTATTCTTGTCTTTGTTCTTGCACTCTGTCTTTTCCTCTTGTCTTCAACAATTTCCTAGACTTTGCATAATCATCCTCTGTCCTCTGGCTTCACATGAAACCTTCTTCTATTCTTCTACCTATCCATCCCTCTCCTCCTAACTCCTTATAAGTCCCCATCCTGAAGAGTAAAGTTGTTATATTGAAGAGTTTATTCACCATAAATGTATTTTGGGCTGGTCCTCAATTTTTATTTAATTCACATGGATTAAAGGTGAGCGATTAATAACTGTCACAAATGGTCAATTTCTAAGCT
Source organism: Fukomys damarensis (assembly GCF_012274545.1). Classification (NCBI taxonomy): domain Eukaryota; kingdom Metazoa; phylum Chordata; class Mammalia; order Rodentia; family Bathyergidae; genus Fukomys; species Fukomys damarensis. The sequence continues at coordinate 55,906,197 of NW_022900928.1, forward strand.
GTGGTTGATGCTACTGTGTTGCTGATTGTATTAATTGGGCTAAAGGGTTGTGATTGATTTAATAAGTTCTCCTTTCTGATATTATACTATGAGTCATCAGAAACTCAAATTGTAAAGAGCAGCTATATCAGGAAGATCAAAGTACTAACCCAGGAAATACACCAAGGACAGCCCAACAACAAAAATAAAAATGAGAAAACACTTAAACAAGGCACAAAGAGAGGCTTCCAGTTCAACAATGTCAAATTATAGGGAAAAAGAGGTGGAAAAGTCTGACAATCAAACACAAAGACACCCTGAACTCATAGCACAGGAAGTAACAAAACACATTGATCAGGTTCTACAAAAATTCAAAAGAAATAATTTCCCTGATAACGACAGACATGGTGAGCACAATGAAAGACATGACTAGAGACTCTAGAACAGAAACAGACAAAAACATAGATGAGCTCAGGACCATGATAGAAACCAATGAATGCCCAGCACAGGAAAGAAATGGAAAACCTGAATGCCCACCATAGAAAAGAAATGGAATCCATGAAACAGATTCAAACAGATAACCAGGAGATTAAAAACTCTATTAAAAGCATTTGCAACAGGATAAACAAATGGGAAGACAGAGTTTCAGATACAGAAGATAGGACTGCAATCAGTGACCGAGAAAAGAGATCACTTAAAAATAATAAGGGAGGGACTGGGGATTTAGCTCAGTAGTTCTGCTGCCTGCCTTGCAAGTGCAAGGACCCCCCCCAAAAAAAACCCAAGGAGGGATCATGAGAAATTAATCCAACAACTCCTAGATGATGCAAAGAAGAATATGATGAAGTTGCAGAAGAAAATACAAATGACTTAAAAAAGCTGTTCACAGAATTAATGACAAAAAACTTTCCAAACAGAGGGGAAGAAGTTGACATACAGATAAGTGAGGCATATAGGACTCCAAGTAGCCATGATAAGAAAAAACTACAACTAGACATAACAGTCAAGATCCCAGAAACCCAACAAAAGAACAAAATACTACAAGCAGTTAGAGAAAACAAAACAAATCACATGCAAAGGAAAGCCAATCAGAATCACAGCAGACTTTTCAACACAAACCCTCCAGTCAAGGAGAGCCTGGAGTGAGGTATTTCAAGTCCTAAGAGAAAACAACCTCCAACCTAGAATGATGTAGCGTGCAAGACTATCTTTCACAACTGATGGGGAAATAAGATACTTTCAAGACAAAGAACACCTGAGAAACTTCATGAATACCAAACCAGCACTATAAACAATTCCAAACAATATCCTAGAAAGAGACAATAAAAGTCACAATACTATGAGGCCCAACAGAACGAATCAATTAGGCAAGGCAAAAAACTAAAGGAAGAGAGGGGAAATTAAAAAGAGCCAATAACAGGACAATAATATGACAATGTTAAGTCAATACATATCAGTTATAACTGTCAATGTCAATGGCCTCGATTAACCAGTCAAGAGAAATAGACTGGCAGAATGGATTAAGAAGCAAAATCCAACAAAATGTTGTATACAAGAAACATACCTAGTTCAAAAAGACTCATAGACTGAAAGCGAAAGGATGGAAAACAGTTCGCCATGTGACAGGAGCCCAGTACAAAGCAGAGGTAGCTATCTTATTCGCAGACAAAGTAAATTTCAAACCAAAACTGATTAAGGGAGACAAAGAAGGCCACTACATCCTTGTAAAGGGAACAATCCAAGAGGAGAGATAACAATCATAAATATATATGCACCAAATATTAATGCCCCAACTATATAAAACAAATATTAAGTAACATGAAAATCCAAATAAGCGCTAATACAATTGTAGTGGGGGACCTAAATACCCCACTGTCACAAATAGATGGATCATCTAGACAAACAATGAAATACTGGAAATGAACCAAGCTTTTGAACAAATGGACTTAATAGGCATACACAGAGTGTTCCACCCCACTAAATCAGAATATACATTCTTTACAGGTGCACATGGGTCATTCTCCAAAACAGACCACATACTAGCTCATAGAGCAGGTTTAAATAAATGCAATGGAAAAGAAGTTATTACCAGATCATAGAGAAATTAAGTTGGAGATCAACAGCATAAGAAACCATAAGAACTTCACAAACACATGGAAATTGAACAATACTCTCCTGAACAATCAATGGGCCACAGAGGAAATTAAAGAAGAAATTAGTCAGTTTTTACAAATAAATGGCAATGCCAATACAACATAGAGGAAACTATGGGACACAATGAAAGCAGTTCTACATGGAAAATTCAAAGCAATGAATGCCCACACTAAAAAAACAGAGAGAGCTCAAACAACAACTTTATGATGAATCTTAGGCTTCTAGAAAAAGAAGAGTAAGAAAAGTGCAAAGCTCATACAAGGTAGGAAATTATAAAGATCAGAGCAGAAATCAATGCAATAGAAATTAAGAGAATGATACAAAAAAAATCAATGAATCGAAGAGTTGATTTTTTGAAAGAATAAATAAAATCACTAGCCAACCTTATCAAAAAAGGAAAGAGCAGGCTCAGATCCATGCAATTAGGAACAAAATAGGTAAAATCACAATAGTTCCAGCAGAAATCCAGTGGATCATCAAGACCTACTTCAAAAACCTGTACTACAATGAAATGGAAAATACAGAAGAAATGGACAAATCTCTGAACAGTTATGAATTACCAAAGTTGAACGAAGAAGATAAAAAAATTCTAAACACCCCAATTACAATCAGTGAAATTGAGAACATAATAAAAACTTTACCAACAAAGAAAAGCCTAGGTCCTGATAGATACACTGCTGAATTCTACAAGAAATTTAGAGAACAATTACTGCCAATACACTTTAAACTTTTTAATGAAATTGAAAGGGAAGCAATACTTTCAAATTCATTCCTGGAACCAAGTGTTACATTGATGCCCAAACCAGGGAAAGACCCAAACAAAAAAAGGAACTACAGGCCAATCTCCTTAATGAACATATATGCAAAAATCCTTGCAAACAGAATACAGAGGATCATCAAGAAGATCATACACCCTTACCAAGACGGATTTATTTCAGGAATGCAAGGATGGTTAAACATATGTAAATCAATTAATGTAATATACTATATTAACATAGTCAAGGACAAAAACCATATGATCATCTCAATAGATGCAGAAAAAGCATTTAACAAAATTCAACAGCCATTCATGATGAAAACCCGCAGAAAACTGGAATAGTTAGGTCTTTATCTCAACTTGATAAAGGCTAATGATGAAAACCAACAACCAACATCATACTAAAGGGCCAAAAACTGAAAACCTTCAAGTCAAAATCAGGAACAAGATAAGGATGCCCACTATCACCACTCTTGTTCAACATAGTTCTGGAAACATTAGCTACAGCACTTAGAAAGGAGAAAGAAATTAAAGCAATAAAGATAGGAAAGGAAGAAGTTAAACTGTCATTATTTGCTGACAATACGATACTCTACATAGAAGACCCAAAAAGCTCTGCCAAAAGGCTTCTAAGCTGGAAACAAGCTCAACACTCAAAAATCAATAGCCTTCTTGTACACAAGTAACAGAATCACTGAGAGAGAAATTAGGGAAAAAATTCCTTTCACAATAGCATAGAAAAAAAGAATAATCTAGGAATCAATCTAACAAAAGAAGCAAAAGACCTCTATACTGAAAACTAAAGCACTCTGAAAAAATCAGATGGAAGAGGATATAAGAAAATGGAATGATATCCCCTGCTCCTGGGTAGGAACAATCAATATAGTGAAGATGGCCATACTTCCAAACTGATTTAATGCAATCCCGACTGAAATCCTAACAGTATATTTCACAGAACTAGAGAAAATAATCCAAAAATTCATTTAGAACCAGAAGAGACTTAGAATATCAAAGGCATTTCTAGGCAATGCAGACATGGCACGGGGTATCACAATCCCCAACTTGAAACTATATTACAAAGCCACTGTGATAGAAATAGTGTGGCACTAGCAAAGAAAAAGACCTGAGGATCAGTACAATAGATTAGAAGATACAGAAACAACTCCAGATGTATTCAGCTACCTCATCTTGACAAAGGAGCCAACCATCCTTACTGGAGGAAAGACAGCCTCTTTTATAAATGGTGTTGGAAAAACTAGATTTAAACCTGCCAGAGATTAAAACTAAACCATTATCTTTCATGCACTAAACTAAAATCCAAGTGGATTAAAGATCTAAATATTAAAAAAGAAACACTAAACTTGTTAGAAGTTAGGCAGAACTCTCTAAGACTTTGTCATAGGAAAAGACTTTATGAACAAATCCTCAGTAGCACAGGGACTAGCACAAAGAATCAACAGCTGGGATCTCTTCTTGTTAAAAAGCTTTTGCACTGCAAAAGAAACCATCAAGAGAGCTAAGAAACAACCTACAATGGGGGAAAAATATTTACCAGCTGCTCCTCAGACAAAGGACTATTATCTAGAATATATAAAGAACTCAAAAAAATCAAGCCCCTCAAATATAAAGACTGGATTAAACAATGGGTAACTGAAAGGAATAGACATTTCTCAAAGAAGTAAAAGTGGCACATAAATATATGAAAACATGTACAATATCACTGATTATCTGAGAGAAGCAGATGAAAACAACAGAGATTCTACCTCATCACAGAAAGAATGGCTGCTATCAAGAAATCAACCAATAACAAATTTTGGCAGGCTGTGGGGAGAAAGGAACCCTTGTCCATTTTTGGTGGTAGTGCAGACTGGTGCAACCACTGTTGAAATCATTATGTGGAGACACCTCAAAGAACTAGGATTAGAGGTTCCACTTGATCCAGCTATCACTCTGCTGGGTATCTTCCCAATAGAATTAAAAGAATCACACTACAGTGATATATGCACACCCATGTTTATAGCGGCCCAGTTTGTAATAGCTAAAACTTGGAAATAGCCCAATTGCCCATCAATTGGAGACTAGATAAAGATGTGTTTTTTCTATAAAATGGAGTACTACTCAGCCATAAAGCATGAGAAACTAGAGTCATTCATAGGAAAATGGATGCATATTAAGGCCATACTCAAGTAAAATAAAAAAGACACATGTATAAATACCAAAGTTTTTCTGGTGTGAAAATTTGTAAGTGTAAGTAAGATCCAAATTGTATAACTGACAATGTGAAATAGGAAGAAAAGGGCTAGAGGTGTAGGGGAAGTACAAAGGGTAAGGGAAAAGAAAAACTATGAGAAAGGGAAAAAAAATGGAAAGAAAGACTCTGTAAATAGGAGAGGTGGGAGGGGTAAAGGGAGGGCAGAGGTATGGGGATAAAATGAGAACCAAGATCTGTCATGTAAAGGTACACACAAGATCCCAATGATAAATGTAACTGTACTGTATACTTAAAAAGTACCAATAAATTCAATGAGAAAAAAAAGTGTTATCTAAGACCATTTCAATGATATTGCTTTAAGAATATAGTAAAATAAATAAGTTTTAACAATGGTCATTTTAGCATTTAAAGCTTGAATATATGAAGAGAAATCCAACAGAGGGGATTAGAAGGCAGCTAGTTAAGAAAGAAGAAAGGATCGGGGATTTAGCTCAGTGGTTCTGCAGCCTGCCTTGCAAGCGCCAATGAGCGGAGTTCAATCCCTGCTACCAAAGGAAAAAAACAGAAAGACAATCAATATGACACAGTGTTCTAAAAGCAAATAAAAGAAAATATTGCAAGAGAAGAAGTAAACAAATATGCTAGTTATATGTTGACAGGTTTGGTAAGATAAGTACCGAGCACTGATCGCTGAATTTGCCAATGTGAAAAGTCAATGATAGCATTCACCTGAACAGTGTGGTAGAAGGTACCAGGATGACATCTAACTGCTGAGAACAGGAAGATGAAAGAAAGGAAGCAGACATATTAAAAATGAGTTGGTTTTCAACTGGAGAAATGGCTACAGAGGAATGTGATGTAGGGTTTGTTGTGAATACATAATAGTGTTTTGTATGCTAATAATCTTGTAAAAAGAAGGAAAAAATAATATAGAGAGAATGGAGGCAAGTGAGTAGGTAAAAAAGGGTGAAATTCAGTTCATAAATAAGTGTATTGGCTCCTGATAAGAACAACAAAGTAATTTATCTACAGTTAGCAAAAGGAAAAATAGAGCACATGGGTATAAAAGCAAGTAAACTGATGTGGCAAAAATTGCCTTCTGTTTGCTTCTATTTTCTCAGTAATATGGGAAGATCATAATGAAGACAGGGTGTACAGCAGTCCAGCGTGGTACTCAAATATAGCAGGTACGTATCTCACATTCAGAAAGAATCACGATCCAATACGTGTACGTAGCAACATCCCCTTAAAGAATACATTCATTATGTATCACAAATATATACTAATAAAAAATTTAGAAAGAATGTATATTATGCTGTAATTATTTATATACACGTCTTTCTCTACTAAAATATAAAATTATTTAAGATGAAAAAAGTACTTTTAATTTTTTCGCTGTCAGCATGTGACATAGTGCTCTACAATAAAATGTTTTATTAACTTACTGACTAAATAAGTGAATGTTACAGATTCATTTAAGACACTAGGACAAAGCCAAGAGTTTGAAAACATCAATAAACACAATGCTACCAAGCTTCTATATGATATACATGTATACACATACACACACTCACTCACTCACACACACACACACACACACACACACACGCACACACTCAAATGGTATTTATAAACATTGAAAATCAAATGCCATTAAACTTTAACTTATTTGTGAAAAATATACATTTTTAACACAGTTAAGACTATAATGAGATGCTGATATTAAAAAAGAATGGTTACAGAGGTATGAATTATTCTGGAATATGCTTCACACTGACCCTTAAGCATTCAACATTTCATGACAAAATGTTTACATGTAGCTTCCTGACAACATGTTGAAAAAAAGTTACCACAACCATATCTTTCACATAAAGAAAAAAAGAGGCACACTCTCACAGTATAGCCACATTTTGGAAGTTATAGGGCTTTCTCCAACACCAAGTATCGAGAACAACAAAAATTAAGCACCTAAAATCAAATAGGCAAGGGGGTGATTGGGAAAGATGAAATGTATGTGCATGTACAAATCTGCCAAAATGAAACCCATCAAGCTGTACAATTTTTAAAAGTGAAAATAAATCAAGGTCAAGAGACATGCTCCTGACATTTAGAATACTCTCATTATTTAAGATTTTTGTAATAATCAATATAAACCAATAATAATGATTTGGCTACAAATTTTAACTTTCAAACAAACCCCCAAACAACTATAAATTGGGTTATATAGAACAGTTGTTCATAAAATCACTAAAACTCAAAGAATATGTAAAACTCCAGAAACAAAAAGAAATTTGAATTGTGACTCATATTTTTATTACCACTTATTTAATATTCTTGGGATATTCTTTTTCCTTTAACAAAGCAAATAGTAGTGATACTACATGGTATTGGTAGAAAACTGAGAGCTCTTGTATACAATTCCTTAAAAATTAATTTCAATTACTATTGAATATATAAGCTTATTCTAAACTACAAAGTAGCCAAGCAATAAACTTAACTACCTTGTAGCAGAACCAATTTGCTAGGCTTCCTAGCTATCCTTTCAGAAACATGTCTCTAGATTAACTTATTTAGAACACGAACAAGAGGGTACAGACCAGGAATATGAGCAGGTCATCCAGTAAATTTACTGTTACTCCACGGTCACTAAAATGAAGTCTCCAGAAGGTGAGGGAAAAGAACAACACAATCCAACAGTGCCCGGGTGTCAGGGACCCAGAGCAGCCTGCTGTTGTTATTTTTTTTTCGTAAGACCTGAGGCTCCATTGTTTAGTGAGATGCAGTGGAAATTAAACAGAAAAAAAAAGTCTGAAGAGGAAATTAAATATGAGAGTTACACGTCAACAGTTTTTACTTTTGGTGAAGTCATATGGTTTCCACCACTGAGCAAACTGCAGGGCTTTCTTCCTCTGATCCTCGAAGCTTTCTTGGATGCCCTTCCTCCAAAGTCTTGGTTCTAGATCCAACATCCCACCAATGATTTCCTTTTAAAGAATGAGAAAAATACAAACACATGTGTATGCAAATAATAATCAGGAATAAAACTGTTTATTCTGCTATAAAATAAAACATTAAGTAGCTCACCATGATAATGTTCAAATGTTACATAATAATTACTTTATGGTAAAATATATATTTTTTCAATTAATTCCAACTATGTAAGCCCTGTAATTCTTTTTCCTTTCTTTTTTTTTTTTTTTTTTTTTTTTTTTTTT
>NW_022900928.1:55914542-55966244 GCF_012274545.1 Fukomys damarensis
CAGGCCTCACGCTTCCAAGGCAGGTGGCAGCACCACTGAGCTAAATCCCTGGCCCAGCACTGTAATTCTTAAGAATCTTAACTGTGTCTCCTGTTAAGTAAATGGCCCATTTTGTTGCTTGTTAGCACATCTATCACATGGTAGCAAAAAAGAAAAGGTGAAATTTAATTAATTATTAGCTGCTCTAGTAAACAGTTTGGAGAAAAGTTAATCAACTTTAGCAATTAACTTTGTTGCTCAACTGCTGTTAACACTGGCTAACTCCAAAAGGAAACTAATGTTACAGTAACTGTTGACTCTAAAGAAATATTTGCTTCCAAAGGAATTTTTCTGACTTTAGTACAAATTTTTTTATATACTTGTTAATACTTTCTATGCCATCAATAACAATTGAGTGAAGTAGTACTCACTTATCTCACTGTATACAATAGTCAAGGTTTTTATTTTGCTTCAAAAGAAATGTGATTACCAGCCAGACAGGCATGATAACAGACACCTATAATCCCAGCACTCAGGAGGCTGAGGCAGAAGTACTGTCACAAGTTCTAGGCCAGTCTGAATTACACAGCAAGAACCTAACTCAAAAATAGACAAACAAATAAACAAATGTGGTTAACAACTGCTAACTCTTGGAGTTTTATCAAATTTGTGAATATACCTTTCCAAAGTAATAAGGGAATTTGTTGTGATCTTCAATGACATGGGCAAATCCTCCCTGGAGGCCAAAGTCCACTGAGAAGTAAGGTAAACCTCTGGGTACCTAAACAAACAAACAAATTAACAGACACATAAAATACAGCATGACATCAGAAAGTTATCTCTTTCTGCTTCCTGACATGAAAGTAATTAATCATCCTTCAAGATAAATGTATATAAAGAATTTCCAATTCTAGAGATACTTAAGCGATAACCTAACTTTCTAAATAAATATTTCATTTTGATATCATTTTAGTGAGAGAGCTCTTTATCCTATCTGGAAATTATAATCAAAACCAATTATGTTTCTGTCGTTGGGAAAAACAGAAAAAAAAAACCTTAAATATTTTCATATAACTACAGAATAATGTTCAAGACTACACAAATAAAAAAATGAGGATGTGGTTTTCCAGATTTTACTTACATTAAAGAATAGGGTGAGAAGGGCCGGGGATTTAGCTCAGTTTGGTGGCCTGCCTTGCAAGTGCAAGGACCCGAGTTCAATCCCCAGTACCAAAAAAAATAGGGTGAGAGACCTGGATACATACCTTAAGGTTCATTTGCAATATCCCTAATATCTTTATTATGATATACTTATCAAAGATAAAGAATAACTTTTTATTAACTACTGAGGTAGGTATAACAACACTTAGTTTATCAACCTAATTTCAAAATGTCTCTAGGATTAATTCTCTATTATTTTGTACTATTTTGTCCCCTCCCTCTTTACACATACACACACAAAGTATTTTAAACTGTATCTTGAGTAGAAAACTGGAAAAGGCCATAATTTCTTGCTTTCTCTATCAATTAAGTAGACATTGTACCCTTTGAAATTTTACCCTGCAAGCCCCAATACAGTCACTGGAAATTATCCCAAATGGGTCAAGTTATATGACCCAAATGGTCATATCCCCCTATAATCCACACACACACAAACAACATTTACTTATTTGGGCTTCTGAACCACGTATTCCTACTTAACTACATGAATTTTATGTTGTATCCTCAGGAAGGCACAATTTAGAAGGGCATAGTATGGATAGTAGAAATAGTACTCACCTTGAAACATTATAAAACAAATATAAATATTAATAGAGTTGTTCAAAATATAGGAAAACTATAAATAAAAAATCAGTTTACCAGAGTATAAAACATAAAATGTAGAGAAACAGGTTGCTACTTAGCAGCTTTATAATTTTCTGTATTTCCATTTTTTCAACATAACAGGACACTGTATATAAAAGACCCAGCCAAATTCTTAGAACATAAAAGATTACAACTTTCATTTTTATCTCCCACACAGCTTGTTCAATGAAAATTTTTTTGAAGGCTTCCTTAGAATATTTTTGACATCTGAATTAGATCACCAGGTGTAAAGCATGAATCTGAATGCCTAACGAGATGTTCTAAAGCTATATCTACTAAAGTGTGGTACTTTGAGAGATATAAATAACTTGAGGAAAAAACATGTAATGACAGTATTATTGCCTTTTGTTTGTATCATGCTGTGGCAAGAATAATGGGCCCCTAAATATGTCAATGTCCTAGTCCCATATGTGTTATGAGTGTATATTACCTTACATGGCAAGAAGGACTTTAATTTGTGAATAAGCTAAGGATCTTGAAATGAGGAGGTGCTCTTGAGCCATACACATAAACTCAATTAATCACAAGGATTCTTGAAAGAGACAGGAGGCTCAGAATAAGAGAAAGGGAGATACTGTACTCTCTACTTTGAAGATGAAGGAAGGGATCACAAGCCATGGAAAATGGGTAGTTTTAGAAACTAGAGAAGGCAAAGGAATCAAATCTGCTGTAGAGACTCCAGAAAGAACACAGTCCTGCTGACACACTGATTTTGGTTCAATTAAACCCATCTCATACTTGTAATCTCCAGAAATGCAAGATAATAAGTGTTTTAAACCTTTACATTCATGGTAATTTGTTACTGCAGAAATAAGAAACTATAAAGACTCAAGAACCTATGGCATATTTGCAAAGATGGCACTGAATAGACAACTACATTGTTATGAAAGACAGCTGCTATCACAACTTGCAGAACACAAAGGGTAGACCCTGCAGTCATGCTAGAAGAGTTATCAGTGCACACAGCAAGGCTCTTATATCAAAGAGAATGTGGCACAGCCAGCACTTTCTCTTTACTCCACTGGCTACCACAGAGAAAAGTTGGAACTGTGGTACTCCTCTAAGGGAAGTGACAGATTATAGCAAAAAACATTTATTTGTAGTAGAAAAACAGTAATATCCTAATTTTTTTCTCTGCATTCCAGATATAAATCCTGACTTCCTGTAAGTATCTTTCAGTTTCAAGGGTTCTGGTAAACCCAAATTTTCCTTGAGAAGTATTTTCCTTAAATAAAAAAAAAAATCAAGATCTGTCACATAAGGGTACAAGATCCTAATGATGAATGTAACTGTACTGTGTACTTAAAAAGTACTAATAAACTCAGTAAGATTAAAAAAAAGAAATCAACCAATAACAAACACTGGTAGAGTTGTAGGGAGAAAGGAACCCTTTTCCATTGTTGGGGAAAGTGCAGACTGGGGCAACCACTATGGAAATCAATATGGAGAGACCTCAAAGAACTAGGATTAGAGGTTCCATTTGACCCAGCCATCCCTCGGCTGAGTATCTTCCCCAAACAATTAAAAGAATCATGTCAGAGTGATATACACTCACCCATGTTTATAAGCGGCACAGTTTGTAATAGCTAAAACTTGGAAACAGGCCAACTGCCCATCAATTGGAGACTAGATAAAGAAGATGTGTTTTTTTCTATAAAATGGAGTACTACTCCACCATAAAGAATGAGAAACTAGTCATTTATAGGAAAATAGATGCATATTGAGGACATACTCAAGTGAAATAGGACGTACATGTATAAATACCATATAGTTTCTCTGGAGTGAATAACTAAAAGTGTAAATAAGATCCAAATTGTAGAACTGACAATGTGAAATAGGAAGAAAAGGGCTAAAGGTGTGGTGGAAGTAGAAAGGGTAGGTGAAAGGAAATAAGGAAAAAAATATGAGAAAAGGAAAAAATGGAAACAGACTCTGTAATTAGGGAGGGGGGAGAGGGTAGGGGAGCAAGGGTAAGGGGGGGGCAAGGGTATGGGGAAAAATGAGAATCAATATCTGTCATGTAAAGATACAAGATTACAATGATGAATGTAACTGTACTGTACACCTAAAATGTACCAATAAACTCAATAAAAAAAGTCAGCCTCTAAATGTTAGATTTTTTTAAATTGCTACAGTTTCCACACAATTAATGTTAACTTTTTTAAAAGCTGAGAAAAATTCTCATGAAATCTCAATAAAACAGCCATGTGAAAATGACCACTTTTTGGTAAGTTATTACACAATTCCTCTGCATTTGAACATTCAGATCTGCTTCCTTCATCTATTTCCATAGGCTTCACACTACATTGTAAGAAATCAAAAGACCCAAGGAAAGTAAATAAAATAGACACAAAAAGGGAAGCTTATAGACATACAGCAAAGAAAAACATGAATTCAAAAAATATCAAAATGAATTGCAAATATGTGAATCTGTATTATAAGTGAAGAATCAATGCAGTGGGAAAAAAAAAAACTGCACCAAACTCTCAATGAAGCAGGCAAAAAACTTTATGAAATTACTAAGGACATAAAGCTTGTAAAAAAACAATAATGAGGCTCTTTCAGAAAATGTTAAAATAACTCAACTGTTCACTTCATGTTCAGAAACACACATCAGTTTTAAAGAGCCACTAGAGAGCTTGTTAACCTAGAAAGTGACCTCCTTTGGAATTACTCTTACTTGGAGTTCTCTTCACAATTCCATTCATATACTACAATTACAAACCCCAAAGCTAAAAGGCACCTCAGGAGGTCACCTGGCTCTCTTTCTATCTATTGTGATTCTCAAAAAGTCTCAAGTACAAGACTATGTATTGCCTTAGGAAAGGCAATGGTTCCTATCTTTGAAATGCTTTAATGTTAAACATACCACTGTCATTCGTTCTTGAGAGGAAGCCAAATTATAAAGAGCAAAATAAAAAAAATAGATAATAAAAGTAGGGAAACAGATCTTTCTCAAACAGGAAGAGGATCAAGAGATGGAGAGAGGCAAGAGGAATGAGGGGGAAAGAGGATGAAAAAGGAATTGAGATGTGTTATGTATATGTAACATCTCCACACAAGGAACATAACATGATACGCTGCAAAAGTGTACTTATTAAAAAATAAAAATTAAATTAAAAATTAAAACTGCCTGTAGTTGTAGAGGTATACACTTTTTCATGTTTGTTGCTTTTCTCTCTGTATGTTTACTTTATTGTGTTTTTACTCAGATTTTTACAAATTTGTTGATTGTACTCATCATTTCATAGCACCATCTTATACATTAAGTATAGATTTTGATTGACATACTTGAAGTTGTTTTGTGAAGAGAAAGGGATTAACTTATCAAGATCTGGTTACTTAATTCATATACTTATCTTGCTCTTAAAAAATAAGACATACTAGATGATTCACCAGTAAAAAGCTGTGCATACTGTACAGCATATGGAGAATCATATATTTCTTTAAAAATTTCTACTCTGGGGCCTGGGGATATAGCTCAGTGGTGCTGTGCCTGCCTGGTAAGCACAAGGTCCTGTGTTCAATTCCCAGTACTTGGGGGAAAAAAAGAAGAAAAAATTCTCACTGTAAAAATTTCTAATCTGAAATGTTTTCAACCACCATTAAAATCATTTTCTGAGCTGGGCATGGTGGCACATGCCTGTAATCCCAGCACTCGGGAGGCTGAGGCAGGAGGATGGCTGTGAGTTCAAGAACAGCCTGGGCTACATAGTCAGTTCCAGGTCAATCTCAACTACATTGTGAGACCCTGTCTCCAAAAAACAAAAAAACAAAAAACAAAAAATCATATTTAATGGTACAGGAAATTTTGATTTATGAAGTGCAGAAAATGGACACAAAATACATATGTACCTTAGCCATTTTTTTTAATATGCTAGTAAGAGAGAGAAGAAAATAGGACACTTAGGATGTTTTGCTTTTGTTTTTGTTTTAGTTTGTATTTTAATATATTATCTGGTCCAATTACCAGCAAGGGAAGACAATGTTGTGCCTTCTCATTACAGTTATGCACCTTCAGTAATGCAATGAAATTTGAATATTCTGTCTGGGATATAATAAGTATAATAAGGAATCCTTTCATATACAAGTCATCTATCAGGAATCTGGTTTTCCAGAAGAAGAAATGGAGGAGAAAAAGTCTAATGATATTTACTGGAAGGCAAACTGGCAAACGTCGTCTATTAAACAGCCACATGATAAAATGTTTTAGGCTTTGTAAATCATGCAGTCCTTATTGTGACTATTTAACTCTGACCCTATAGCATGAAAGCAGCCACAAGCAATTCATAAACAAAAGGGTAAGGCTATGTTCCAACGTGTGTTTAACAAACACACAGGGCCAGGGATTTAGCTTAGTGGTTCTGCCACCTGCCTCACAAGCACAAGGTCCCGAGTTCAATCTTTGGTACAAAAACACAAAAACAAAGCCAGGCAGGGGGGCCCATGCTTGTAATCCCAGCACTCGGGAGGCTGAGGCAGGAGGATCACTGTGAGTTCAAGACCAGCCTGGGCTACATAGTGAGTTCCAGGTCAGTCTCAACTACATAGTGAGACCCTGTCTCAAAAAACAAAAAAAAAAAACAAGCAGAGGACTGAGATGAATATGCTGGCTCAGGTTTCCATTTGTTACCAGTATACAATCTCTATAAAAGCAAGGATCAACTCCATTTATCCTACTATGCACAAAAAGCAGCCAGAACAGTACCCACAAATAAAGTGCACTCAATAAATATTTGTATAATAAATTATTTTTTGATAAAAAAGGAATCCATACTTCTATTAAATCTCTATTCCATTTTTACTTTTCTAGAAATAAAAAGGTCATTATATAGTACTGACCTTAAGTGCATCTTGTATCTAAAATTTGATTGACAAAACAAGATTAAACTATAAAACATAACTAAGTCTCAATTTTACCAGATGTTTATGGGAATAAAATAGGGCTTTTATATTTTAAAAAAAATCGCTTCTCGGCCTTTTGGCTAAGATCAAGTGGAGTATATTTTAAAAAAGAAGAAAATGAATTTCAAATTCAAACTGTAGCCTCTCAGAAAATTTTGCCCTTATTGTAATTCTAGTAACAAGAATTTCCCTTCATCTCAGGCCTACAAATCTTAGAAGGTCTGATGGCAGATTCAAATGGTTGCCATATTAATTATGCGGGAGGGGTGTCATGGTAGATGGCTAAGATTGAATAAAATCCCTCTATAAACAAACACTTTACACACCAGATAGATGAAAATAACTGTGGAATTAGTTATTTTACCTTTAGTCACTTAACCAAATGGTCTATTTCTCAACTAAGATGTAGAAGATCCTAAGCACTAAAATAACTTGTTAGAAAAAAATGGTACTTACAGACTTCCTGATGTCTTTTGAAGAAAGATCAATCAATTTCTTGTTCATGGACCACTCTTCATCAGATTCCATTATGGCTTTCTAAGAAACAGCCATTTGTTAAATGAAAAAGTAATATAGCAGCAAATACAAAGAGACCACTTAAAATAATAAAATGAATCTATTACACACCAGAATATACACAGTAATACTAGGTAATATACATAATAGTATATATAATATACATTTATCTGAATAGGCTTTCATTTTTGTTATTTAAAATTAGAACTCTTGACTGTGTTAAAATCCTGTTAGACAAAGACATTATTCTTTTACTTACTATTAACTGTTGTACTAAATTCAGCTCAACTTTACATGAAAAGAAAAAAACAATCACTGATAAGAACCAATAATTTAGGGTCAGGGACTTAGCTCAGTGGCATCATGTCTGCCTCTCAAGTACAAGGTCCTGAATTCAATCCCCCATACCAAACAACAACAACAACAACAACAACAACCCCAAATAATTTAATGCTGAACATAACTTGTAAATATAAAAGCCTATAAAAATTTCTTTTTATTTTTCCTCATTGAATTTATTGGTACATTTTAGGTATACAGTACAGTTACATTCACCATTGGGATCTTGTACCTTTACATGACAGGTCTTGGTTCTCATTTTTTCCCCTTGTCCTTGCCCTCCCCATTTACAAACACTTAATTTCCATTTTTTCATTTTCTCCTATTTTTTCTTTTCCCTTATTTCCTTTCCCCTACCCTTCCCACTTTCCCTACACCCTTATCCCTATTCTTCCTATTTCACATTGTTAATTATCTCATTAGGATCTTATGTACTATTATAGTTTGTTCACACCAGAGAAACTATTTGGCATTTACACATGTGTGACTTATTTATTTCACTTAGGAGTATATCCTCAATATGTATCCATTTTCCTATGAATAAATCTAATTTCTCATTCTTTATGGCTGAGTAGTATTCCATTTTATAGAAAAACCACATGTTCTTTATCCAGTTTCCAGCAGATGGGCAAATGGGCTCTTTCCAAGTTTTAGCTATTATAAATTACTTATTATATTCACAGAATGCTACTCAAATAAATTCATTTAGTTTTACTGCTCTTGTGCCAACAAAAACCTTGAACTATTTCCTCCCATATAAAAATGCTTATGGAAAATACACAGAAACAGAATTTTAAGACTTTTTCAGGTTTAGCAATATGGTTACTATTTATAGTAAAGAAATGCTTCATAAAAGTAAAAGCCATGGTAATGATAAAATTAGTTTTTTTAAATTATCATATTTATAAGGGAATTTTAAAGATGAAGTTAACATTCAAATAAGTACATTTTAAGTACATCAGATACACTGCTGTCCTATTTCAAAATCATGTGTTCCCTGACTTCACATCATAATTTAGCACAATCAATATAAAATTGAAACCAAGTGAAATAATAAATGCAGTTTTAAGGATTAAACAAAAGTTTTAGTGTAAAACAGAAGTATGTTAAACCATTCTGCCAAGAGATGACATTTCTGGCACACTACATGAGTAACAGTGGTTACTCTTAGTTGCCCCTCCCTACATCTCAAACGCTTCTAGTCATAATCACCATGACTCTACTGAGGAAGTACCCCCCAAAAATTGGACAAAGTATATTAATCTCTTTCTCAACTAAATTTGGCGAGCACAGAAATACTATGAGCCTTTCGGATTATATTGCTTATTTCCCCATATTTTAACAACATAACTCTTTGTTTGTTTGTTTTCTGAGACAGGGTCTCCTTGTGTAGTTCTAGCTGACCCTAAACTCACTATGTAGCCCAGACTGGTCTCAAACTCATGGTGATCCTCTTGCCTCAGTCTCCCAAGTGCTGGGATTATAGGCATGCACCACCACATCTGGTTGCAACACAATTTTTAAAAATCAAATAATTATACTATATTTAAAGATTTCTAAAGAGAAAAAAATTTTGCCTTAACAAATTTCATAATCCTTACAGCTCATATTCATAAACTTCACCATTTTATATGCAATCTTCTTATACCAACTCACAGAACATTATCTTCCTTTTTCTTTGCATATGTTACTATTTCACGTTTCTACACTTATGTATTTGTATTAGTACATAAATCACATTCAAGTCAGCATCAAACACTATTTAGTAAAAGCTCCTTAAATTCTTTAATGACACCTAAAAGGTTATAAACTCGAGTCATTTATTACGTGCCCTAAAATATACATCAAAATTAGATATTTTCCTTTAGTAACTAGCATGATCAGATACTGAATACTAAAATTTCATCAATAATTTGTCTCAGCAATTGTAATTTATACTATTTATATGTTATCTTTGGTTTCAGTTTTTCAATGATCCATTTTCTAGATTTATGACTATAGTTTTGACTTAGAAGTGCTCTCTGGTAAAATACACCTCACTAGAGAAATAGGGATTAAAATAGAAATTATAGTTTACTATTTGAAACAAGGATGTTTTTAAAAGGTAAAAAGTTCATATTTCTTCCAAAAGATATATATTTAGCAGGAAATTTTTCTTGATATGATATACTTTTCTTTATATAAAATTTGATATTTAGGTATGGAGAAAAGTACATGAATAAGACAACTCTAACCTTAAAAAAGCACAGGAGCAAAAAATAAGTAGGTGTGCAAATACCTTAAAATAGACAGGAGCCATATCACCCACTTCTTTTGGGAGAGGAATGCATTCATAAACCATATGATACTGTTTCTTCATGCTCATATTAGTTTCTAAAAAGATGCAGTCCAATCCTTTATCTTCAAACATTTTTACTAATGATTTCCTAAACATCTAGAGAAAGTAGAAAAAATGACACACATATATATATTTAAGTGCTTCTCTTCTATGTATGGAAAAGACTTTTAAAATAGTTTAATGGAATAATTTGAGACATTATCTCTATTAAAAGAAAATTGTGTCTAAGTACAACATAAAAATATACTATACATATTTCATAATATTCATTTTTAAAGTTATACAACTAAATGATGAGAAAAATTTTTATGACTCATTATTAAAAGAGACACCAAAACTATTTTATTCTTAAAATAGATAATAAAGACCCCAAATTATGAGGATGACACAAAATTCCTATATTCCCACAGTATACTTTATTCTTTTTTTTGTTTTGTTTTGGGATTTTGATTTTTTGAGACAGGGTCTCACTATGTAGTTGAGACTGACCTGGAACTCACTATGTAGCTCAGGCTGGTCTTGAACTCACAGGGATCCTCCTGCCTCAACCTCCCAAGCTCTGGGATTACAGGCGTGTGCCACCACGCCCAGCAATATACTTTATTCTTAAAAAAGAAAACCCATTTTCCACATTCCTAAACTATCATTAATTAACATGTCTGAATTAAAATTCCTTACAATTTATTTAGCTAAAGTATAGTGCAGAATGTTGAAGTTCATAATTTGTATCACATCATTAAAAAATCAAGTAAATATGAATAATTTTGAAATTAAAATTATTTTTCTTAAACTATTAAAGCTAGATAGGGCTACTGTACAATATTAATGCTATAATTTATTCAAGTTTTACAACCTACCTAAATACAAATTTATCTAAAGATAACAAAACAGAAGACTCACAATTATTTCCACTTTCTTTGTAGAGTAACCCTCAAAACTGACATTACATCAACTTTCTTTAAAGGCATAAACCTACTCAGACAAGCAGAACTGAAGAAGACATAATGCAAGTCAGATTATAATATATGACTTAAATACTAGAAAGCTGGTACACACAATAAGAGGAAGAAGATGGATCAGTAGGAATGCAGGGAAGAAATCCTTGTTGCCCGCGGAACTCCAAAAGCTTCAGGAATTTACTTCATGGAAACACAGGTAAAGATGGAGCTAAAACAATAACTTACATAGAACTTTTATAAAAGGCAATTAACATGCCATTCTCCTCACCAGCAGAATACTACAGAATTATCCCCTGGGAAAGGTAAAACATAAGACAGCTGAGCTGGGAAAACCAGACATATTGGAGGATACCTACCCTGAAAATAGGGGTGTTGTAGGAAAGACTTCTTAATGTTCTTAAATACTCAATATTCTGTCACCCCCATCTTTCTTTGACCCTCAGCATCTAAAACCCTGGCATGCAAAATCAGATGGAACTGACAGAGAAAATACAAAAGGTCTTTTCTGGAGGGCCAGAGTGTCAAGGAAAAGACCTAAAGGGACCACCGGCAGCAGTTTGTAAGTGAAATGGTCCCATCAACATATCTCCACGGTAAGGCCTATTGCAGGCATGCATCAACAACCCTCCTCTTCCAGCTTGCCAGTTTGGGTTTTTGGTTTTTTTTTTGTTTTGTTTTTTCTTAAATGTGCTAAATAGTCTAATGATAGCATATATTTGGCATATATTTCAACATAGAATAAATTTAAAGAGGTCCAAGTATCACTATATTTAAAATTTTGAATCTTATATGAAAGTTATTATTTAAGTATGCCATGCTAAACTTTATCTTTGTATTCTCTATTAAATATAAGATCTAAAGTGAAATTTAAGTTTTTCTACATAATGGTATATAATTCTTTTAAAAACTCTTCAAAAAGAGCTAATACCCCTGCAAACAATATTTTGTGTTAAGTCAAATCAATTGTTAAAATGTATCCAACAAAAGAGGTGAGTAACAACAAAGATACTCACCAGAGTGTAATTAACATACTTAAAGGTAAAAACAAAAATCAAACAAGTGCACTTTTAAAAATATACAGTAGTGGGATTCTAATATTTTACTCATTATCTTATAGTAATTTATAATTTCTAATATTATTTTTCCTTTATCATACAAAAAGAACTATGTCATTATTTGTATTAAAAATTTGGTTTTTCCTTTCCTCAACTTTCCATAATGCATCTACAAAAAATATATTATTCCTTTGGGCAAAACTAATGAATGATTTCACCTCTGCATTTCTCACCAGAGCTAGAATAACATTACTCATGTATCAGTATCTAATGAACTGAATATATCTGTTTCTCTACCTCAGTGTTTTTCATCAAGCAGCTTAATTTCTTATAGAACTACAAAACATACCCACTAGATTACTAAAGACTTTTGACACTGTTACTTGTTCTAAGTTAAATCTGTTTGTATGTATACATTCTTAAAATGCATCCCAAAAAGCTCTAAAATAATTCTAAAACCCAAATATCTTCATACTTTTCACCTTAAATTATTTATTTTTATTTCCACTAATGTGGGGAAAACACTTTCACACCAAAAATACTCATCATATGTTTCTCCTTCAATGGTCTTGGTTGCAACAAAACAAGCAGCCCATTTAACTTTCATAGTAAAAACATTAAAAGCCCAGGGAGTAAGAGACTAAATGTCATGAAATACAACCAAAATATCTCCTCTTTTGGCATTTTTATCCCCATGCTACAAAAAGAAACATATATTATCTTTTGAAATCTTATGATTGTTACATTTTTAAACGATGGCTCTCCATAACCTCTACTTAGTTGTAAGGTGTTTAAAAGAAAATCAAGACCAACCTACTTCCCTCTATTCTTTCTCCACCTCCCCTGTCATTATAGTTTTGAAATAATTCAGCAACAATTTTACCCATATTGTTGTGCTTTTTAATCTGTTAAAAGCATGAGTCACAATAACAAATCTCTAAACCTAAAAGCTCTGTCATATTATAAAATGAAAAGACCAGAAATTAAAACTAGAGAAAAAAAAAATCACTGCAGTAGATAAAGCCAATTCCATGACAGGAAAATATGGCAACTGCTGATTTCCCAAACTTCTTATTATCTGAAAATTTCTTTCTTTCTGGATGGGAATTTACTAGATTATTGTGGCAATAATGATATTTCATGCTACACAAGTCACTGACTAGAAATCTTAGATTGATCTTTTGGTCAAAATAATTATTAGTTTGTAATCAATCATTTAGTAAACAAAAGTTTTTAAAACACTCAATATATAAGTTCATGAACTCAGTTCATGAACACTTCTGTTTGAAAACAAAAGTGTTTGACAAAATTTTGGTTTCATCTGTGAACTCTGTGACACAAATGTGGCTATCTTTTCCAGAATCGCAGAATAAATTAATTTCTTGAACTGAGCTACCACTGTAAAATTAAAAGGGTATGAGTGAGTGATGGAAACATGATCTGCAGATATAAACAACTATAAAAATATAAGTATCTAAATTCAGAAATAAAAATCACTGAAATAGAAAAACTGTTAGAATATACAAATTACAACACTTTGGAAAAACTGTTCATGAGCGTTAAACTGTTCATGATAATGAGCATCATCATGCTGACCTGAATTTCTTCCCAGATGTCTTCATCCAGTAAGGTAGCAGCTCGATGATGCTGCAAAGGGACTATTAAGCAGTGTCCCTCAGAAAGAGATCGGAAGTTCGGTAAACACAAATAAACCTATAGGGAAAAAATTCCAAAGGTGAAATGTTATTGCCATTTATTCTTAATTGGAAAAGGTGAGCCTCTAGTAGGGAAACACCTATAGTATTTAATAAAGTACACTTGCTTATAAGAAACACTTTTAATATTTTTAAAGCAAGGAAAATGGAAATGTAGAGCAAAAGTCTTGATTTTCATTGCTACACATCATACAAAGATTAAAATATCCTAAGGAAAACAAAGCCGAATATACACTTTATTCTTGATGTGAGGGAGCTATACACGTTGCCCTTGAAACAATTAGTTTCTGAGAAATAAAAAGTTATCAGGCCTGATAATGATAAGAGTCATCTAACTGATGCCTATTAGTCCTGTCTTAGTCACTTTGTTTGCTGAGACACAATAACCAATACCACAAACTTAGGTGAAAGGGTTCATTTTGGTTCACAGTTTGAGTGGGTTCAAACCATAGCTGGCAGGCTCCAAGACAGAAAAAACATGGTGATAGAGCATCGCAAAAGAAAGCAGTTTATGCCAGGGAAGCCAGTAAGAAGAGAAAGAAGAAAGGAGCTGATGACAAGAATGTATCTTTATAGGTCACAACCCCCAGACTCATGTCTTTAATCAGGCCCTATATCAAATATGAGACTTTTAGGGGACATTTTTTGAAAGACCAAAACTGTGACATTCCACCCCTAGACAACAAAAGGCTCAAGTCCATCACATTATGCAAAATGTATTGGTTCCATTTCTAGAGTTGCTAGTCTTAACAGTTCCAGCATCACTAAATAGTCTAAGCCCAACATATCCTTTGAGACTCAAGGCAAACTCTTAGCTGTGAGCCCTGAAAAAAATAAAAAAGGAAGTCACATACTTCCAACATATAATAGCACACAGTAAACCATTCCAAAGGGAAAAAATAGGTCAGATAGAAAGGAATGAAACCAAAGAAAGACTAAAACCCAGCCAAGCAAATACTAAATCTTGCAGCTCCACATCCATCTCCTGGGGAAGGTTGGGGTGAGCTGCGAACTGCAAAGGGCTTTGTGGTTTGCAGCCCACATGGCCTCTCTTTTAGGGAGGCTCACCTCAATTTCTGCAGATTTACTCAGCAGATATTCTACATTCTGGCATCTCCAGCTTCCTAAGGTTTCTACTATGCTTTTGGCCTCACTCTCACACCTCCATGCACTGCCCTCTCACGGGCTTCTGGTGGTAACTGTGACTCTGTTGCACATTTTTGCCTGGCATCTCAGGCCTTCTGAGATCTGGGTAGATGTTTTCCATGACCCCATAACTTTTTCACTCTGCATACCTGAAAAGATAGCACCATGTGGATGATGCAAAGGTTGACCATCATCTTGAGCAGCAGCTAGCCTGCTCAGAGCACAGCTGCAGCAGCCTGAATACCTGAATTCTAAACTAAGGGATACTTTACCATTTTGTACTCTTTAGTCTGTGACGGGTGGGGTCTTGCTGACTTCTGAGATGTAAGGCATCTTTCTTATCCCTGTACAAAGTACTTGGCTTCCTTTTACTGCTTATCTTTTTGGCAACCAAGCTCTCCATGGCCCCAACTTTATATATACTTCCTTTCTGGCCACCAGCACAACTGTCAAATTATTTAGCTCTGCTTTTTTATCCTGATTCTCAATGCAGATCTAGCTAAAAGCAGTCAGCTGCACCCATGCCACAAGGTGAATGGTGGTTGCCTTAAAATTTCATTCTCTAGATTAAGTAGTCCACCATCTTTAAATCAGCCTTACAATCTCAAGATATAGACAAAATGTAAACAAGCCTTTTTTGTCAGAGTAACACACAGGGCCTCTAGTACATTTACCAATAGAATCTTCATTTGCAATTAAAATCTCCTGAGCCTGGCCTTTGCTGTCACATTTCTATCAGCATTCTGGTCTTCTGGTCTTCTGAGCTCCAACCAAAATCGCCTTTCAAGTTCTGCTTACAGCTTTCTAGGGCTTCTCTAGCCTATGTGTCCAAGTTTTGCTGAACTCTGGTACCAAAGTGGTCTAAACTAATCTCAGATCAGTTCCAAAGGTTTCTGAACCACATGGTCAGGTACTGTCACAACAACCCCACTCCTGATACCAACATTTCTATATTAGTCACTGTCTCCATTATTGACTAACAATCCTGATACTTACAACTTAAAGGAGAGGAGGTTTATTTTGGCTCAAGGTTTAAGAGGATTTGGTCCATAATCACCAACCTTCAAGGCAGAAACAGCATAATGAAAGAATGCAGCTCCCAGTCAAGAAGCAGAGAGAGCGGGGGTATCCAGAGACAAAAATATACCCTTCAAAGTCACACACTCCAATAACGTGCTCCTTCCAAGGAGGCCCCATCTCCCAATGTAAGACTTTTAAGGGACATTTTAGACCTGAACCATAACACCTTCTTTCTCTCATTAGCTCAAAAGAAAATCTAGCTAAGAGGGAGAGGAAATAACCTTAGGATGTCTTTATTGCTGATTATAAAGTGAAACAAAAGGTTTTGTTGGAGAGCATAAACAATATTCTGCAAAAGACAATCTTATTTTCTATTATTTTTATTTTTAATATTTTACATGGCAGATATATATTTAATAAATAAAACAAATTTTAAAAATTTTACTGAGAAAGAACAAAGTAAGAACATATATGATATTTACCTAAACTTACCAGGAGTAAGAAGGAAAGAATGGAGGGAGCAAAGGAAGGTAGAGAAGAAAAGAAAAAAAGCAAAAGTGATCAAGCATGCAAATGTCTGTAGGTAACTTAAAAATGAAATATTGAAATACTAGACATAAAATGAAATACTGAAATAACTAAACTTACAACATGACTACTGAGACAACGTTTTCAGAGCAGAGATGGCAGAATAAAGCATAAGGTAGCATTTAAATGGCTTCAAAGTCTTCTGAATGAGAATACCAGTCTGAGAGGGAAAAAAACTGTTTAGCCAACTCTCAGTAAATTGAAAGCAAAGAGAAGAATTTAATATCATTAGAAATACTAAATGGAAAATGTGGATTACCTCACAGCAGAACAGGAAAACTGAGCAGGGAAAAGAGATATATGAGATAGTAGTAAGAGCTGAAGAAATAAAAATGTCTGTTTCCATTAGCCAGTGAGTTAATAATTGCCTACTCTAGACATAGCTGCTATGCCCTGGAGGTGTTTTTATCACCTCTAAAGTTCATGTTGAAATTTAATTCACAATATAAAGATGTTAGGACCATAAAGAAGCCCCAGGACTTGGGAGGCTGAAGCAGGAAGATCACTTTGAGTTCAAGGCCAGGCCATCCTGGGCTACAAAGTAAGCTTGAAGCCACCTTGAATTACAAAACTAGACTCTGTCTCCAAAAAAAAAGAACAATAAAGGCATAATTAGGTCATGAGAATGCCACCCTCATAAGAATTAATGTATTTCCCCCAAGAATGAGTTGTTATAAAGTAAATTCAGCTCTCCTTGGCCCTCTTGCTTCCCTGCTTGCTATGTGATTCTTCCACAGTCTCCTCCCTTTACACTTTATCACCAAGCTTGGGACAGCAGGAGGCCTCACCAGAAGCTGCACAGATAGTAATATGACAATCTTGAGCTTCCCTTCATCTAGAACTGTAAGTTAAATAAATCTCTTTTCTGTATGCTTCCCAAACTCGGGTATTTTTTGTAGCAACAAAAATTAACTAAGACAAAACTTATATGGCAAGAAACTATTAAATGTTTTGTACACTATTCTGAGCCTCCCTCTGCACACATTCCTGTCTTCAGTAAACTACAGAAAAAAAATTTTTTAAATCCCCACCTTCTGCTCAGGCATTGTAGAAAAATTTCAAATGTTATTTGATGTTTATTTTATTCCTATATATTTAAAGATATGGATGAAAGTAAAGAGAAATATTTATCCAGAAGGTAATAATTATAAACATTTAAATATTTCTGTGAAAGCTCAGAAAGGAATTCAGAAAAATGCCTATAAGTAATTAGCTAAGATAAGGTTTTATTCTTTTAAAATTGGTTAAATGCTAAATTGATTTTTTCAATTCACCCTTTTGATAAAGTTTGGAAGGAAAGAAATAAGAGTAAGGAAATGAAGTAAAAGCAAAGTTCAAATTGATGAAATCTCTGTCTTGATGACCTAAAGATACTGAAGACTGTGCGTATGTGACAACAAAATGAACAAATGAATGTATGCATATTCCCAAAACTACTGGTTCCTGAAACTAACATTCATTCATACAATTCTTCTAATCTTTTTATTTCTTATTTCACTCCAGCTTCCCTGCCTCATCAATACCACGCTCATTTCCTCTCAGAGCCTTTTACTCACTGATGCCCCTACCTGAAACATTCACTTCAGGCCTATATTGACCCTACTTATTCCTTCCCATCTTACACAACTTACTAATATCTCAGAGAATCCCCATCATTTTATCCAATTTTCTTACTTTACTTGTTTTATGACACTCTCAAATGATACTCTCAAATCAGTACAAGCATCAATTTCCTTATTTTCAGTCCTATTTCAATACATTAAAAGCTTCAAAAGTCTCCCTTGCTATTTTTTCCATGACATAATTAGGATTCAGCACATATCAGATACATAAAAATTATTTACTTAATGGAAAAATTATTTATACAACTAAATTACTATTATGTACTATAAACAAGACCAAGTCCTTGATGTATAATAGTGAGCACAAGTTATCTCCATGCTCATAAAACTTAAAGTCAATTGGTAGAGAGACACAACAAACAAGTAAATTAAAGAAAATATAATAAACTTCAAATTGTGAGATAGCCTACTAAGAAATAAATGGGTTCTAAGTATGTAAAGAAGCAGAAGCTATTTAAGACTCAGTCCCTCTGAGGTGATTTTAATGCTGAGAGTCAAGAGCTATGGAAAGATGGGAAGGCTGATAAATGGCAATGGTAGAATGTGAATCCACAAAAGGTGGCTCCAAAGTCCAGAACATTAACCACTCAATGCACATCTTGAACAGAAGCACACACCATTATGAACTTCTTCCCACTTAAAAATTTATTCTTGCTTTATGGACAATTTTAAGAATTATGATAATTTAGAAAAATATTTGAAACAGAAAAGAGAGCTTATTCTTTGGGGATCTTAAAAAATTAGGAAGAAAAAGGCAAATCTATGCATATTAATCAATCTTTTCCATGGATCAACAAACTTTATATTTCTTACCTTAACACCTATTGCAACAATAAGGTGCTTGGGAAATTGAGAGCTATCAAAACAATACAGACATTTTTCCATCTGTGCAACAAGACGCTGGTGCTCAGCAATAGCCTTTTTCCTCTGGTTTTGTTCCTCTTTACCAAGATGTTCTCTCTCAGCTGCTTTGGATACAAACATGTCATCCAGAGTATAATAATCCCCATCTGCTTTCCCCATAAACTGAAAAATCAAAATAACAGTGGCAGGGAGCCAGTGGTTAAGATTTTATTATACAATAATATCCTGGATGCATATCTGTTAGTTCTACAATAAAATGCAAACATTAAAAAATAAATAAAAAGAAATCGTGATTACACTTAGATTTGATCTTCCAAGTCAATCAATCCAATAACATGATCACCATCAACATCATCACAACTAAAGTTTACTAAACGTTTACTATATACAACTCTGTGAAATTTGATTATGTCATACACTCCTTTGAAGCAGAGACTGATGCTTTTAAAACATAAACACATATTTTACTTGTGGCTCTGCTTAAAATAGCTATATACTCTGTACAGGGTCAAATTCAGACTCTGGTATCACTTATGAAATTACAGACACAAAAAGGCATAATGATAAAAAGCTTGGGTTCTAAAGCCAAAATAACCATAGTAAAATTCTACCTGTCTATATAACCTTTAGCTATTTATTCTCTCTGTAATCTCTCTAGACCTATTTCATCAATTTAAAATGATTATAACAACATTATCCATCTACTGGAGATATCCTCAGAACACATATCTGGCATAGAGTGAAGACATAAATGCGAGCTACCATTATTATTACAAATCTCTTCATGATTTGGTATCGATGGTCTCCAGACACATTTCACTTCATCCCTACTCAAAGTCTATGTTTTAAGTACCCTACTTTCAGCACCCAAAAGACCTGTTAGCTTCACATTTTGTACATACAGTTCTGTGATCAACTACTCCTTCTATAATGCAATTCTACTCATACTCATTATAGGCTTAGATTTAGTTGTCACTTCCCTGAAAGAAATTTCATGATGACTACACTGTATCCTATGTGTTCATTGGCCTGTTGTTTTCTTTCATTACAATATGTTCTCAGTCTACCGAGTATAAAGCAAAACAAAACTAAAATTATTTTTTTAAGTCATCAAATACAGAACAGTAGTAAGATGCTTGGATCTTAGCAGACATTTTTAAAAATTTAAAGACAGACTGACATTTGTGTATTAAAGGACAATATCAATAGAATGAAAAAGCACCCCATGGAATGACAGAAAATATTTATAAATTACATATCTGATAAGGGACTTATATCAAAATATATAGAACTCCAACTTATCAAGAACAGCAACAAAAAAGCTAACTAAAAAATAGGCACATAAGCTGATTAGATAATTTTCCAAAGCAGATATATGAGTAGCCAATAAGCATATGAAAAGATACTAAAAAACATTAATTATCGGGTTGGGTATTTAGCTCAGGAATGCCATGCCTGCCTGCTAAGCACAAGGTCCTGAGTTCAATTCCCAGTACCAAAAATAACAATAATAATAATAATGATGATGATAATTATCAGGGAAATGCAAATCAGACCCACATGAGTTATTCCCATCACACTCACTAGTATGAAGTAGAAACAAACAGATAAGTATTATTAAGGATGTCATGAAACAAGAACCCTCATACGCTGTTGATGGGAATATAAAATGGTGTACCCATTTTGGAAAGCAGCCTGGTAGTTCCTCAAATAACTAAACATAAATTAACTAATAAACAAACATGTGGGTTACCATTTCTATTCCATTTCTAGGTATTTCCCCAAGGAAAATGAAAACATATGTCTATATACAAACTCATACCTGAGTCTTGATAATAGCATAATTCATAATAACTGAGAGGTGAGAACATCGTAAATGCACACCAACTGATGAGTGGATAAACAAATGGTAGTAGACCTACACAATGACATATTATGCAGCCATAAAAAGGAATGAAATACTGACACATGCTAAAACATACATTTTTTTTAAAAGCATTATGCTAAGTGAAGAAAAGCCAATCACATAATACTCATGTGACATGTCTAAAACAGGCAAATCTATAGAGAAATAGATTACTGGCTGCTAGAGTTAAAGGGCAGAAGGATTTCAGAGTAAGAAGGATAGGATTTGTTTCTGAGGTGATAAAATGCTCTAAATTGACTGGTGATGGCTGTGGCATTATACACGAATATACTGAAAACCATTGAATGGTATATCATAAATCAATAAACTGTTCACTATCTGATGAATGTTCACTAATGAAATGAAAAAGAGTAGCAGCACAGTTTATAATAGCTAAAACTTGGAAAAAGCCCAGCTGCCCATCAGTTGGAAACTGGATAAAGAAGATGTGGTTTTTCTATAAAATGGAATAATACTCAGCCATAAAGAATGAGAAAGTAGGAGCCGAGGATTTAGCTCAGCAGTTCGGTGGCCTCCCTTGCAAGCACAAGGACCCAAGTTCAATTCCCAGTACCAAAAAAAAAAAAAAAAAAAAAAAAAGAATGAGAAAGTAGATTCATTCATAGTTAAATGGGTACATTTTGAGGATATACTCCTAAGTGAAATACATAAGTCAAATACCAAATAGTTTCTCCGGTGTAAAAAACTAAAATCGTACTCAAGATCCTAACAGGGCAATTAGCAATATGAAATAGGAAGAAAAGGAACAAAGGTGTAGGGACAGTGAAAAGGATAGGAAAAGGGGAATAAGGGAAAAGGAAAAAAATATGAGAAAATGTAAAAATGGAATTAAAGTGTTTGAAGGTGGGGAGGTGAGGAGGGGGTGAAGGAAGAGTGGGGACAAGGGAAAATAATGAGAACCAAGACCTGGCATGTAAAGGTACAAGATCCCAGTAATGAATGTAACTGTACTGTCTACCTAGAATGTACCAATAAATTCAATTTAAAATAAAAAATAAATAAAATAAAATGAAAAAGAATTCACATCATCCAAAGACAGTTATGGTCTTTGCCCCCCACTGCTAACAATGTGCTTAAACAAGTGGCTTTATTTTGTGGCTCAGGGCCACATATTAGCCCTACCTCCAAAGTAGCTGGAACCTAAGGCCAGCACCTGGGCAGTCGTGTCTACATGAGAAAATTCTGATAATACTTTTGCTGAGGTTTGAGTGAGCTTCCCTGGTTGGTAATACTTCAGGGGTATTGTCACATATACCTTCCAGGAGAAGTCAGCACTGCATACAACTCCACTGGGACAGGATAACTGAAAGTTTAGGACTTGGAACCCTCCTAGACCCTGATCTCTAAATCTTTTCCTTTGGTTAATATTAGTCATTATTCTCTCTATAATCAAGCTTAACCATGAGAAAAACAATTTTTAGTAAATTCTATGTCTTTCTAGCAAAATACTGAACCTAAGAGTGGTCTTAGGAACCTCTGTGCACCTGGTGAGAAGGGTGAGCTTAGGGAATGCTCTAGTATCGTATTTAGCTGGATGGTTAGGGACTCAGAACACAGTTACAGACTTGGTGATGAGCTCTGGAAAAGAGAAATGTAGACTGATCTCTCCATATGAATACAGAGTGGGAAGACACTTGTGTCTTGTATAAAAATATTTATGTCACTAGCTACTCCTATCATTGCCCCCAATGCATTTATGAACAAAGGAGCCACATAGAAAGAAAATTTGGATGAGCTAAACAACATAAACTTCTACTCTCCAAAGCCAATCTGTCTAGAGCTCCTACTGAATGCCCAACATGCCAACAATAAAAACCAATACTAATCCCCTGTATGAATGATACTACTCTCTTGGGACAGCAGGCAGCTTCCATCACACAAAGTGCTGTACTTTACTCTTACTGGAATAGACACCCTCTCTGGATATGGATTTGTCTTCCTTATATGCAAAGTTTCTGCCAAAACTACTATATTGGGACTTACAACATTATAGTACTTCACTCATTACTTCTTTTGACCAGGGAATTAATTTTCCAATAAATATGAAACAGGCATGTGCCCACTGAGTTGATGGGTCCTACCATATTCTCTATCATCCTGAAATGGATGTCAGGACTGAAGAGTAAGTTGGCCTTTGAAAACTTAATTACAAAGGCCAGATAGGTGGCATCATCATGTAGGGGTCGGGGTATGGTTATGCCCTGTATGATGACTCTGCTTTCTGACCTAGGTTACACACAGTAATACTATGGACTGATACAAGAACCACTGAAAATGAACCAGATTCAGAAAAGAGATACCCCTAATCATAAGTATGAAAATCAGTATCTCAGAGCATCAGTTTTTTTTTATTAAATGGGATTAATAGCAATGCTGATAATTGTAAGCACTAATGTAAAGAGCCTGACTTATACCAACCACTCAAAAAAGGTTAGTTGCTATAATGTTCTCTAAGATACTGTACTCCTAGGACAGCATTCTCAAATGAACGTAATATCATGGCCCTCTTCCCTACCTGGGGATATCTGGCACTGTCTGAAGACATTATTTTATTAACTTTGGGAAAACAGAGGTTGCACTGGTACTGACTGACTACCTGCTGCTATACTCTCTACTCAGTACTTCTACAATGTAGAGTTAGCCAGCCCCAAAATATCAAAAGTACCAACAACCTACAATGTGGGAAACTTTTTACCAGCTGCTCCTCAGACAAAGGACTATTATCTACAATATAAAAAGAACTCAAAACAACCATCCCCCCCCCAAATATCAAGACCCAATTCTAAAATGGGCTTCTGAAAGGAACAGACATTTCTCAAAGAAATAAAAGCAGCAAGTAAATATATGAAAAAGTGCTCCATATCACTGGTCATTCAAGAGACGCAGATGAAAACAACACTGAGATTTCACCTCACCCCACAAAGAGTGGCTGCTATAAAGAAATCACACAATAACAAATGCTGGCGGGGTTGCGGGGAGAAAGGAACCCTTCTCCATTGTTGGTGGGAGTGCAGACTGGTGCAACCACTATGGAAATCAATATGTGGATATATCAAAGAGCTTGGACTGGAGATTCCATTTGACCCAGCCATCCCTCTGCTGGGTATCTTTCCAAAAGAACTAAAAGAATCATATCACAGAGAAGTACTTGCCTTCATTTTAATAGCTCTTGAGTACTTACTGTGAGCCAGCCACTGGGTTAGGTGTTGAACAACAATGAATGAGCAAATCAGACAAGGCCTCTGCTTTCATAAATATTTTAATTAACACTATTATCTTGAGCCAGTCTTGGATATAATATAATCATAGCATAACTTTTATTTTTTGCAGATATTAGTTAAGAATAATTTAATCTCATAATGTTTCTTTTCACACTTACAGCCCTATAGTCATTTTACACTGCAAACACATTCAGTTCAGGAATTAGACTCTTCATTGGAAAATATTAATTAAATTTTCAACTATCATATAATGTCAAAACTCCCTCCCCAAGGTAGTTTTGGGATGGCTTTGGACTAGAAGATTCCACCAGGAAAGTGCTGGGGATAAATGGGGACAAGGGGAAAAAATAAGAGCCAAGACCTGGCATGTAAAGGTACAAGATCCCAGTAATGAATGTAACTGTACTGTCTACCTAGAATGTACCAATAAATTCAATTTAAAAATAAAAAAAAAAGTACCAAGGCTGAGGAACTATGTTCCACAGGGCTTTTAATTATGTTACTGCAGTAAGAAAGTTCTTTTGTATTCACTAATGATAACCATCCACATGAATTGGACAGTTAAACTGAATGATTACTGATACTCAATTTAATCAGTTTCCAAACTCAAGCCTAGATGGAGGAAGTTAGTGAATTAACAGTCTAAACATTAAGCACACAAAAATATTAAATATCTTATAGCCATGAAAGATCATTTATTTTTCCACTTTTAAGTTTGAGTAAAAACAAATCAAAACAAACAAAAAACTCAGAAATACAACAAATTAACTTGGATCTTATAAACATGAGGCAGGTGGTGGCACACTAAGCTACATCCCTGGCATTAACTTGCATCTTATACTAACATCTTATAGGAGAAAACTCTATGAAAATGGACGACATTTTAGTGTCATATAGAAATAATAGTTTGCAATAAATCTACATAATTAGTATTGCACTATTACCAAGAAACAGACACTGAAGCTTAATTCTTCTAAAAGCATTTCAAAATTATGCCAATATTTTAAAATCAAAATTTGCATCAAAACCGTAAAATTGTCCTTCAAACTCCAGGCCCACAAATACATTGAAAAAAGATGAATTAGTTAATAAAATGGGTTTCATATAATTTTGATTATTTTTCCTTAGGAAAACAGATAAACTATTAAATCATATACTCAATTACCAACAATTCAAACAGATCAAAATCTGAGAGAACTGTCCAACAGTTTACATGTATCATGGTCAAGAATTGGGACCTAATCACAATTGATTCTTTAGACCCATTAGTATCACTTTTATTTTTTAAGAACACAGAAAATAAATACTGGTGAGAATGTGAAGAAACTAGAACCCTTGAATATTGCTGGTAGGAATGTAAAATAGTACAGCCACTGTAGAAGAGTTGGCAGTTCCTCACAAAGTCAAAACACAGAACTACCATTTAATCCAGCAATTCCATTTCCAATATATACCCTAAAAACTGAAAGCAGAGACTCAGATACTTGTTTACCAATGTTCATAACAGTATTACTTACAATAGCTAAAAGCTAGAAACAACCCAAATGTCCATCAACAAATAAATTAGTTAAAATATTTCAGTCTTAAAAAGAAAATTCTGATACATGCTATAACATGGACAAGCTTGAAAATATGCTTTTAAAGTCAGATACAAAAGGATATAAATTATATTCTACTTATACAGATTATCCAAAAGATACACATCCAGAGGCAGAAAGAGGTTGTGGGGGACAGAAGAGAGAAGAGCTTCTAAACTGTTGGAAGAGCTGACAGATTTTTAATGGATATAAAACTTGTTTCAGATGATTTAAAAAAAAAAAAAACTTCTGAATGGGCTGGTGTGGCCATGCACACCTGTAACCCTAACTATGCCGGAGGTTGAGGCACAAAGATCCCAAATTTGAGGACAGCCTGGGCAACTAACTGCAACTTTGATTCAAAATACAAAAATAATCACTTATTGGCGTTTTGGCTAAGATCAAGTGTAGTATCTAGTCTTATCAATTTAATATCTGATTCGTCCTCTATCTGAGGACAATATTTTAAATGGATCCCTTTGGGACCTGGGAGTTAGAATAGGAGCTGTGTAATAGATAATGTGAAGTAGGAAGAAAAAGTCTAAAGTCTATATATATATATACACACACACATATATATAAAGTTAATAAATTCATATATATATATATTTAATAGTTATAATAAAATGGGTTGAGGATGTAGCTCAGTGTGTGAAGGCACTGGGTTCAATTCCCAGTATGGAGGCAGGAGAGGTTAGGAGGAGGGGTAGGGGAAGAGTTCTAGAAATGCATGGTGGTGATGGTTGCACAATACTCTGAATATACTTACAGCCACTGGATTGTATACTTAAAAATGCTTAAAATGCAAAATGAATAGAGAACCTCTGAACTAAAGAATATTAAATAAATTATTTTTCTAGTGTTCCCACCTTCCTCCTACTCCCTGAACTCTAAGATAAGGTTGAGGAAAAAAACCACTATTTTGTTATGCAGCATAAACTGGACTCCTGCTGACAACTTTTTTAGTTCCATACAAAAACAAACTATTCAGTAGAATATTTTTTATGGCACCAGATTTCAAAGTTCCTCTAAGGGACATCACAGGTATATATACCTGATTTCATATTCTTGCATTAGCCTCTTCCAAACCTAATTTCACCCTATATCTATGAAAGTCTACACAAATGGGAATGACTACCATAAAAATGAAAAGGACCTAAAGATGTTGAAAGCCGACAATTTCAATTTTCCTTAGTTTGTTCTAATTAAACTTTTAATAAAGGTATGTCACTTAATCTCAAGATTTGTTAATAGTGTACTTAAATGAAAAAGTAAAAGATTTAAGTTCTAGTGTGTATTATGGAAACCTTTAATGTAAATTTTAAAGATTATTTTCACCAGGAAATACATTGTTTTACAAATATATTAAGCTTCAAGCATTACAAACACAGAAAAAAATAAAAATTATCAACAAAAATACAGGCATGTTTTATTAGATAAAAATCATCTTAGTTTTTTAGAATTTAGTATAAAAATCCTAATTACTTTGAGTCTTTTCCTTTTCTCCCAGTCTTCTCTTTCATTTTTTCCACTCCTCCAGCCCATTTTTGATGCTCTTCAGTACAAAATGCATAAAATTACTTCCCACATTGTGAACAAAATTAATGAGAAAAGATGTATATAGATTTCATGAAGACATGTCTAAGTTTACGTTGCCAAGGGAACACTGACGTCTTAAATTTTAAATGGAAGAGTTTATATTTAAAGAATGTTGGAGTCAATACTATGTATTTTAAGAAAGAGCAAACACAACTTATTCCCAAATACCAATAGATGACAGAGAGAAATTGCACAAAGACAATTAAACCTAGGCAATATTCAACAACTATCCATTTAACATCAGTCATTTGAAATGTGGTAGTGTTCAATGAAAAAACTGGCCAGGGAGTTAAAAGTTGAAGCTTCTGGTGCTGCTTTTATAACTCATTAACTGTGGGGAGTAGCAAGTCACTTGGCCTTTCAAAAGCCATTTAGTTCTCTTAAGAGTTTCAGTTTCCTAATTTTTAAAATGTAGAAGGTTAAAAACTAAACTAAAAGGGTCTCTTCCTACTGAGATGATTTGGGTCTACGATTTCAAAAGAAGATACATATATATTATCTTCTAGAAAATCATAATAAAAACAATAGCATATAGATAGTAAGAAAACAGCTGAATATATTCTTTTGCTTTTCATTGCTCCCTCTTTTATCAGTTATATATAATACATCCAGAAAAAAACTGAGAATCATAGAAAGTATTAAAAAACCCAACAACCATAATTCCCCTACCCAAACAAAATCAAATTCATATTTGGCACAGAATGCCTTTCTTTTCCTGGTTATAAGAAAGAGATGTTATTCAAGATTTAATGATAAAATACAACTGGAAGAAAGTTAATATTACCCGAGTTTTAGAATTGCAAGAAAAAGGTGAGTAATAAAAATTAAGTGAATCAATATACTAAACAAATAAAAGGTCTAGGGATTTAGCTCAGTGGTGCCACTGCCTGCCTCGCCAGTACAAGGTGCTAAGTTTGGTCCCTGGTACCAAAAAAAGGAAATAAAAAGTAAAATATGTATCAATAACAAAAGGCAATCAAGCCAGGCATGGTGGCGCAGGCCTGCAATCCCAGCACTGGGGAGGCTGAGGCAGAAGGATCGCTGTGAGTTTGACACCAGCCTCGGCTATATAGTGAGTTCCAGTTCAATCTCAACTACATAGTGAGACCCTGTCTCAAAAAAACAAACAAACAAACAAAAAAGGCAATCAAGTAGATTTGAATATTGACCAGAAATAGTATCAAACTTGCTATCCAACAAGAAACCTTCCTTGTCTTTCTCTAATTTAAAGTAGGTGACTCTTGTATTGCTCCCAAAAGAGTTTTCACTTATCTTTCACAGTAATTTGTACACCTGGAACTACCACACTCATTTTTCAAAATTATCTATTTAATATTTCTTTTTCCTCACTAGCTTATGAGTACCAGAAGAATGTCTTCCTTACATGCTTGTGGATGCCCAGCAGGAAAGCAACTCACATGCTAAACAACAGTTAAAATTTAGTCTAAATCAACTACTCTTGCCTGGCTACTTCTCCTAAGGCCTAAGATCCATTTTCAAGGAAACTACTAAGGAAGGCAAGTGCCCATTTTAAAATATATTTGCCATGAAAATATGCATCACCTAGACATCGTAAACCCAGGGAATAATAAACTATGGTTTACAGGCCAAACTGGGCCAGCCATGTTTTCATAAGTAAAGTTTTATTGGAATATAGTCCCAAACATTTATTTACATGTTATATATGTCTGCTTTTGTGCCACAATAGCAGAACTGAAAAATGAAACCAAAAGCCAAAACTATTTACCATCTGGACCTTTAGAGAAAAAATGTTTGCTGACTCCTGTCCTAGAAATCTAGAAAAAACATTGGCTAACAAGCTTATGGTCTCTTCATGAAAATATTTAACAACTCTAAAATACCTACCAATGATATTATTATTTCTAAAAATGTAGTAACTTTGCCACTTAGTTTAAGAATAAAAGAGATTAAGCATAATATTTACAGAAATAGTTAATATTCCAAATATTTTATTTTCATAAGCTTTTAATATTACTTCAAATTTTTATCACAGCTAATTTTAATTATTAAAGGTACAAAACAAACCACTACTATGCTGTGGTTCATTATTAGGCAGGATGAACTAAAAATCACAATGCCAAGTCAGTATTTCCATAGCAACCTAAACCTCCATTAGGTCTACCACAAATGACTATAGAAAAAAGAATCCAAAAATTCACTTGGAACCAGAAGAGACCTAGAATAGCAAAAACCATCCTAGGCAACAGAGACATGGCAGGGAGTATCACAATTCCCAATTTGAAACTATACCATAAAGCCACTGTGTTAAAAACAGCATGGCACTGGCAAAGAAATAGACCTGAGAATCAGTGGAATAGATTAGAAGATGCAGAAAAGACTCCAGATATACACTCAGCTACCTCATCTTTGACAAAGGAGCCAACCATCCTCAGTGGAGGAAAGGTAGCTTCTGTAATGAATGGTGTTGGAAAAACTGGATTTCAGCTTGCCAAAGAATAAAACTGAACCCTTATCTTTCACCATGCACTAAATTAAAATCCAAGTGGATTAAGGATCTAAACATTAAAAGAGAAACACTAAACTTGCTGGAAGATGAGTTAGGCAGAACTCTTGAAGACATTGGCATAGGAAAAGACTTTATGAACAAATCCTCAGTAGCACGGGAACTAGCACAAAGAATCAACAACTGGGATCTCATCTTATTAAAAAGCTTCTGTACTGCAAAAGAAACCATCAACAGAACTAAGACACAACCTACAATGTGGGAAAAAGTTTGTACCAGCTGCTCCTCAAAGGACTACTATCGAGAATATAAAGAATGCAAAACAATCAGCCCCCCCAAATATAAAGACCCAATTCAAAAATGGGCTTCTGAAATGAACAGACATTTCTCAGACAAAGAAGTAAGAGCAGCAAGTAAATATATGAAAAAATGCTCCACCTCACTGGTCATTCCAGAGGTGCAGATGAAAATAACACTGAGATTCCACCTCACCCCACACAGAACGGCTGCTATCAAGAAATCAATCAATAACAAATGTTGGTGGGGTTGCGGGGAGAAAGGAATCCTTCTCCATTGTTGGTGGGAGTGCAGACAGGTGCAACCACTATGGAAATCAATATGGAGATACCTCAAAGAGCTGGGACTAGAGGTTCCATTTGACCCAGCCATCCCTGTGCTGGGTATCTTTCCAAAAGAATTAAAAGAATCATACCACAGTGATAGATGCACACCAATGTTTATAGCAGCGCAGTATGTAACAGCTAAAACTTTGAAACAGCCCATTTGCCCATCAGTTGGAAACTGGATAAAGAAGTTGTGGTTTTTCTATAAAATGGAATACTACTCAGCATAAAGAATGAGAAATTAGATTCATTCATAGGAAAATTGATAACATACTGAGGATATACTCCTAAGTGAAATAAATAAGTCACACATGTGTAAATACCAAATAGTTTCTCTGGTGTGAAAAACTATAATAGTACATAAGATCCTAATGATATAATTGACCATGTGAAATAGGAAGAAAAGGGCTAAAGGTATAGGGAAAATGGGAAGGGTAGGGGAAAGGTAATAAGGGAAAAGAAAAAAATATGAGAAAATGAAAAAATGGAAATAAAGTGTTTGTAAATGGGGAGGGGAGGAGGGGGTGAAGGGAGGGCTGGGACAAGGGGAAAAAAATGAGAACCAAGACCTGTCATGTAAAGGTACAAGATCCCAATAATGAACATAATTGTACTGTATACCTTAAATTTACCAATAAACTCAATTAAAAAAAATTGAGCAAACATAAAAAAATTAAAAAGTAATGACTAGCACTGCTTTGCATCTATAAAACAACACCTAAATCCTTTGTTAAGAGAAACTGCTCAATTTGATTCAAACCAATCTTCTTCTTTCTGCTATCATATACAAATCAAGCTTACCTCTTCAAAAAAGATATGAAAAATTTAACACAATTATGGGAAGAGAAAATGGTTGTGATTTTCTGTATTTCTTAGGAAGCTACAACCAAACTAACATCCCATTAAATAATACAAAGAAAACAATTTGATTATAAAAACAACATACCTGTCAAAAATGATAATCCAACATTATCAACTATATATAAATTGATCAACACTTTAGTGAATAATCTGGACTGAATATGTATCAGTTGTACAATTATTTGTGCAGTCCAAAGTTTGTTTAATGCTTTCAGTAATGATTTCTGCTGAAAATTATTAGAAAATATATAAATCATATAAAAATATAAGAAATGAATAAAAGGTGGAAAAGAAACATCTACTATATCCCTGCTAGCTATCCTAGAAAGCCTTCTTATAAACATAATAAGATGGTTTCATCTAAAATATGTTATCTTATAAAACTGGGATATTACTTGATAAATCATACCTGTTGGAGGTAATGCAGACTAAGAATGATATTTTCATTGGTAAGTTTTTCTCAATATTCTTCATTTTCACATCAATAACATTCTAGCTTAGTGAATTTCAATTTTAAAAATCAAACTTAAAATGTTAAGGGGACTGTATACCTAAAATATACCAATAAATTCAATGAGAAAAAAAAATGTTAAGGGAAACCAATAAAATGAAATGCAACCAGTAGCAAATAAGTTAATACAAAAACATAGTGGCATACACTTGTAATACTAGCACACCGGGAGGCTGAGGAAGGAGGATCACAAGTTTGAGCCCAGCCTGGACAATTTAGCAGATGTATAAGACCCTGTCTAAAATTTAAAAAGACAAAGGTTAAGGATGTACTCAGAACAAAGGTCCTAAATTCAATCCCCAGTACTGTTAAATCAATCAATCAATTCTAGGCAATACAAATAGTAAAAGGTACCATAATGTATACATTAAAAAAAAGAAAAAAATTTATACCATAAAGTAACAATCAATGGTGGTGAAATGTAAAAGATACAAAAAGGGCTTAGTAACTGTGTAGAAATAAAATCTCTACCTAAATATGATAAAAGAAAAATATATGACCATAAACTCCAGACAGACCGTCGGCACTGCCTTGCAAACCTACTGTACTTCACTTAAGAATTTTGCCAAAAAGTGTTTCACATTTTCTCAACCTCCAATACATCTTTTCCATCATTACTCAACTAACGTTAGTCTTTTCACTAAACTATTTGAAGCAATAAAAAGAAAACTTGTTCCACTACCAAATTTATGAACTTATTGGCATTTTTATACTAATACATTGCCTTTCCTCTTGTTATAACCGAGTCAGTAATCAACTCCTTTCTAAGACCAACTCCTTTCACATTCACTCTTTAATCTAATAGGCTTTTCCTCAACTGGACCAAAAAATAAAACAAAAAACAAACAAACAAAAAAACCACACACTTACCAAAGTCCAAGTCAAAAGAAATCTTCACATTGTGAAACCCAGTGATTAATTTCCTCATCTTCAAAGATCTTACTCAACTTTTCAGCAGCAGGTGACAGTCATTCATAACCTCACCTCCTTCCTAGCTTCTCTGGCTTCTGAAACACCACACACACCCTTAGCTTTCTTCCTGCCTTGATGACTGCACTTTCTCAGTGTCATTTGCTAAATCCTTTCTATTCTCTTCCAGTACTCTAGGCTCAGCCTTCAGAAACATCATTACCAATGTCTTAAGTCTCATGACTTTAAACACTATTTAAATGCTCACAGCAACCAAATCTACACAGAAGAACCAAAATCAACCCTCAGAGCTCCTAAGAAAGCCACTCCACATCACATATCTAATAGGCATTTCACACTTTACATATCCACAATAGTTCTTTTGATCTCCCACTCCCATCCATACCGCACAGAATTTGTCTTTTACTTTTCTCATTTCAATATACCAAAAATCCTAACACCTCTTACCAGTCTTGCTAATCTAATCTAGGGCTATAATTTGTGAAATACCCTAAGTGCTCTTTGCTTCCACACTTGCCTCTGTACATTATCATATCAAAAGAACACCTACAAAAGTCCTCTTAAAATATAATAAAACAGATCCAGGATTTAGCTCAGCGATGCCACCACCTGCCTCGCAAGCACAGGTCCCAAGTTCAATCCCTGTACTGAAAAAAGTATAATTAAATATAATCAAAGAGAACTACATAATACATGTATGTGTGTGTATGTGTGTGTGTGTGTATATATCTATGGATATATACAGATTTATATATATAAATATAAACAGATCATGACATAGCCCTGTTTAAAACCTTCAAATAGCTTCTCATTCAAAACAAAAGCAAAAGTCCTCACCACAGGACATGTAAGACCCTATATGTAATGTTTCCCATTCCCATTCCCATTCCCAATTCATCTTCTACTACTTCTTTTTCCCTTCTTTCCCCTTTTTTTTTCCCCCAGTACCGGG
This sequence comes from Fukomys damarensis, assembly GCF_012274545.1. Taxonomy (NCBI): domain Eukaryota; kingdom Metazoa; phylum Chordata; class Mammalia; order Rodentia; family Bathyergidae; genus Fukomys; species Fukomys damarensis. The sequence goes on from NW_022900928.1 coordinate 55,948,141, forward strand.
GGGATCGAACTCAGGGGCTTGAGCTTGCAAGGTAGGTGCAGCGACACTGAGCTAAATCCCAGGACCTTTCCCTTTTTTTATTATCTGTTGATGTTCTTCAGGTTTGTCTGCTTCAGGTTCTCTGAATCTGCTGTTTCTTCTATTTGGAATAGTATTCCCTCCTCCCTCATTTTGTTTAGAATGTGTGGAAGCATCCACTCACTCCAGAGAAGCCTTTCTCCTAACACTCTACTGAAAACAGCACTCACCATTAACTTCTAGTTTGCCTTATTTTATATACAAATATTTTCTATTTGTCAAATATTATTTATCAAATATTTCAAATTATGTTCATACTCTGTCTCATGGGGTATAAATATAAGCCCTTTCAGGCACAAACTGACTTGACTGCTTCTGGGTACCTAGTGCCTCCAACAGTGACTACCATAAACAGGTGTTCAGTAACAACTATTAATTGACTAACACAATTTTCAACATGGATGTCTTTGGGTATAAACTTGAATAGAGTACCCTGGAACTGCTAAAACTGTAATTCAATCTTCCATATAAAGTGGTATCATTTCTAAGAAGAAAACTCATAAAAATATGATCCCTTTTATACACTGAACTTCCAGACCAGGACATTTCTAACAATTTCTCCACACTAAATGGAGGTAAGAATATGCTAATAAACTAAATTTAAGATCCCATATAATTCTAGGTGGTATTTACAATGACCATTTCTATTTAAATACAAGTTACATTACTCACCACCCTCTCATACCTCTGGCACACATAGATATGAAGTTACCTTTATTTTAACTTTTGATCAGGTAGTATATTTACATTTTTTAAAAGATTGTAAGTTTGGAAAGAAAAACAGTGAATAGTCTCCCTCCCACTCCTGTCTCTCAGATACCTAGTTCAAACTCTCACTACCAAAATATAACTATTGGTATTACAACACATGGTTTGTTTTATTCTTTCTTTTTTTTTTTTTTAACTGAAAAGGTTCAGGTAGTAAATATTTACAGCTACACAGTCTCTGTGCGCTACAGTCTGTTACAACTGTTCAACTCAGTCATAACAAAGTAAAAGGAGCCTCAGGCAATATGTAAATTAACTTATCTATTGTTCTTTCAAAAAACCTTTATTTCCAACACAGGCAGTGAAATGAATTTTCCCCCTGGGATTAGTTTACCAAACCCTATCATAGGGCTAAGTTTAAGCAAAATCTCTTTTATAGAAAAAAAAATAGTGTTTAGAGGGAATTATAATGGAAGAGACCACTAAAGAATACCACTTGAAACAAAAAATTCACTTTATTCCTGAAATTATGTGATAAAATTATACATATTTTTTCATATAAATTGTTTGAAGAGAATTTCAAAATGTCTTCTCTATAACCCATACTATATGAATCCAAATAGTTCCATTTCCCTTGTGGCATAATCACAAAAAAATTAAAGAATCATTAAGACAAGACAGGCTAGTAATTCCACAAACACCAGATTGCCAATCATTAAAACTTGCCTCAAACTTTAAGTGGTACATTAAATATAAAATTAAAATCTTCATAGAATACATTACAGACATAAGCCAAAGTCTATATTTAAAAACAATCCAAATTCCAAATGCATATTTTTCTAATATGTCCCTCATACGTCTTACAAAAGATTTAACTTAATAAACTTAACCAAGATTAGAGAGAAAAAGATCTCTCTGAAAAGTAGATTACTGATAGATTGAAGAGCTAGCTCTTCAAAATCTAAACGTATCCCAGGAATACCTTACCTTAGCCGCCATTCTCATAAAAAGTTTGTTTTGACTTTCTGCTGTTCCCATCTTTTCATTTTTGACTAAATCATTTAGGCTAAGACGATCATCATCATGAAAGTATCTGACTCTTTCCTTTTCTTCATGGGTAGAAACCTGTAACAAATGAACACTGTTAATTTGGGTAAAATATAATTCTCTGAAGTATTTTAATGCACTACCTATAAATCTCCTAATAAATGTAAAATTCCCATCATGTATACAAACATTGCTTCCAGTTGCTCCCTGCTTCCAGGTCAAAGAATTTCCAGTAGAATTACAATCCCTACTTCCTCAGTCCCTTTACTCTCCTCTTCTCTAGGGATGAAAGCATGACATTACTGATCTGAATTTTGTTGAAAAGACCAAATTTCTCTTTCTTCTTCTTTCTTCTCTATTCTTCTCTTTCTTGTAGTTACAATTCCAGGGATAGGATAAGTACATCAAAAATGGTTTAAGTATTAGCAAACCCGCTGCTATGGATTTAATTTGAACAATGTTTGAATCCTAGCCCCCCAAAACCCACATACTGAAATCTCAAAGTGATGGTATTAGGAGGGGGGTCTCTGGTGGAGGCAATCAGGTCATGAAGGTAGAGCCTTCATCAATGAGATTAACACCACTGTAAAAAGGCATAAGTGAGCCAGTTCCTCCACTCCCTCCCCTTCACCACCTTTCTTCTCTGACATGTAGGATAAAAATGAGAAAACCACTACCAACAAATCAAAAAGCATGACCTTACTATACACTTGCCCTGCACTTCCCAGTCTCCAGAACTTTAAGAAACAAATTTATATTGTTTAGACCATCCCATCTATATGGTATTCTGTGACAGTAACTGGAAATGGTAAGATACCCATATCTAAATATTAAAACCTTATTCTACATACAACTTTATGAGAAACAAAAGCTGATATTCTGACCCCCATCTCATTTAATCCTAGATTTTCCTCTCAGCTGGTTCTATATCCAGGTATGGAACAGAAAGGTATTATTTATTTCCCCCTACATCAAATTTCCTCAATGCTGTTCTCACATTTCCTCATCCAAATAAATTTTGGCCTTCCATTTCTTTCAGATCTTTGGAACCACAGTCTCACAATTTCCTCCAACAGTGCTACTTTCTTCACTAGTTTAAATCTCATATGTCATGACTTCAATCACTCCCTGGCTCCAATCTTTAATATCTGGCCCACTTGTCCTTTCATCATACTCAAAGAACAAATCAGACCCATGAGTCAATGTGCCCATATTCTGGGTTCCTATACCTAGATGGTTCAGCAATATGCAACTCAAAAGAGCCCTCAGTACCATTTAATGTGTTTATAGAACCCAAGTCAATTCTGTCATTTCATATATTAAAACCTTTACTATTCCTCTTTATTCTTCTCCCTAACTATTCCCATCGTATTAGAAAAGTCATCAGTTGCCAAAAGAAATTACATTTCTATCACTTCTATTTATTAAAAGAATTAATTAGAATCATTACTAGCATAGGCAACTAATGGAGATATAAGTATTTGATAGAAAAACTCAGGATGAAAAATTCTTTCATATACTCAGTTAACGTTTTGTTTTTGTTTTTGTTTGGTACCGGGGATAGAACTCGGGTCCTTGCGCTTGCAAGGCAGGCCACCGAACCACCGAGCTAAATCCCCCGCCCTTCAGTTAATGTTTTATGATCTTCAATTTTAAAACAAAACTTAACTTAGAAAAATTAAATATAATACATTGCTTTGCCATCTCAAGAGCCTCAAGGTATTACTAAAAATTAATTGCTGCAGCTGGAAATTGGAAAAAAAAATTAAGTTTATAAAGGCTCACAAAACCAACATAATTAACACATTACTGTGTTTGGATACCCCACTGCCAGGTCCCAAAAACTTGGTCTCAAACACATATTATTAAGTACATAAAAAGAAACTAAACACAACATCAAAGAAATGTGCACTAAAATTAAAATTGCCTTAAACATTAATAAGGGAAATCATAAGGATCAGAATGAAAATTAATGAAACAGACTAAATAACAATACAAATAATCAACAAATCAAAGAGCTGCTTCTTTGAAAGAATAAACAAAACAGATAAACCCTTAGCCAAACTTAACTAAAAGAAAGATAAAAAACAATGCAATCACAAATAAAAAAGGCAAAATCACAAGGGACATTGTCAAAATTCAGAAGATAGTAACTATGAAAAATTATACTCCTACAAATTGGAATATCTTGAAGAAATAGACAGTTTCTTGGAATCATATGAATTACCAAAACTACACCAAGATATATCAAAGTTCTGAAGATTCCAATAATAAGCAATGAAACTGAGGCAGTAATAAAAAACCTACTTACTAAAAAAAACCCTGGACCTGATGGATTTCATGATGAATTCTGTATGACCATTAAAGAGGTTATAACATGAACAGTCCTCAAAGTCTTCAATGAAATTGACATACGTGCTGCCGAAGCGAGCATTCTTCATTAAAAGTGAAAGGGGAAGGAATGCTTTCAAATTTACTTCTGGAAACCAGCATCACTTTGATCCCAAAACCAGACACAGACCCAACTACAAAGGAAAACTACAGGCCAATCTCCTTAAAGAATCAAGATGCAAAAATTCTCAGTGAGATACTGCAAATAGAATGCCAACAAATCATCAAAAGGATAACACAGCATGACCAAGTAGGTTTTATTCCACAACCCATGGAGAGTTCAACACACTCAACCACATAAAAAGAAACAGAAACAAAACCCACATGGTCATATGAATAATTGCAGAAAGTGTTACTGACAAAATCAAACACCCATTCATGATGAAAATCATAAAGGAAATAGGTATAGAAGGACCTTACCTGAATCTGATAAAAGCCATTTAGGACAAACCGACTACCAACATATTAAACGAAAGCTGAAAGCTTTCACTCTAGAATCAGGACTAATCCCCAGCTGACCTCAAACTCATGGCAGTCCTCCGGCCTCAGCCTCCCAAGTGCTGGAACTACAGCCGTGCACCACATGCAAACCCACATGCAAACCTGTTCTGATAGGTCCTTTTCTTTCTGTTCATTTTATGGAACAGTTATGAGGATTAAAATTTTTAATGTATATAAAAAGACTTTCTAATCATGTACAGTAAAAGCATATCTCAAGAAGTGTCATTATATTAATAAAAGATTATTCAGAAACCAACAAAAATAAATAAATAAAATCAGGACTAAGACGAGGACACTCCATATCACCACTCCTATTCAACACAGTACTCAAATACTTAAAAAGTACCAATAAACTCAATAAGATAGGGGAAAAAAAATAGTACTCAAGTTATTCACCAGAGCAATCAGGCAAGAGAAAGAAATAAAATGGCCATGTACAGAAAAAAGAAGTCAAACTATCACTATTTGCACATAATACGATACTCTATATAGAAGACCCAAAAAACTCCACCAAAAGACTCCCAGAATTAAAACCAAATTCAACAATGTACAAGATACAAAATCAACACAAAAAAGTCAAGAGTTCCTATATACCAATAATGAACTCACTGAGAAAGAAACAGGGAAAACAACACCATTCATGATAACACCAAGAAAAATTAAAAAATTAGGTATCAAGCTAATCAAGGAAATGAAAGACTTCTACAATGAAAACTACAGTACAGTTGTGGGACCTTGGTTCCTGACACTTGTTTGCAAACAATTTGGTCCACAAACAGAAGCACTTGGCAAAATGTTTGTTTGTTTGTTTGCAAACACTGCAAAAGGTGATAAACACAACCACAGCCATCTTTCCCAGACAAACACAAATGTGGCTATCTTTTCCAAAATCATAGAACAAATTAAGTTCATGAAATAAGGTGCCACTGTACTCTGAAAAGGGAGATTGAAAAAGACATTAAAAAATGGAAAGTTAGCCCTATTCCTAGATAGGCCAAATCAACATAGTCAACATGGCCAACTTCCAAAACTGATTTAATGCAATCCAAATCAAAATACCTACAGCAGTCATCACAGAACTAGAGAAAATAATCCTAAAATTCATATGAAATCAGAAAAGACCAAGAATAGCAAAAGCAATACTGGGCAACAAGAACAAAGTAGAAGGCATCAAAATCCTGGGCTTGAAGTTATATTACAAGGCTTCTGCAGTGATAAAACCAGCATGGTATCGGCACAAAACTAGACAGATGGATTGATGGAATAGAACACAGGATGTAGAAACAACCTCAGACAGTCAGCTGTTTGATCTTTGACAAATGAGTCAAAAACATACAAGGAGGCAAGGAGGCAAGATAGCCTAGGAAAACTTGCTACCTCTATGCATGCAGAAGATAGAAGCTGGACTCATACCTCTAACTGTCTAGTAAACTAAAATCAAAATGGATCAAAGATCTAAATATTAAAACAGAAACTCAAACTACTGGAAGATAAAGGAGACAAAACTTTTGAATTCTTAGGTGTAGCCAAAGACTTTCTAAACAAAACTCCAATTACACAAGAAATAACAGCAAGAATCAACAAATGGAGCCAGGCGTGGTGACGCACACCTGTAATCGCAGCACTCGGGAGGCTGAGGCAGAAGGATCGCTGTGAGTTCGAGACCAGCCTGGGCTACATAGTGAATTCCAGGTCAGTCTCAACTATACAGTGAGACCCTGTCTCAAAAAAAAAAAAAAAAGAATCAATAAATGGGACCATATCAAATCAAAAAGCTTCTGTATAGCAAAAGAAATAACAAAAAAGTGAAGAGACAACGTACAGAAAGGGAAAAAAATTGTGCTAGCTACACTCGAACAAAAGACTGATCTCTAAAATATATAAAGAGCTCAAAAAAATTAGATCCTCCAAAATAGAAGACCCAGTCAAGAAATAGGCAAGTAAAAAGACGCTTCTCAGAAAAAGAAATACAAATGGCCAATACATGAAAGAATGTTTGATTTTACTGGCCATTAGAAAAATGTAAACTCAACATTGAAACTCCATCTTACTTGAGAAAGAATGGCACTCATCAAGAAATCAGATAATAACAAATGTTGATTTGACTATGGTGAAAAAGGAATATTGTTACATTGGTGGGAATGTAAACTAGTACAACCATTAGGGAAATTGGTATGGAGATTTCTCAAAAAACTAAAAATGCTGTCCCATTAAACCCAGCTATTCCCCTTTTAAGTATCTTTCCAAAAGAATTAAACATGTCATATTACAGCAATACATCCAAACCCATGTTCATAGCAGCACAATTCATAACAGATTAAATCTTTTTTTATTTTATGAAAAATAAAACAAAATTTCCTAACAAAACAGTACATTGTGTATCATTATCTTCAAAGTAGTTACTCAGAGTATAAGACATAGACCAAAAGGATTCTTACAAAGAAGAAACAGATAATAACACAAAACTTTCTTTTCAAGAAAAAGTCAGACACACATGCTTAAACAATGCATGGTTTCTCTTATATGAACAACACAAAATACAATATTTATATATATGTACCTACATACAAGTAAGAGCAAAAGAGATAAACAGCAAACAGGGAGAAGTTCAAATACTTCCCCAAATATTTTAATATATGTAAATTTATTTCATTTATACTGCTATATCTTGGAAGCAGATGAACAGATAAAACATGGTATTTGTACATAATGGAATACTCCTTAGCTATATTTGTAGGAAAATTGATACAACTTGAAAATATAATGTTAAGTGAAATGAATCAGACACACAAACTTATATACCATATGGTTTCTCATTTGAGTAATCCAAAGTGCAAATAAAGTAAAGAGAAAAATAAAAGATTAAAAAGAAAAAGGGAGATAGATCTTATGCAAACAGGAAGGGGACCAAGAGGGAAAATAAAGAATATTAGGCAATAAATAAAAATCAATTATAAACAGGACCAAGCAAATTATTCACATTTCAATTTTCCTCTCAAATTAGAATCAAATATAAAAAATCAATTTCAATTCTATTTAATACAGATGTAGTTCCTCTGCATAAATGGAAGAAAAAAATATATTCCTAGTATTGACATAAAAAGAGATTAAAATGTGTTATGTACATATACCAATTACCCTTAGTGAAGGTAATCATATGCTGTAAACGTGAACTAAATAATAACAACAATAATAATGAAAATGGGGAAAAGTGATGTAGAGATAGAGGGAGAGGGTCAGGGAGGGAAAGGGGAATAAAAAAACTCAATGTTCAAAATTTCTTGAAAAAAAAGTTTGAATTATATTCCATTTTATGCAAAAGGCAAAGGGACATAATGAAGAATAAAGGTAGTAACATAATTCACTACCGTCTAACATAATTTACAATACTACAAGAAAGTTATTCCTGAAACTATTTTCTTAATCTAGCACAAAAAAGCTCCACAGGAAAAAGAAATACTGAATTAATGAGCAAAAACATGTTAAACATACCCTGTGCCTCTTCCTACTTCCTGCTTTTGATTCCAGAGGTTCTGGTGTGTTCACAGGCCACACTCTTCCAGACTCATCTGTTCTGACAAGGATCACTTCTTGTTGGTCTGCATTCTACAAAAAGATTTAGAGATAACTGTTGAAGTAATTGTGAAGAATGTTGAATACTTATATTTAATTACACAAAAAGTATAGGAAAGATTCTAGCTGTTACATAATGTTAAGGATTATCTTAAATTTTCTGGATTTTCAGTATCCACTATACAATAAAATGACCATAATCTTTTCAGGAAAATGATGGAGATAAAACCCAAAGTTTATTAAAAAAAAAAAATTCACAGAAAGAAATCTTAAAAGTTTTCACCCAGACACTATTAAAAGATGACAAAGTGCTAACAATCTACCAGGCACTGTACAACAGTAGACACCACTTATACAACAGATATCATGTTTAATGGATGTTTCTCAAAGATTGTACTAAAACGTGATGATATGCTTTTTTGGTTTTTTGGGGGGATTTTGTTTTTTTCTGGTACTTAGGACCTCGCACTTGCAAGGCAGGTGCAGCGTCACCAAGCTAAATCTCCAGCCCTAAAACTTGAGTATAAAAAATAAAACAACTAAATGACAAAAAAAGCACTTGTAAATTTAACTAATGATATTCAACACTATCATTTAAAAGTCTTCAAATGCTTTTAATTTCTCTGGCTCCAAAAGAAGCTATACTCCATACTTTAAAATCATAATCCTTCCATCGTACAAAATTTCAGCCAAATATATGTCTTGTACAACAATGAATACATGTTGTTCTGTGGTGAAAATGAAATATTACTGGTAATATTCTCATAAAAAAGTAAGTACACATTATTAGGAAATAAAAATCAATTGTAAATAAGACAAAGTAAATTATTCACATTTCAACTTTCTCAAATTAGAACTAAAGATAAAAAATCAATTTCAATTCCATTTAATAGATTTAGTTGCCCTGTGTAAATGGAAGAAAAAAACAGATTCCTAGTATTAATTGTATAGGAATGTACTTTTTTTTTTACACAATACTAAATGACTGGTGAAGATTATTTATCATTGCTTTGTTTTGTTGTTGCTGTTGTTTTTTCCTTGCAGAACTAGGGATTAAACCCAAGGCCTTTATACTGAGCTACATTCCCAGCCCTCTTTTTATTATTTATTCTCAGATAGGGAGGGCCTCAGATTTGCTAGGTTGTCCAAGCTGGGCTCGAACTTGCGCCCAAAAGTGCTGCAACTACAGGCACCTATCACGACCCCTGGCACTAATCACTACTTTTCTTCTTGAATGTGAATTTATTCCTATTAATTAATGAAATGTTATATTTTAAAGAACCTTAGCCTGGGATTTAGTTCAGTGGTTCCACCACCTGCCTCGCAAGCCCAAGGACCTGAGTTTGATCCCCAGTACCAAAAAATAATCTCTCCTTGGGCATGGTGGTGCATACCCATAATCCCCACACTTGAGAGGAGGCAGCAGGATCATTATGGGTTCAAGGACAGCCTAGTGAGTTCAAAACTAGCCTTGAGTACATAGAAAGACACTGCCTTTAAAAAAAAAAATACTCTATTCATTCCCTGACCAGATAATAGAGATAAGGCAAAATAATGTAATCTGGCTACTTTTTGACAGTTAAACCTGTTCTCCCTAAGGAATTTCAAATTACTAAATCTAACAAATAATTACTAAATTATTGATTCTGTTTACTATATTGTCCATCTTGAAACTCTTCTTATGCCTTTACCTCCATGTATCTATTCATTCACTTGTTCATTCACCAAATATTTTCTTAAGTGCCTATCTTCTGCTAGTGGCCAAAAAAGGATAGTCTTTGCCTTCAAGTTTATATGTCAGTGGGGAAATTACTCCCTACGTGAATTATCAATATAAAGATACTCACCTTCACTCTCTCCTCTATTTATAGCTACCCTTCAAATGCTAACGATTTCACTATTTCTTGGTTTTTAATCTTTGGCTGAAACTTAATTAGCATTGGTACTGCCAAAAACCTAACTCTGTTAAGCAAAATCACACCATTCTTTACTTAAAAAGCTACAGGGACCATATATCAGATAGGAAATCAATACCATACCAAATATGGAAACAGACCAAAACAAGTCCATGAATGACCAACCATGAAATATTTGTACTAATCCATGATAAAGTACAGAAAACAGTTTATAAACACTTTTAGCAATCATAGAGAGCAATTTTATATGAATTCAATTGAAACAAAATGTCTTTATTTCATTTTTCTGTAATTAATTTCTGTTGTATTTTATACAACTACTAGTCCATGAAGAACTGGAAAACGTTCAACATACATATGTTTCATATACATGTATGTGTGTGTGTATCTGAGATGCTGCATCACAGTCCATAAGCACTGTCCTTGTTGCTCAACTATGAAAGGAAGCATGTAGCCACAGACAATATTTTTACTAAGTAATTTTAGGCACATCTATATTGCTACATCATAATCCTTTCAGTAACTATGAATCTACTTATAATTTTTTGCCTTTGCCATCTTTTCCAGTCCAAAGACCAAGCTATACTCTACCTGACAGCTATATGGATTGGCACAATGCCAAGCAATAGGGGGTATTCAATAAACATTTGATAAATAGTACCTCAAACAGATTAATATACTCCCAAAGCAAACTCACTTTTTTCCCTTTGAAGTTCCTCTTTTCCCCTTTGTCTGCTTTCTTTCCCATAGATCTATTATTACAAAAGACCCGAAGTTGTTCCATTTTGGGTACCCAAGACAGAGTGCATTTCTATCTACTTGGCATTAAAACAAAAGATAGAAGCGAAAATAAGCAAAAAAGTTTCCATCACCCATGTGATCTACTAATTTCTCTCCAAAGAAAGCATAAACAATTTTTTTCATATAACTAGAAAGAATCTATAAAAATCTTCCCATTTCAAACGCTAAATATCCCAGATTTTTAAATTATTCTCCACAATTGCAGTTTGTGCTATAAGACTTTATATTTTGAAAGCATTGAGTGCTTTATCATAAACATTTTATATGAACCCTTTTATTAACAAATCTCAAAATATTCATGAATCATTCATTCATTAGCCATAAAATTGCTCTCTGGAGAATTCAAATCATAAATTATTTTAAGGAAGAGAGGAAAAACAAAACAGCTTACATACTTATAAAATCAATTTGCTAAGCAGTGATGTACTTTCCCTATTATTATTTACAATATTTATGGGAATGTAAATATTTTTCTCTCACAAAGGGCACTGTTGCTTTTATAGTAATAAAGAATTGTATTTACTAGCAAAATATATCTCAGGGTATAGACATTCTCAATTTCCATTTAACCCAGCAGATATTTAAACTTAACCATTTTTCTCACCTAGAATAAAGACCAAGCTGTATACCACTTCGTCTGTAAGGGCCACCATAGTGTCAAACAACAACAGGTATTCACTCAACAAATGCTTAATAAATGACATTAACAAACCAGTACTTCATTGAGATTAATTATATTTATATTTAAAGAACAGGAAAAGAAAAAAGTAAAGGAAAGCATGGCTGGGGATTTAGCTCCTGAGTTCAACCCCCAGTACCACAAAAAATAAAAAACGTAAAGGAAAGCAAAGTGAAATGAAATGGAAAAAAAAAAAAGGAACTGGGGGTTTAGTTCGAGGAAAATAGAGCTATACTCTGGAGTGCTATCTGGTAGGAAGATCTGATATTTAATATAGTTAGCCTTAAGAAACCAAAGAAAGTTTCAAAATACAAAATTATTATGAGCTCAAGGATCAAGCACTGCTGCAAACAATAACTGGGCAAAAAGTGTGGAAGACAGACTGAACAATATAACTACTTTTAAACATCTTCCTTCACTTGCCATTATTTTAAGTGAATAAGTGGGAATCGAACCCAGGGCCTGAGCTATATATGCACTAAGTCACATCCCCAGCCTTTCATTATTGCAGAGGGAAGTTCTCACCAAGTCACTAAATTGCCCAGACTGGGCTTGAAGTTGTGATTCTCCTGCTTCAATCACAATTTAGGAATTACAGGTGTGTAATTACAGGTGTGTACCATGACACCTGGCTACTCCCTTACTTTTTAACCTGCTTGTAATTTCTCAATTTCATCTGTACAAGAAATTTTAAATTATTCACTTTTTAAAAATATTAGTTCTCACAACTTATTTTAAAAGGCTAATTTCATATACATTATATTATTATCTAAGACATTAATGATCACAGCCTGAAGAAAACTCTATGGAATGCAACTTCATACTGACAGTAAATTATGTAAATTAATTTTTAATGAGTCCTCTATATTCAGTTATCTGATTTTAACTCAAATCTGATTCTTAAAAATGCATGTTGACTTTTATTTTTTTTTTGCAACAAAAAGGCAAAATGGAAACGTAAGTATTTCATGAGTTTGAATCTTTGTTCTCTATTTACTAGCTTTATGACTGGACAAGGCACTTAACTCTGTGCCAGCTTCAGTCTCCTGATCTACAAAACTGTGATAACGACACAAATTTTTTTAATTTATCTAAGCTCTCAACACTGTATTGCATCCAACTTAGTCCTTCAACTTCTATCTACACTTATGCTCATGATGATTTTTATACACTAACATTTATGTAAATATCATCCATATGCTAATAATTTCCAAATTTCTATCTCCAGCCCAGGTTCTCCACTTGTTCCTCATCTAAAAACCACTCAAATTCAATACATCCAGAACAGACTTCTATTTTGACCTCAAAATCACACTTCCTTTCTTTCACAAATCTATATGGCCATGCTATACTTTTAGCTACTGAAGCTAAAGACCTTGAAGTCCTCTCTACCACCCCTCCCTATGTCATTACCCATCTGCCACCCTCATCTAACACATCATAAAAATCAGGTCAGTTCCCGCTTCAAAATATATATATAGAAAATATACATGTACAAAACGTAACATTTCCTAACCATCTCATTATCTACTATCTTGGTCAAAGTCACCATCATTTCTTATCTGCATTATCTTAAAAGCCTGCCAAGACTCCAGCTTCTGCCTTTTTTCTTCTTTTGATAATTTCCAAAGTTTAACATGTTCTGGATCCTGGTAGTCTCTAAACTTAAGGCTTCCCTTTCTCTCATTCATTTTATGTCAGCAGCATTGGTCATGTTCTTCACTCTGTACATCAGACAAAACCCTATCTTTGAGCCTTTAAATTCTTTTTAGAATTTAAAAATTTGCTCTCCACTCAAGATACTCCTTCACTTACTTCAAGTCTTTGTAGCAAGGTCACTTTTTTCAGTGAGAGCTGTGCACCCCAAAACACTCAAGATCTCCACTACCCTCCCACAGAATATATAACTTTCTAATATACTGTATCATTTATTTAGTTATTATTTTCTCCTTTTATCGTTTTCCATCCCTACTCAAATGAAAGTTACATGCAGGCAAATGATTTTATGTATTTTGTTCACTAACAGAACACAAACAGACATAACTCATATTAAAATATTGCCACTGCAAAGTAATTACACAAGGTAATTACATGCTTGCAATAAACATTTATTACGTACCTTTTCTGCTCCTGTTGTTTTTGATATTTGTGTTACAGTTTCTTTTAATTCATTAGCTTTTTCAAGTTGAGCTTTAAGTTTTACAGCCAGTTCCTTCAAAAAGAAAAGTGTGACATGCTATTTAATTCTCCATTACAGAATATTACAAATTCATACAATAAAAAGAAAATAGTATAACAAAAACACCATATGGCCATCAACTAACTTCAACTACCAATGCAGAGCTCAGTATATATTATGTTTTAATGAACTTAATCTAAGTTACAAACACCTCAAATATCTGCAGCTTCTGAAGGTAAATCATTTCAAGATCGTGTATTTTGAGGAAGACAAGGAGATGAAGGAAACATAACCTCAAAAATATTTTTATAATTCTTATATATTATACACATCCAATACTTAAATTTTCCATTATTTCTGAAAAGGAGGCCATCACAAGATTTAACATATTATTTTCTTCATTGTTGATAAGTAATTTTTAAAAAATTGTGAGTAAATTTTATTTCTACTCAAGAAAATCTATAGGAATTTATACAAAACAAATGACATATAAAGCAATAAACAAACTGGGAGTAGAGGCATATGCCTTATAATCCCAACACTTGGAAAGTTGAGGCAGGAGAAACGTCATGAATTTGAGGGCAGCCTAGGCACTACATACTGAATTCAAGGTCAGTGTGGGCTACATTGTGAAACCTCATCTCAAAAAATCTGAGGGAAAATTTAAAAAGCAATAAATCACAAAGTAATAAAATAAATTTATATGGTATAGCATGTTCCACTGTAATGGCTCCATGAACACAGTTTTTAATCTAAGAGCTTCTTGCTAGGTGACCTCTCTTTTACTATTTTAACTAATTCTTCTATGCTTTCAAAACTCAAGCTTTATTTTCTAGCTATTGCTATTATTGCCGTTTTACCTCTCAACCTTGCTTTTCTTGCTACTGGTGGTTTTGCCCTGGTTTATCTCTCTCCACAATTTCTGAGCTAAACTGAAGTGTTACCAAGAACCCGAATCAAATAAAGCAACATGTGCAAAACATGCCTGCTAATAATCTAATGGATATACAAACTAATAAAAATAGAAATATTTTATTGGCTACCTTTTATTCTTCTAAAGAGTACTAGATTGACAGTCTGTAAAAACATAAGATTAATGAAAGATCACTCAGTTTGAGATGACTACATAAATATGACCATAGTGGAGGCATGGTGTCATGGCATGGAAAGCTATCTAGCTTTCATTACCATGAGCAATTTAAAATGACAGTATAACAGGCATGTAAAAGGAAGCAGCCCAACTGCCCATCAATGGGAGACTAGATAAAGAAAATGTAATTTTTTTTTCATAAAATGGAGTACTACTCAGGTATAAAGAATGAGAAACTAGATATTTATAGCTAATTGGATACACATTGAGGGGATACTTTTACGTGAAATAAATAGGATACACATGTGTAAATACCAAATAGTTTCTCCAATGTGAGAAACTTAAAGTGTAAATAAGGACTAAAAGGTATAAAAGACAATGTGAAACGGGAAGAAAAGGTGCAAAGGGGAAGGGGAAGTGGGAGGAATAGAGAAAAGAAAGAAGGGAATGGAATATGAGAAAATGAAAAAAATGGAAACAAAGTCTTTGTAGATGTGGGGGTGGAGGGATTGAAGGGAGGGTAGGGAAATGGAGAAAAAATAAGAACCAAGATTTAGCTCATTGGTGCCACTGCCTGCCTAGTAAGCACAAGGTCCCGAGTTTGATCCTGGTACCAAAAAAAAAAAACTAAGATGGATTATGTAAAGGTGCAAATTTCATAATGATGAATGTCATTATATTGTATGACTTACATGTACCAATAAAATTAACTTGAATAAATATATATATAAAACGAATGAATAAATAAAAGTAGCACTTACCCAGTCATCCCTATTTCTATTCAATCTGAGGTAAATTAGCCCTAAACATTATTATAAGAATTGAATGGATTAATCCAAATATAACATCTAATACAGTATCAAGCACAAACATCACCTTAAATGGTTGAATAAATGAATCAACCATCTTTTCTTAAGAGCTCATTTTTAGGTTATTAAGTAAATTATTTTCAGAAAGTAAGAAGCATTCTTAGTAATAAATACCTAAAAATGTCAAACAGAAACATTTTTAATTCCTTAACATATGTTCCATAAATTAACACAGAACAAAGTCAACAAAAATAATAAAAAGTAAAGAATATAATTCTCTTGGATCACAAATTTCAGAAATCTGACAAAGGAGATATTTATTTAGAAGACACTATTCTAATATTTACAGAAATATTCAAACATTTAAAGAATTAACAAAGAGCAATATTTTCAAAGTATGCCATATCCACACTATCGAGGAACTTCCAAAATTACTTGTAAGAAGTTAAATATTTCATCCTTATTCTCCAAAAGAACAACATATAAGAGCCTTACCATATTCCCCATCATCTCTGCCTTAATAATTTTGGCTCCCAACTTGTTCTTCTCATCAACACTCAGGATATAGACGGACTCATCCTCTGGACTAAGTTGGAACAGGACAAATTAAGGGTATATGAAATACAAGTGCGAGTAAAAACACCAAGGCTCAAATTTCATCTTAAATGACCTCAATAAAATATTCAGCACCAAAAAGAGATCAAAATTCTAATGCATAAAAACTGGACCCCACGTTCTCCCATAAATCAATCAATACTTCAAGGTTCTATTTTGGAGCCATTTTGGCCTATGGCAATTAAAATAATAACTGACCAAGTCCTATTACCAAGGAGATAAATAATATAAAAATCAACTATTCTTTATTATTTATTTATCCATATTCATCCTAAAACAAACATAAACACCTGAATTAGGCCACAATTTTATGTATCTTGGGTACTTCTCAATGTGATAATTAAAAAACTCTAATCTGAAGATATGTTTAGCCACAGTCAAAGAATAAAAGCAGTGATCGTGTGTCTTTTTGCAAAGTCTGTCCAGAATTAATCAGACACATACACTAACTTAAAACAAAGAGTATCTGCCCTATACTACAGAAGCCTTCCAAAAGAAAAGAGAAATTTCCAACCAACATCACACTCGCCCAGCTTACTGACTTAAGAAGAATTTAAGTCTACAGAACATGGAGCTTCTGAACTCAGGCAGAACTAGAAGGATTCCTGAGTAAAAGAGAAATAGCTAGGAGTTCAAGAATTCCAAGGCAGCTACAGTTCATGAAACAGAGTATCAGACTGAGAGAATCCCAAAGGATTCCCCTTGAGCATTCAGGAAGAAAATAATTAGTTAGGGAAAGAGCTATTCCAAAGGATTAGAGGAACAGTACTCAGCACTCCTGAAAATTATGCCTAGTTCCAGCAGCCAGACCAGGAAACCTCATAATTCAGAAAGTACTAAGTAAAATATCAAGGCCGTTGCTTCAATAGCAGGAAATAATAAGCCCTAGATTAAATGTTGCTATAGGTCCAGCTACCGAATGTTAAAAGCAAGAGCCAAAAAGATCAAATGGTTTCCAATTAATTATGTCCCCAGAACCAATGCAAAAATATTTACAGAAATTCAAAAAATGTCAGGACCATAAATGACAAAATATGTGATACCTAGTATTAGTACTCAAAATAGTAAAATTACAAATTTGAAATTAATTACAAGTTGAGTATTTCTAATGAAAAACTCTGAAATCTGAAATGCTCCAAAACCTGAAACTTTCTGAGCATTGACATGATGGCAGAAGTGAAAATTTCCAAATGTGACTTCATATGACAGCTTTCACTTGAAATGTAAGCATACTAAAAACGTATAAAATTACTTTCACAATCGCTTCTCAGCCTTTGGCTAAGATAACGTGTAAAATTACTTTCAGTTGTATACCTAAAATGTACCGATGAAGAAAAAAAACTTTTTAAAAATTACTTTTAGGTTGTGAACATAAGGTATATCTGAAACATCAATGAAATTCATGTTTACACTTAGGTCTCATACCCAAGGTATCTCATGTATACGCAATTACTCCAAAACCTGAAAATATTCAACATTAAAAATACTCCCAGTCCCAAACATTTTGGATAAGAAATACTCCATCTGTGTATCAGTAATAACATTACATATAAATGGTCCAAACACCTAAAAGGCAGGAATTTTCAGATGGATTAAAAAAAGCAAAAGTCAGGCTGGGGATTTAGCTCAGCGGATTGGTGGCCTGCCTTGCAAGTGCAAAGACCCGAGTTCAATCCCCAGGACCAAAAAAAAAAAAAAAAAAAAAAAAAAAAAAAAC
>NW_022900928.1:55966330-55982337 GCF_012274545.1 Fukomys damarensis
CAAAAACCAAAAAAAAAAAAAAAAAAAAAAAAAAGCAAAAGTCAACTATAAAAAATATCCTGGAACTATAAAGACATAAATATGTTACACATAAAAGAATGGAAAAAAATACACACTGACTGACAAAATAAAATTGAAATGTCTACATTAACATTAGACAAATTACAGTACATAGCCAAAAAAATATTAATAAGGACAAAAAGGGTCATTTCATAAGAAAAACGAGTAATTCACCAAAAGTACATATGAAGCCCTAAATGTTTATGCAACTAATAATAGAGCTTCAGAACAACGCAAAATCTGACAGACGTGCAATGTAGAAAAATCTACAATTAAAATCATACATTTTCACACCTCTCTGTCATACCTGAGAATAAAGAGAAAACTGGCAAGAATATGGAAAACTTCATCAATTAAATGGCCTGATAGCCATTCCAGTAACACTCTACTTAGCATCAATAATACATTCTTTCCAAGTACATACAAAACCTTTGCCAAAAGAGACCATATTCAGAGCCATAAAATCAGTCTCAATAAATACAAAAGGATAGATCACACAAACTGCATTCTCTGACCACAAAGAAATTAAACTGGAAATCATTAAAAGTGTCTTCAGAAAATCCTCAACTATTTGAAAATTGAGCAACATTCCTATAAAGTAACCAAAAGGTCAAGAAAGAATCAAAATGAAATTACAAAGAATTTTGAACTGAACAAAAATATAAATGCAATATGTCAGAATGTGTGAAATACCACAAAAGCATTACTTAAAGGGAGAATATACTAAAAAAAGAGAGAGAAAAATCTCAGTTTGCACCTAAGAAAGGAGAAAAAGAAAAGCAAATTAAACCCAGTATTAACAGAATACAAGAAACAATAAAAAATCAAAATGGAAACACATGAACTAGAAAGGCAACACTCTGGTGTACAGACTAAGAAACCTAAAGTGTTTGAGGCGCCATTAGAAAGTAATGTTATTTTCTTTCTCCTCATTTCTTTCAATCTATATTTTAAAAGCAATTAAAACAAATGGGGACACTGGATAAGCATGATCAGAAGAACATTATAACTTTAATTACCTCTATGGATTGAGTAATTGCTTCTATCATAAGTCATACTTTTTACATGAAATTTTTTTCAGTAATTGTTTTTCAAACTAAATTCTAAGGTACATGTCATTTTCATTGTATTACAAATTTTATTTACTTGAATTGTCAGTTCAAACATATTTCTGTAATTTTTTACCTCATAATCAACAAACTTTTTCTCAATTTGCCTTCTTTGTTATACTCTGCTTTGAAAATAAACAATACTTATCCATTAGGTAAAAATTATAGATATTAGTGAACCATTTGTATTATGTAAAATAAAATAACCACAGTTCACACCCTTTCCAAAGGGAATCAGTTCAATTTTGTTCACATTAAGTCTTCCTAAGCTATGGTCTACCTTTCAAACTACTGTTTCCTAAGTGAGAAACTTCTTTGCTGCCTTTCCTTCTTCCTTTTCTGCCTTTTTTTTTACTTTCCAAGTACTCAAGCACCTGATCAGATATTTCTTTCCAATGAAATTATGTCTAGGCTGAGGATTTAGCTCAGTGGTTCCACTGCCTGCTTCACAAGCACAAGGTCCCAAGTTCAATCCCCATTACAAGAAAGAAAGAAAGAAAGAAAGAAAGAAAGAAAGAAAGAAAGAAAGAAAGAAAGAAAGGAGGAAGGAAGGAAGGAAAGAAAGAAATTATGTCTAGTTCATCGACTTTTTAATCTCAACATCAATTAGCTAAGAAGATAAAACTGAGGAAGGTAAAATGTCTAAAGTGGTTTCCCTAATATTTCTCCAGACTTTTGCTATATGACCATTCCACACAAGATTTCCACCTAAACTGTTTTCAAAGGATAAACCATCTTGCAAGCAAATATAAATTTAATAAAATCAGAAGAATGAAGGACAAAAGCCTTTCTTCAAGTCATCACTTCTTTTGAGGAAAGAGGTTTTAGGGATATTTATATTAACACAAACTACTATATCAAATATCTACATAAAAAAAGATCCATGCCTATTAAAAGATATGAGTAAAAATGAAATATAAATATCTACAGACAACTAATCAAATTCGGAGTTTCTAATACAAACCCTTCTTCAAATACTACAAGTTATGTCTTTATAATGCCAGTTGTTTCCTTCTACCTTGCAAGAAATGTTAAGTTCCACTTAGTATTATAAGAAAAGTGGTTTGAGTCAGACCGCTATGGGTTCAAATCCAGACTCTGCACTAACTTTGCTGAACAAGTTACCTTAACCTTCCCAAGGCTATAAAATAAAGAAAATGATTAACATCTACTTTCGTATTATCAGAACTAAGTATAGAAGTATAATTACAGTAACTGCGTAACATGACATTCAAAAGTATCTACCCTCAACAATTATTTGTTCCCTTTGTTACTGAGAGTCAATTACTGAGTCACAGGAGAATCTTCCAACCAGTTCTACATTCACCATACCTAAAATCCCATGATGAATTCTCCTTCAACATTAACAACAAAAAACGTTAAAACTAAGAATGCCTGGGGCCGGGGATTTAGCTTAGCAGCACAGTACCTGCCTTGCAACTACAAAAAAAAAAAAAAAAAAAAAAAAAAAAAAAAATGCCTAAAGCTGTGCAAGTACAAGAAAGTAACCAGATCCCATCCCATCCTTCTGATGAAATCTGCTGATCTTGGCAAAGATTGTCACTCAAGATACTATGAGGACCTTGGTATGCTACAGTGTGCCACACAGCCTCAGCAACCGGTCAAGGCCCACGGGACAGCTAAACAGTGATACAAAGTAGAATATGTATCACTACCTTCATCATTTACATCCTCGGGAATTCTCCAGGTTATGAAGGATATGCCCTGGTTATGCATCTACCCCTACTATAAGGTTCTTTGCCTGTGAATGTTAAGATCCAGATTCTCCAATGGCAGGACTGTTAAATGAAGATCAAGTTTATTCAGAACAAAGTTATGATCTTAGCACAGTCCTTTGTAACAGCCCTATCAGTTACTCATACCTAAGAACCTTTCCTTTGAAACCTCCTACCTGTGTTACCTTTTGGTAAGGCTGACACAAGTGACTTCATTTACTTTTACAACTCTTGTGTTTTCCCTATATTCCCCCTTGTCCTTACGAATCTGAAAAGCATCACTGATTAACTATAATTTTCACTGTCCCTCATTAGTAGGATGCTTTTCCAGTTGTTCATCTTATCTGGTCCTACAATGGAGAGGAAGTGGTCTATGAGAGAAAGTGTCAAAGCCCTTTTAGCCACATTTGAGCCAACAAAAGATTAAAAGGATTATTAACTCATAGGTTTAACAAAACCAAGAAGAGCAAAAAACAAACATTTCCTTTCATAAAGCTCTTCCACACACCATTTTGTATTTAATGTGCTGGTTTTGTCCTCATCTTTCTGTTTTAAATCTGGTAGGGCAAATCTTACCATACAAAATCATTCCTTGTCAAAAATATATCCTCACACTAAATATTTCTACATCTTTTTATGTCCTACTTATTTCCTGTTATCACAAGTCCTGTGGTAACATGTATTTAAAGAAACTGTTGAAACAATGCTGAGATTCCATCTCACCCTAGAAAGAATGGCTGCTATCAAGAAATCAGCCAATAACAAACGCTGGAGGGGCCATGGAAAAAAGGATCCCTT
Source organism: Fukomys damarensis (assembly GCF_012274545.1). Classification (NCBI taxonomy): domain Eukaryota; kingdom Metazoa; phylum Chordata; class Mammalia; order Rodentia; family Bathyergidae; genus Fukomys; species Fukomys damarensis. Next base: position 55,970,034 of record NW_022900928.1, read on the forward strand.
CTCCACTGCTGGTGTGAATGTAGACTAGTGTAACCACTGTGGAGATCAATGTGGAGATTTCTCAAAGAACTAAAAGTAGTTCTTTTGGCCAGCTATACCTCTTCGTGGTATCTTCCTGAAAAAATTAAAAACATCATACCACAGCAATACATGCACACCCATGTTTATAGTAGCACAGTTTGTAATAGTTAAATCTTGGAAACAGCCCAAATGCCCATCAACTGATGAATGGAGAGAGAGGATGTGGTTTTTTTATAAAATGGAGTACTATCCTGCCCTAAAGAAGGATGAACTTCAGACATTTATAGCTAAATGAATGGACCTTGAGACCATACTCTTCAGTGAAATACATCAGACACACATTTAAATACTGCATTGTTTCTCTAGTGTGAGAAGCAATGAAGAAATAAGGACTGAGGTGTATAATCAGTGTTGGGAAATGGGAAGAAAGTGTTCAAATGGGAAGGAGAATGAGGAGGGAGGGAAAAAGGAAGCGACAAGAAACTGAAAATAGAAGAAAAAATTGAAACAAAGCTTTTATACATGGCGGGGCTTGGGGGATGGGATAAAATAAAATTTACTTGAATAAACAAAAAAAGAAAGTAACCAAATCTTTTCTTAGCTTTTCAAAAGCTTCATCACTGGCTCATGGATGAGAACTCAAGTTCCTCCTCTCCTTTTTTATATTCATTCCTTTGATTCAGAACTTCTTGTAAACTACAGTCTCCTAATCAAAGTACTTACCGCAATCTATTCCATTTTTTCAGTTTAACCTTCACACTATCTCTGGACTCTTTTCAAAATATAAATATTATTGGTTTATAATACTTGAAATTATTTCTTTCCACTCATTAAAAAATATCTAACTCATCAGCATTACTTCTAGGGCCATTTACAAGGCAATACTTACAACATTCCATCAGTCTTCCTCTTACTCAACCATATTTTACAAATTATTCAGAAGCTATTATATGCTAAGCACTCTATTAGGATTTAGAGAAACAGACCAGAAGGAGATATACCCTGTTCTCAGGAAGGCAACACATCACACATTCTAAACTACCACTTGCATACGCTTAGTTACAATATGCTGTTCTCATATCTCCAGTTTCTCCCTCCAAGTTGGTTATCATTTCCTACTTACAAATAAGTTCATCCTTCAGAAAGACTCACAACTTTGTCCACAACATTCCTGAATCCAAGTTCCATAATATTATCCCAGAAGAGCTCACTGCCCCTTCCAAAGCATTACTACTCTTAACTGTAAATACCTATACTTCTACTTGTACTTGTATTGTACTTTATGTACCATTATCTATTTAAATTATCTATATGACTGCTTCTCCCATAATAAGAATTCCTTAAAAGAAAATTTGTTATAATTATTTTTATACCACCAGATCTAGTAAATAAAAGCATTCAGAAAATATAAGATAAATGGAAGATCAAATACATGAGTCATTCTAAAGGTATGAAGTGCTATCTTTAATCCAAAAATAAACACCACTTTTTACTCCATTCCTTCTTATACTGATCCAGACAGTTTTTTTCAAATTTGAAAATGAGTGAAAGTTGGTTTGCTTATGAGAAATATGAGCTGCACATGGACCAACAATTTTGTTTTGAAGGATCCTCAAAATGCGGGTGTAAAAATAAACTAAAATCAATAACAAAGCCATAAGGAGAATAAGGAGAGGCCATCTCAATTTCGATACCTGTATGTATGTGAACCAAATTGTTGCAATACTCTTCCCTCATCTTGCCACTCAAAGTTACAAAACTCCTTGTGGTCCTCAATGAGACCAAGAGAATTACCAATTCTAGACATTATACATCGGAAAACATTGACCTAAATCACCAAGAAAGAATTTCTAAATTTTTTCTCTTCCCACTCATAATCTCTAGACACATTTTCCTCTTTTGTTAAACCTTTCTAGCCATGGCTAATCCTCCTATTTGTATGAGTAAACTGGATCCCACACTGACGCATAGTAACTTCCAAGATCTTGTTCAATTGACCAATAGCTCTCAACTGTTAACATGTTTAGCTTCTTCTAAAGCAAGTACTCATTCCTTGTCACTAAAATATAAGAACTTAAGAAAAAGTGAGATGATCCCCATATATGCTTCCTATCTGTGCCATCTTGTAACTCGTAATCATAATTTACATGACTGAAATCTGGCTTCTACCTCTTTTACAATGACAATATTCTCGATTAGTTGCCAAAAACCTCTATTATTGTTCACCCAAAGGACATATCTTTGTTATTTTACTCTTTCTTTTGCTGAAAAACTCCCCTTTTCCCCACATCTCAGGATGTAAGTTTTAATTCACTCAAAGGAAGACCATGAAGTAGTTAAAGTCCATCTGATGCTCACAAATGTCTCTTTTTTTCTTACTTACTTGCATGCTTGCTTGCTTGCTTGCTTGCTTTTGTGTGTGTGTTTTGTTTCATTTTTTGGTACCAAGGATTGAACTCGGGACCTTGTGCTTGCACGGCAGGCAGTGAAACCAGAACTAAATCCCCCACCCTTTATTGGTTTCTTGAGACAGGGTCTCACCATGTAGTTCAGATTGGCCTTAAACTCACTATGTAGCCCAGGCTGGCCTTGAACTCATGATGATCCTCCTGCCTCAGCATCCTGAGTGCTGGGATTACAAGTGGGTACTACCATGCCCAGCTGATCCTGAGTTTCAAGAAGATAACTGGAACAAACTCTTCCCTACTTTCTCTAGGTAGATGCTTTGAAAGAAACATGACCATGACATCTATAATTATTCTACATTTCTCATTTCCCTAGACTATGGCTATATTTTATCACTTTTATAATTTCTAAAACCCAACTCCAATTTTCCAACTAAAATGTACTATCTTTAAACACACACACACACACACACACAAAACATTGGCTAAAATCTTTTTAGAAAGAAGTAATTAAAAGGACTCCAACCCAATGACATTTCAAAAACTTCAAGTACACTGCAATTATTCTCCTACTGGCAGTGTTCACAGTTATCTCTTTAATTATTTTTTTCTTGCTATTTATTCTATTTTCTCCCCTCCCTAGGGATCTTATCGCTATGCTGAAAGCCTTGAGAACCTGGCATCCTTCTGTTGCATTTCTGGGCTATAACAGCAAACTGCCAAGAATGACATCAAAAGGGGTTTTGTTATATATTAAAGGACTAAGTTAATTTATAAAATCTAACCTAATAACATCACATTAATTTTTAATATAAGTTCTACATTTGATGTCAAACTCCTGAAAGTATTTAGCTAATATATTTTGTAACAAAATAAAAACATATATAAATACATTCTCTAAGAGTAATAAGCTTAAAGTTTTAATCACATAAGCACTAGCAGTTATTTTCCTGCCACTTAAGATAATCACAAAATCCAGAAAGAACAAAGAAAAAATGATAAAGTTCATCATATTAAAAAGCAAAAGTGAAAAAAGGAAAAAAGAAAACTACAAATGGTGAAAAAAACTATAATGCATGACAAGTATAAGGAGTTCTTGCTAATAAAAACAACATAAAGTACAAAAACATGACTAATAAACAAGAAATAATAAACATTGACATTAAAAGTATAGTTAACTTTACTCATACTTAAATAAAAATCAAAAGAAACATGTTTCTCAACCAAATATGAATTTGGCAAAGATTTTTTAAAAGTTCAACAATACTATCAGCAAAGAATTAGAGGAACAGCCATTCTCATGTAAGCACAGTAGAATCAAATATCTATCTCTCGTAAAAAATCACTGACTGAGGACATGGTTAAAGTATTATCTAAATACCTGTCAAATAAAACACCTAATTCTCAAATTTGAATTTAAGGTAAACAACAAGGTCTTGTCTCATAAGTACATACAATTATTACAAGAGAATTGCTTTTTTTTTTTTTTTTAATTATTCACTGTGACAGGCTTAGCTGTGTCAACTTGATTGGCTTGGGAGCCACCAGGGGATTAGTGAAGTGTCTGGGTGAGTCATGAAGGCATAATCTTGAGTACTTTATTGATCCCTGGCCCCTTCTTGTCCAATACTATTCCCCAATTGTTTTCCCATCCTCCATGAACTAAGCACCTTTGCTCTACAAGGCCCTTCCACCATGATGTTTCTATGTCAGCAGTCAGCTGACCATGGACTGAATCTCATGGTATCATGAGCCAAATTAAACCTTTTCTCCTTTAAATTCTGGGTGTTAGCTATTGTGCCTCAGAGGCAGAGAAGATAACTAATGCACTAACCTAGTTATCCCAATTACATGACACTGTGCAAGTCATGTGTATGACACTGCGTAAGTCATTACCTCAATTCCCTGATTTCTACATGTGCAAAATGCAGGGCTCAGACTGTGATTCTTCCAGTTCTAGTTAGTTCTATAATTTTTCTTCCAAATTCTAAAATTCACTGGTTCTAAAGCACTCTAGAGTTTCAGCACTTTTTTAATTCAACATATTCCCAAAATAACATTAACAGACTCTAACAATCTTTCTCTGAATCTTACCAAGCATGCTTCAAGGTCCTAATGTCATCGTTCACTTAACATTACTCTATATGCTCAATGATAACTTTTTCTTTCATATATATGTAGATGAGTATTAGATTTTTTTTTTATTCCCTATCAATCACAAAATTTATGGAAAGCTGCAAAGAGCTTTAACATCCTAATCAACAAAACTAACAAACACTGTCTTCAGACAAAAAAAATGCTTTTGGTGAATGCCTGTTTTATAGTATTATCTATCAGACACTCACAATTTAAATAAAATACGCAAATATGAAGCAATTAAGATAACTAGATGGAATGCTAATAGTATTAAGACTGCTTGAACATTCACAGAAATCAAGACCTATAGATTACCTAAATGCTATGACAACCCTACAGATAACAGTAACTGGAAAGCAAAAATAGTCCACCACCTGACGTACCTCAAATAATGCCTGGGGATTTAGCAATTACATATACACAGAGCTACAGACATTCTCTAATCCTTGCCACATTCATTCACTCAATACAATAAATTTCACTTCCAGTTTTCAAGAAAGAAAGCCTTTAGTGTTCCAGTTTAGTGGGGCTCCATCCTGCAGTCCAGAATTTGCCAGATTACTCTTCCTGAAAATTATACACTGTGCCTATAAACTACTGCTCTGGACAGTCATTAAGAAAAGCAATTTACCAAAGACACCACCATCCCAAACCACAATGTTTATACCTATTGTTACCATTGATTTTTACACTTCCTAAAACCTATTACCATAGTGTCTCACTCATTTGGTAGTACTTTTAACATAATTTAATGATCAGCAAAGTATAAGCTGTCATTTTCTTTGGATACATATTTTTTATTTCTATCTCCAACAAGACCAGTTCTACGGCTAAATCAAGTTTTCCCAGGGTTGATTCCATTCAGTCTGGGTTTCTTCATCTTCTGATTCAGCCCTACATAAATACAACAGATACAGCAATAACAAAACCAGTAATCGGTATCTCTTTTCCTAATAATTATTAACACAATCACTATCATACCAATATTTCAGCTATAAATCTAATGTTATGTTTGAAATCTATCAACTGCTCAGAGTGGATTCTTCCTTCTCTACAAAACTACCCCATAATTCACATTTACAAGATCTCCAGCATATATTTGTCACTACATATGTGGGCTATGATAGCAAATTTCTCTTTAGTTTTCTATACCTCCTGTACACATACAGTATTTATGATTTAACAATAGGGTAGTTTCCTTAAGGGTCTTGCTGTGCAGTTCATTCAGGCTGGCCTTGAACTCATTAAGTAGGCCAGGCTAGCCTAGAACTTGCAGTAATCTTCCTGCCTCAGCAACCCCCAACCCAGTGCTGGGATTAAAGGCCTGTACCACCACACCCAGCTCCATTCAGCTTTTTAAATTGTAAACAGCAATAAAATTTGAGGAAATACAGCTACTGTGGGGCCAGGGATTTAGCTCAGTGGTTCTGCCACTGGCCTCGCAAGTGCAACGTCCCGAGTTAGATCTCCAGTACCAAAAATATATATATAGCTACTGAATTCTTTTAGCTCTTTGTTAAATAAAACTGTAAAATAAAATGCAATCCATAAAATGAAACTGTTGGATTATATTAGTAAAACTGCGTTATCTTGGGCTGGGGGTGTAGTTCAGTGGCACAGCACCTGCCTGGCAAGTGAGAGGTCCTGAGTTTGATCCCTGGTACCAAAAAAAACTACATATCTTATTTTTTGTAGTCTATCAATTTTAAGAAATAGAACTAATAACAGATAAGTCTAATGAAGGTCATTTCTTTGAATCTTCATGATCTAAATAGTGATTTATTGGTTTAAAAAACAAATAATAAAATACCCAGCAAATGTAGACTTTGGGGCCGGCAAATGTTCTCTCGTTGGAGGGTTATCTCTCACATTCTCAGCTGGTAATTTTTCTCCCATGTCTCTACGAATGTGTCGAGAATCAGCACTGCTAATTGTTTCCAATGGCTTTTTACTTGAATGTTTCTTGTCTCCTCTCCCATCAGATCCACTCCAAAATGTCAATCTTTCTTCAATGTTTTCCATGGGTTTTCGGAAACCACACTGCAAAGAACCCTGAGCTACTAATGTTGATGAACTACATGGCTCAAAATCTCTAGCCTTGCTATGAGAGGACGGTTCATCATCATCAGATGGTCTTAAGAATTTAGGCCTCAAATTTCCCGGAGAAGTGAACTCTTGATTTTGCTTTGGACTGAATTCTCTTCTATGTGATTCTAAAGACTCATATCTCCTGTCTCTTTCACTACCCCTAAATTTATCATTATTGGTACTATCTGCAATCTCTGTTGTACCACACTTATCTCTTGAACTTTTATTATATTTTACTAAGTCTAATTTTTTTTCTTGACTATTTTGTACTTTATCTGAATACGTTGGTTTCCTCCATCGTTCTTGTCTAGAATCTTCATTTTTGGATGCAGTTTTTTCAGCTTCTTCTAATTTCAACTGAAATATTTCCATTGACTACAAGGAAAAAAAATAACATACCAAAAATTATGAAATGTTCAGTGATGTGTCCTTCACATGCCACTGTGCCATGACCCACTGCCAAGAGGCACAAGGAAAGAAAACCCACCAAGATGGGTAGGAGGGGTTAACCCATACAGTCACCCTCCATTAAAATACTCTAAAAAGTATAAGTAAACAATGAAAAATTATCAAATAACCAAAAATATCTCAAAAGTGGTGCTTCTTAAACCAAATGTTCTGCATAACACAACATACAGAATATAGTGGAGTTACAATTTTTTAAAAAAATAAATAATTCTGACTGGGTGGTAAGATTCAAGAGGCTACCCTGTTGGTAAAACAGACTCTCATGAAAAAAGTAGTTCAAAACAAGAAAGTCTAATAAATGAAAACTGTATGTCACCGAAAATGCCAAGATATAAAAAAACAGAATAAGAAGCATTAAAAACCCAATTCGCCTAGGTATTCTCTATAGTTTAGGAAATGATACACAGATATAAGTTACAAGAAAAAAAGACACAAGAACAATTGGTTCTACATCATAACCTGCATGTACAAGTACTGTAAGAAAGAGCAAAGATGATGGAAGAAGGACATTCATAAAAATTAAAAGTACACAAGACAATTTTCCCCAACTGATTTTCCAGATCAGAAGGACATACTCTATCTAATAGTCTCAGGAGAGTGGGTGTTGCACATACAAAAATATCCCTAATTCCTGAATCTCCAACTCAAAACTACATTCTTTAAAAAAAAACTGTACCAGAGAAGAAAATAATACTTAAATATGACTGTACACACACAGATCAGGGTGGATGGATGACACATTATCTAAAAAGGAAAGAAAGTAAGCTGGTTCTAAAATATCATATATTGTTACATAGCTACATTGTTTTCAAGAGTATGTGCACACTTTAAAAAATAATAATTTAAAAAAACAACTTTGGAAAATGCCAAAACTACAATATACAGCCTCTGGAACATACCAAACTTTTAAGAATGGCATCTCCAGAAGTGCACTAAGGAGGGTAATGTAGGAACATTATTTAAATTTCCTTAAAATAAGAAAATGTTATTTTTATATTAATACACACACATTTTATTTTTGCATGCACTATGTCAATACAAACATGCTACATAAAAAAAAATAAATGACTTTAACAGTATAAATATAAAAGATTTACTATCAGTTCAATTCAAAAGTGTTTCATGGCACAAAACAAAGTTAAAGACACTTAATTTTTCATATAACTAAAAAAATAATATGTCCTTATGCAGATACTTACTCCATATCTTTCGGCTACAATATCCTCAAATTTTCTATTTTGTTTTTCAGCTTGTTCTTTCATTCTTTGGTAAGATTTTCTTAGCCAGCTTAATCCACCATCCTCTATTCCTGAGACTAAATTCCAAACAGAAGAAATGTAAGGTTACTTTTTATATGACTATCATAAAGTTAATATATATATTTTTTCTAACTTCCAAAGTATAAAACTGAATATTTTATTTGAATATACAAAAATATAAGCATACTTCAAATTCTAAATATTTGGGTACCTATAATGTGCAGACTATAAAACTTTGTCACTATAAAGAAGGAAACAATAATACTATCTTGAAGAAAATTTCAATTTAAAAGAGTGAGTACAGAAGGATATCAAACATATTACCAAAATATGATTTTAAATAATTTTGTCTGAGCTCTGGAAATGGTTGTTCCACTTAGTTTTCCCTAAGAAAAAAAATTAAGATTAATGAATTAATTACTGAAAATATGGTATGTCAGATACTACCAAGAAACTCTTGATAAAGCTTTCCAAAACATTAAATCACAGAACAAGAATTTGACATCACTATCACTGCGTACTCACTATATACCAGGTCCTGTGTGAAAAGATCTCCTACTTTAACCTTCTCAATAACTATTTAAGAGAACAACTGCCAGGCATAGTGGTGCACACCTATAATCCTAACACTCTGGGAGACTGAGGCAGGAAGACTACAAGTTCAAGCCCAGCCTGCGGAACTTAGAAAGACTCTATCTCAAAAAACAGGAGTGGGGGAGAAGGAGGGGAGGGAGAGAAGAAGGAAGAGGGGAGAAAGAAAAGGAGGAGGAAGGAAGGGAGGAAGAAAGGAAAGGAGGGAGGGAGGAAAGAAGAGAAGGAAAAAAGAAGGAAGAGACAGGGAGAGAGGGAGAGAGGGAAGGAGGGATAGAAAGATGGATGGACAGACAGACTATCATCATCACCTACTACAAATGAATAGAGTGGGCTCAGAAAGTCAGGAAACTTTCCCAAAACCACAAATCTTTCTCAAAAATCACATATTTTAAAAGTAGAAATAACAAACTTTAATCCAAAGTAGACTGATTCCAAAACCTGACAACACTGTCACCTTCACCTTCTTAAGATTTTAGGTGCCTGTTTCATTCCTACCGTTGGTCTAAACAGAATGGCTAACACTAGCTATACATGCAATAAAACCTACAGATCATTTTAAAACTTAATTTCAATTCAAGAACTGAGCCTCTGACAGAACTGTCATTTTCCTTCCTTCTAAATAAATGTAACATGGGAAAGGGAAGTAGTGAAAGTATGTGAATAGAGACTCTCTAAAAGGTCTTGGAGTCTGCTATTTCTACCAAATAACAGATACTGCCTAAGGTAGAACTCCAACTCCAGGTAAGTCTACCCTCAGGTTTAAGAACCTGCTGACTCCATGCCAACAACTCAAGGACTGGGTCTGTCAATTCTGTTTACTGACTGACTTGACATTAGAAATTGGAGAAGTACAGATCATAAAATTTGTCTAACTTACTATTCCCCTAACCCATAAATTTCTATAAGACTATATTTCAAAGAGAACCTTGTATGATAACAGTTACTAAAACTTAACCCAGCAGAGATACATTTCTGCAAAAAGTAAACTTATAATTACTAATAACTTCAGTGATGTAATTATAAAGGAGCCAATGAGGTTGTTCTAGGGATTGATATAAAAAATTTTATCAAAAATGAAATTGGATTATTAATAAAGAGCTAGAGAATACCCTACTGATAAATCGCTAAAATGAAAGATGGCATCATAATTTACAATATTTTTATGGTATAATGGATTAATAATCATAATTCAGTAAACTTTTAATGCAACAAATATGCTTATGTGACACATATATTTTGTCTCCATCTGCTGGAAAATAACAGTATTCTCCTAAGATCAATACAAATTTTGTGATTGCTGACAAAGTAGGAATTTATGAAGATATGAAACTGTATCTTTATTTATACATTACTATTTTCATGAAATTCATAGACACAGTATCTTTTACAAAGCAAAAAAATTTTTTAATTATTATATCCTCACAAAATCATATTTGAAACAGAAATTCAGTCTAGGTGTGGTGGTTCATGCTGAGAGGCTAAGGCAGGAGGATCCCAAGTTCAAGTCTGGGCAGCTCAGTAATTTAGCAAGACTCTGACTCAAAGTAAATAATAAAATAAAAATAAAAATAAAAATAAGGTAAAAGTAGCTTAGGGTGAAGGCCCAAGGTTTAATTTAGTTCAGGCTGGCCTTAAACTCAAGGTGATCCCTTGCCCTAAGTGCTGGGATTATGGGTGTGTGCCACCATGCTCAGCACAAGACAAATTCTTATCGGAAAGTATTATATAAAAACAAGTGTAAAACTATATAATCCATTTTCTCCCAAATACTAATAACAAAAAGACTGTAAATACTTTATCAATGATAAACTTGGGTCATTCCCTTAGGAATACCATATTACAAGAAATGCCTATTGGGCCAGGAATTTAGCTCAGTGGTGCCACCACCTGTCTCACAAGCACAAGGTCCCCAGTACCAAAAACAAGAAATGCCTATGTGTATGTACACAACCAAAACAGAGGAGTACCTTTAGTAACTGATGATACACCACAGTCTTCTGATGGAAGACCTGTCCCACCATCCTTCCAATATGGATTCAATTCTCTTTCAAGTAGTTTAGACTACAACAAAACATTTTCAGAGTTTAAAATGTAAAATAAAGCCCACCACAAAAAAATTAATAAATAATAAGTCCAAAACCCTGATTGTAACCCTGAAAAATCACTTAAAACATTCTTAAGACACACCATTCTTTAACTTGCATTCAATGTTTTTTATTTAATACTTACCATATTTTAGAATTGTGTTTAATGTATAATAATCCTGACTCAGCCCTTGCTATCTTATGATACAGTAAGGAATACAGACAATATTATCTAACATGATGTGAAGATAAAAAGTACTAAAACCCCCAAAAAGAATATAAACTTCTCTCACACAAAAGTATCAAAGACTTCCCAGAAGAGGGAATATATGCAGTCTTAGACCTAAGATTGAGCAGAAATTAGCTCAGTTTTCTTGAGGAAGAGGGGTACAAATATGCCCAGCATGCTCATAAAACCTTACATTTATGGCTTGTTTCTATATGTGCACCCATAGGCGGGGCTTGACAGAAGAGGCTGGATCTAGCGTGCATGAATGTGGATTAAGGGGGTGATAACTAAATTAGTTTATTGATTGGGTTAGCATTGTTCTAGTTGTGGGTGGCACCATCCAAAAGGCTTGTAGACTGGACAGGATAAAAGGGAAAGAGAGGCTTGCTGCCTGCCTCCTCCCTGTTCTGACATGAACTATTTCTCATCTGCGATGCTCCTCTGCCATGCCACCCTGCCTTGAGCCAGCAAACTATGGACTGAAACTCTACAAACTCATGGGTGTCAGGTATTTCACTGAGAAACAAGAAAAGTAGCTACAACACTTATAGAAAGAAGGACCATGGAATTTTGAGGAAATTTAAAGTAATTCAGACTGGCGTAAACTTAAAAATATAAATAAATAGTGAAAAAAAATTAGGTTAGAAACTAACCAGGACTGGATAAAGATGATGTGGTTTTTCTATAAAATGGAATACTACTCAGCCATAAAGAATAAGAAATTAGATTCATTCATAGGAAAATGGATACATTTTGAGGATATACTCCTAAGTGAAATAAATAAGTCACACGTGTAAATACTGAATAGTTTCTCTGGTGTGAAAAACTCTAATAGTACACAAGATCCTAATGAGATAATTAACAATGTGAAATAGGAAGAAAAGGGCTAAAGGTGTAGGGAAAGTGAGAAGGGTAGGGGAAAGGGAATAAAGGAAAAGAAAAAAATGAAAAAATGGAAATAAAGTATTTGTAAAGGGGGAGGGGAGGAGGAAATGAAGGGAGGGCAGGGACAAGGGGAAA
>NW_022900928.1:55982379-56018128 GCF_012274545.1 Fukomys damarensis
GGGGGTGAAGAGGGCAGGGACAAGGGGAAAAAATGAGAACCAAGACCTGTCATGTAAAGGTACAAGATCCCAATAATGTATGTAACTGTACTGTATACCTAAAATTATCAATAAACTCAATAAAAAGAAAAAAAACAAAGAAACTAACCAGGGTTGGTTCGGCGATGTAGCTTAATGGTGCAGCGCCTGTCTGGCAAGCACAAGGTCCTGGAGTTTGATACCTAGTACCAGAGGAGGGGAAAAAGAGAAACCAACCAGGGTCGAAGACAGAAAAGCCATTTCACTGCTGTTGAGGTTGTATGTTGGGAGCAACGCTGCCTCATGAAAGTGATTAATTCTGTAATACACTGGAAGACTACAGAACATGATTGGATGCACAAATCCAATGCGAAGATGGTAATGGCAGTAGAAGCATGAGATAACGGGAGCCTGATCACAATGCAAGTGCCCTCTGTGTCCCGAGTACTATGCCAGGCCCTGAGGTTACAATCAGTAAGGTGGGCATGGTTCTTGCCTTCAAAGAAATTAAGGTCTACGAAAGGGAGAAAAGCAATTAAACAATATCAATATCGGCAAGTAATATGAAAGCAAGGGGTGCCACAGAATTAATGCTATCTGACCTCAGGTCAGAAAATACTTCCTACATGAACTAATAAATAATGCCAACAGGATGGGGAAAAATGGAAAGTGTTAAATTGCAAGAATGTCACTTTCCCAGATAGTTTTTAAATGTACCCATTAGGAAATGACAAAAAAGAATCCTCAAAGGGCAAAATTAAAAAGTTAACTTAAAGGGATAAGCAAAACTGGATTAGATTTCTTATTAGTAGCATGTACCCCCCCAAAAAAAAGATTCTGTCTTGTCTCTCTTGCTAGTTTACTAAAAAATTTCTCAGAACCAAAATCAAGGAACTTTTTCTAGTGCTCTTATCTATACACTCAAAAAGGTACACAGCAGATATTCAACCAGATTTTTAAAAAGCCTGAATTACACTGAATAGGACATATGCATGAAAACATATACACAATCCTATGTTGTAGCACTGACTATAATAGTGAAAAACAGGAAACAGGTGTCCATAATAGATGAATGGATACTTACAATATGGCATAGTAGATGACAAAAGACTATATAGCAATTAAAAAATGAAATAGAAATATGTCAGCATAACAGATCTCTAAAACATGTCCAGGTTTTCAGTGAAAATGACTTGAGGTTTTACTTCATCACAATATTCCTACTCAAAAAAAAAAAACAGAAAAGATATACACAGTATAAAACTTAAAGAAGTTCAAAACAAGATAAATATCTCTATAGACAAGAGACACAACAGAAATACAAAGCAGTACACCAGGGTGAAGCCATAGGCTAAGTGGGCTCCGTGTGCCAGCTGCATGTTATAGTTTTGAATTCAATTTGTATAAGATAATGAATACTAAGAGTGCTCCAGATGAGAAAGAGCAAAAGTCAGTCTGACCACATGAGGCAAAGTCTTGGGTACGGAGGTCTCCTGTCTGTAAAAGGTTGAAGAACTGGCACAAGGTACAGCCTAGGTCTACAGATAAATGCTATGGCACAGCTGGCAGTATGTGTAGGCATAAGAGGAGAAGGGGACAAAGACACAGCCTGTAACACTGGTTCTCCATGATCTTGGCATACAGTCATTATGTGTGTTTCTGTGTATGTCTGTGTGTGTGTCTGTGTTTCAGGAAATTAAATATATCTTTATTACAAGTAATGCATGCTGATATTTTATTTTCTTAAACACTGAATGCAATACATTAATTTTATGATATACATTTTTAAAAACACTATCTTGCTCAGATCCTGATGGAGGCCTGCAGCCTCAGCCAGGAGTCCCAGCCGCTTTCAACGGAGAAGAAGCCTGGCCAGCCACAGCCTCAGCACCATCACACCCACCACTATCCACACCATCACTCTCTGCAGCAGCAGCAGCAGCAGTTGCACCATCACCACCATTATTATTTTTACAACTATATCCACAACCACCACCACTGCAATCACCAGCAGCCTCACCAATACCTGTAGCATGGAGCTGAGAGCAGCCCCAAGGCCCAGCCAAAGCTGCTGAAACATGAGCAGAAACACACCCTCCAATAGCACCAGGAAACACCGAAGAAGAGAACAGGCTATGGTGAAATAAATGGTAATGCTAGAGAAAGAGAAATGTCTTTAAAGAACGGGGGTTCTGATGAAGCTATTTCCAGGGTCCTGAAGGGCAACCAGCAAGTTGTAGATACTAGTCTGAAGCAGACTGTGAAGGATGGCACCTTTGGGAAGACAAGAATTAAAACCAAGAATTTCATTCAGAAAAACAGTGTGGACAAAAAGAATGCAAAGTCTTAGGAAAAGAAATCTGGAGAAAACCAGTCTGTAGATAAAGTTGATACTGTAGCAATTCCAAACAGTGTTTTAACAAATAATTCAGGCTATATTACTATTGGTTATATGGGCAAGGGCACAGATTATGATGGTAGTAGATCAGAAAGTGGATATATGACTCCTAAGAAAAAGGAAAGCTAGGCAAAATAGTGCTAACAGTTGTGAAAACCTTAACTTAGTCCAGGACAAAATAATGCAACAAGAGACTAGTGTCCCACCCTTAAAACAGGGACTTGAAAGTTTCAAGCCTGACTATAGTGAATAAAAGGAAAATCAAGTCAATGGTTCAAAGCCCATTTGGAAGTATGAAACTGGACCTGGAGGAACAACTCGAGGAAAACCTGCTATGGGTGATGTGCTTTGTAAAAGCTCAGATATTAAATCTGGTGTGAACAGCAAGAAGTTTGATGACCAGCCTAAAGGAAAGCATGCCTCAGCTGTTGCCTCCAAAGAGGGCTCATGGACCCTATTTAAACCACCTCCAGTTTTTTCAGAGGACAACAGTAGTGCTAAAATAGATCCTAAAATAAGTTATGCAAAGTTAAGGAAAACCTCAACAAAACTATACAGAACTCTCCTGTCACCATCTTCTTCTTCATCCTCTTCATCATCTACTGGGGAAACTCAGACCCAGTCTTCAAGTTGATTATCCCAGGTCCCTATGTCACAGCTGAAATCTGTTACTTCTGCAACCTTTTCTAATGGGCCTCTTTTAGCAGGGACTGATGCAAGCATGTATCCTCCAGGGGGTCAGCCACTGCTAACTACCACTGTTAATACACTAACACCCATCTCTTCTGGAACTGATTCAGTTCTACAGAACATGAGTCCAACTTCAGCAGCTGTTGAACAAATTAAATCTAGCCTTTTTCTCTATCCTTCCAAAACACAAAGTATGCTGTTGAATACAGCACAAGCAGATCTGCCCTCTCAAAGAGATCAGCAAAATCTGGGGGACATCTTCCAGAATCAGTGGGGTTTATCATTTATAAATGAGCCCAGTGCTGGCCCTGAGACTGTTATTGGGAAGTCTCAGATCATAAAGTGATGGAGGTGGCATTTGAAGGAGAATATCCTGCCACTTTGGTTCCACAGGGTGCTGAAATAATCCCCTCAGGAACTGAGCATCCTGTGTTTCCCAAGGCTTAAGAGCTGGAGAAATGGACTAGTCCTCAAGTTCTGGGTAGCATTCTAAAACCTGGGACTATTAGTGAGAGTGAAGCCTCATCCTTGGAACCCAGTCATATAGGTGACCTGCAAAAAGCAGACACCAGGAATCAAGGTGCTTTATTTAGCATTTCTCTCAAAGGACTATGAGATAGAAAATCAAAATTCTGGGGCGGAGGATTTAGCTCAGTGGTTCTGCTGCCTACCTCGCAAGCACAGGTCCTGAGTTTGATCCCTGGTACCAAAAAAAAAAGTTCCATGAGAGAAAAATCAAAATCCTCTGGAATCTCCTACAAACACTTTGTTAGGCTCCACCAAAGAACAGAGATACCAGAAAGGCCTAGAAAGGAGTGATAGCTGGAGTTCTTTTGACCCAAGGGCTGCTACTGTGTATCACACTAAAGAAGTGGAATCTATTTGGAATTTGCAGAAGCAAGATCCCAAAAGGATAATCACTTACAATGAGGTCATGGACAGTCCAGATCAGTGAAGGACCAGACTGCCTATTCATAACTTTTCTGTATCATTAGAGCCACCATTTATGAGGGACACAAGGTTTTTATGCACCTAGATCTTCAATGAGGCAGAAGAACCATAAGTAGAATCACAGGATAACATATACAAACACACACACACACATATATATATATACACACACACATATGCGTGTGTATATAGTTATTTTTTAAAAGGCAACTGAAAGTAATTAGACTTCTTAAGGAATCAAATTTATTTCAAGAAATTACACATGGTTATTTAATCACCAGTACTGAATAGTTTTGGGAGGTTTGTTTTTTTTCCTTGTTAGTCTGTGTTTTTAAATGTAAGTGCAAGTGATTAATGAATACAGACTTAACAAGTGTGGTTCTAAATTTCCTGCTGTCATCACCTTGGGCAACAAATGACCCAGGGAAAGGCAAATCCACTTAAAAGATCTTTGTATCTTATTCTGTGACTAAAGTGATACACTAATCATGGGGAACCCAGAATGATTCAACATTTTCCCCTACTCCCTTGATATCTGGTTTTACTTTTAAGCCCTTCAAGAATGCTAGATAAATGCCTTGAAGTTTGCAGGGGTGTATTTTTTGGCGAATATGATTTGCATGTCTTGCCAGGAGTTAAGCAGTCTCCGTGGGGTGTTGGGAAAATATTTTCTTTCCTTTTATTTTTTATGGGGTGGGAATAGAGGGGGACCTTGAAGTTCTACAATTCTGGAATAGTTGGTGGGCACATAGTTAATTTGCTTTGGTTACATGCTGGACTTTTAACAACTGAAGAATCCATGAATATTAAAGTTTCAGAACAAGCAATCGACTTAGATATGGAATAAAATTCTTCTGCCCATATTTTAATGTAATTGTATAACTGGGAACAAAACTATATTCTGCTTTTCAACTGTAGATGCTCCAGACTTGCTCTCTGCTGTTAACACTAAATGTGCAGTTTTTCTTATTTTTTTCATCAAACATCAGAGAAACCTATGTACCTTTCTATAAATTCTCTTTAATTTCTCAGCAAAACCTAAAAAGGGAAGGAAAAAGCCCATAAGAATTAAAACTTCATGTTTTTAGCCAGTGAGATGTTAATAAACCCTGCTAGTAGGAGGTGTGTTTTCATGCAAATTGTACTTCTGAGCTTACTAGGTTCTAATTATATCTTAATAAATATATTTTATTACTAGAGCAAAATTTGTTTGGAAAAATAATGTGAAATTCTGGAAATTTTGTTTTGGTCAGAGAAGAGCATTAGCCCTGTCTTATTACATTATCATCCTGTTTGTTGCACTGCAGCTTGTGTAGAGCACGCTAAAATAAACTTTTTGCATGTGTGAAGAAAGTAAGGGTCCAATTTAAGATTGAGTGATGTCAGTGGCATAATAACAAGTTCTCTGGCCTGACATAGCATCACACATAACACACACATACACAGAAATACATACACAGTATATCCATGTATGTCAAATATGGATTGAAAGAGCAGGGCATTTATACAGTCATAGTCTTATAAAAGTAGCCTGGATCCCCTGGGGATATTTCGGGAGACAGTAACTACTCATTTTGCTCTACCCCTCTGCTTAAGAAATGTCCAGTTTTGAGCAACTGCTGTATGGATGTGTTTTCTTGTTCTGTTGATTAAAACTTAGCAAGTAGTTCATGAAAGAAGTTGTTGGGCTCAGTGTTAGAGTAGAGCAAATATTTTTTTTAATCTGGATTTCTGCCCTGCTTAGATTTTTTAAAAGTATGACCATGGATTGCTAATTCCACTTGATATAAACAAAACGTGTGTGTGTGTGTGTGTGTGTGTATCTCAACTTATTGTATCAGTCCAGGTTCAGAAACCTGTGGTAGGCCAGTTGCAGATAATTTATTTCAACTGTAAGCTATATCACTTTTACTCATAATTGTAATTTTCAAATGTATATGTTTACAGATGTGCCCTGCATTTAGCCTGCCTTGTTCCTATTTTGATTTTTGTTGAGTCTTCTGCCTGCTGGCCAAAAGCTAGGATGCTTCAGGCCCATGTATAATGGAAAGCAGAGGCATCCTTGAGCTTTAAGGCACTGAACAAACTGGATAATTCAACATACCACATACTAAAGTGAAAAGTCTATGTTTTTGTGGGGTTTTTTAATACAATTTTTCAAAAAGTTAAAAAAAAAATCACTATCTTTAGGACACCAAAGAAATGACATCCCCAATATCAGGAAAAGATATAAAGTCAACATGCTTCATACCAATTGATGACTGTAATTTCAGACTTCTTCCCATTACCTTCCTATTATCTTCACTGCCATTACAACAATCACCATTTGATTTTAAGGCAAGAGCCATTTTTTTTTTCTCAAGAAAAAAATATGTATGATTTCTTAAGAATATGGTGGTATGCAAAGAACAAGACATCCAAATTGATGTGCCTGTGTAAAAACTGGATACTCTCCCTCAATGGTCTAGATAATTTACTTCTGCACACAACAATCTGAATTCTTACCTAAGCAAAAATCTCAAACTACTACAGATTATGAACTTCAGAACTAAATCTAAGGATTTACAGAGCAGCAAGATTAATTGTACTCATGAAGAGAATACTATATCTACAATTTCATATATTTTTTTAAAAGACAAAAAGTTCCTGCTATGTGCAGGTTTCTATACTAGCTGCAAAGAAAAATGCAAATACAAACAAAACATGCTTTCTTAAAAAGTTTATAATTTTATAAGGAAAACAGATAAGACTACTAAATCTAGAATCTGTACAGAATTCTACAGAGAACTGTAAGTAACATGTAGGGATAAATAAGGTGCTATGAAATCATGAAAAAAGAAAAAATTTATTTCAGTCAAGAAAAATAGCAAAAGTTTCATATGTATGAAACAGACCTTGAAAGATAAACAAGATGCAGACAAAAGATAAAGAGATAAAGAGAATGCACTGAAAAAGGACCACATGAAAAAAATTTAGAAGTAGGGATTTGTAGAGAAGTATGTGTACAAGGGATTAAATTAATTTGGTTAAGATTAAAATTAACTGAGAGAAAGAAATTTGCCTGAAACAGCAATCAAATGAGTTAGGGCTATATTTGCAGGTAGCCTCAGGGGTCTCTGAGAAATAGTATATAGAATACCTTTCTTTTAGTCTAGAGTAGCAATAGCAAATCTTTTAGAGCTTTCAATGATGCAAACAGCCTGCTACAGCATGTATGCTATAGGCTCACCAACACTGGTCTAGGTTCTGAACGAGTTGAGAAATAAACAAAGGTAGAGGAGATAAAATACAAAAACTACTTGTATTATTAATGAATACTCAACTGGGAGAAAATCATTCAGTAAAAGACAAATGAGCCTACTAAAGGAATCCCAAAATGAAGAAGACTTTCCTAGCTGCAGCAAGCACAGAGCCAACCATATCTTGTCTCTGCGGGCAACCTGTTTCACAAACAGAAAAATCAGAATTGAGAAAGCATGACCAGCTAGGCCTGGTGGGGCATGCCCATAATCTTAGCACCTGGAAGGCTGAGGCAGGAGGATCACAATTTTGAGGCCAGCCTGGGCTACATAGTGTATAACCATGTCTCAAAACAAACAAAACAAAACAGAAAGCATGATCAGTTTAGTCTATCTACATTTTCCAGTAGAAAATTTACTCCATGTTCTGAAGGACAGACTGAGAAAGAAAGATCGCAAGAAATATCACAAGTAGTGCTCCCTCCATCAGAAAGAAAAGGTCAGAAATGGCAAAGACACATTCTTAGTAACTTCAATCATTGAAGAAAACTTCTAAATGGAATACAACATGATCAAAGGTTCACTCTGAAAAAATTGACTTGACATAATTGTGGGATGTTATGCAGCTCATCTTTCTTGCTCCACTATTCACTGGTTATTCCTATGGCTGGATGTACCTTCCCTGCTCTCTGGTATACAATGAACTCCAATTCCAAATCCAATTTAGAGAAAAAAGATATTTTAAATAATTAGTCCTAGATGTTCCCAAAATTTTGGCTTCCAATGTTCCCCATAAGGATACTTTTTTTCTTTTTTTAAATAGGTCTCCACTAAGTTGTCCAGGAAGTTGTAATTCTCCTGCCTCAGCCTCCCAAGTAGCTAGTGTTACAGGCATGCACCACCACAACTGGCTTAAAGTCTACCTTCTTAATAATTATTTAGTCCTTATTCATATTTTTTATAACTGCTCTTACTTTATAAAGCTATTAAATATCCCAAGACATCAAGGTTTTACAGAGCTGATTCTATTAGTCATTGTTTTTAGATGGCTCTTTCTTGGCCAAAAAATGAAGCCAAAGCACCTTGGGAGGCTGAGGCAAGTGTACTTTCTGATTTTCAGTTTGTGAGCTTATATCCATAGAATTTTGTTTTAGGAAACCTGTGAAGCTTAGATTGACAATATACTCTTCTAGAAAGGACTCATGGTTATGCATCTCAAGTAGTTAAAGGAATTATCAACTCAAAAATTCTTTAAATTCTCCCCTTAAAGATTGTCAGACCACATATGTAGCATGAATTCAAGCCATTATATCTACAAATCAAGCTATAAACCACTACAGAGGCAGGCTGTACTTACATATATATTCCCTTGGGAGATATTACTCTACCATACAAGACACTTGACAAAACAAGCAGGCTGTGAGCTGGGGTGCAGCTCAGGGATAAAGTATTTACCTTGCATGTACAGAGCCCTAGGTTTAATTCCCAGCACTGGGGAAAAAACTTAAAAAAAAAAAAAAAAAAGAACACAGGCAAGATTTCTTGCCTTCAATAAGGTTATTTCCAGATTCATCTTTTAATCAAGAACATATCCCTGTGGGTCCTAGAATTATAGCAGTTTATCAGTCAGAAGTGCCTATCTCATATAGGAACTTGCTTTATCTGCTACCTCAAACTTTCCTAAAACTGAAATTCTAGAATGCCAGGATTGTGTGATATAAACTATCAGTTTTAGTACTTCTTTGCTTTCTAGATTCATGCCTTTGTCCATCTTATTTTCTTTCTTTCTTCCATTCATGTGTTTTGATTTGTTTTCTGTGACAGGGTCTTGCTATGTAGTTCAGGCTGGCCTGGAAATCATTAGGTTGACCTTGAACTCGCAGCAATCCACCTGCCTCAGCCTCCCCAATACTTTTGCTTCATTGGGCTCAAAAGATTTCCCACTATTTTCCCACCAGCAATGTAACAATAATAAATGTAGGAATTTTAGGTGTCTAAAATGAAAACATTTTATGTTATCTAACTCAGTATGTACACAGAAACAGAATTTCAAAGAATTCAGTTTTAATTCAATGATAATAATTTAAACACCTAATCTCAATTTATCATTCAACTGTATACGCCCTAGATCAGTGGTAGTGAAACTACAGCACACGTGCTGCAGCAGGCCATTTGTATCTCTGAAAGCTCTAAAAGGTTTGCTATCACTGCCCTATCTTTATAAATGCAGTATACCTTTGAATTGATTTTCTATAGGAAACTTATTTTAAAAGAATTTATATCACATTTCATAGTTGTTCTAATTAATCTTTTTCACTATCACAAAAGCTAAACTATTTTACAAGTAAATTTGCATTTATACGAATGTCTTATCAGTTTATTAAAGGCAAATTAGAAAGTTAAAGCATTTTAAATGTTTTCATACCTGTTCAAGTGCTTGGCTTTTTTCTCGCTCTATTTTCCTTGTCATTTCCTTTTCAGCTTTAAGTGACGATGAAGACACAGTTTTAACAGACAGGAAATCAACAGTCATCCACTCATCCCTCTGTTAAAAAAAGGAAGTCACTTCAAACTGAACCAATTAAAATTAGTAAGGGCAAGAATTTTGGAGATACTCAAACTGTATCAAATCCTACATGGCTATACAACTTTAAGCAAGTTTTCAAATCTCTGTATGCCTTAGACTCTCCTCTATTAGATGGGATAAAATGCCTATCTTTCAGGGTTGTTCAAAGGGTTAAACAAAATAACAGATACAACAAGAAATGAAACATTAGGTCCTACTGACCTTTCTCCCTTCATCTGTTATTAAGAGTATACATTCTTTCTTAGGCAATGTGAAATACAATCATTCAACTCTAAGTATTGTTAAGAAAATTATGATAAAAGGTGAAGAGAAATAAAACTGTATGGCAACTCTTCTGACCACAGAAAGATTTAATCAGACAGAGGTTACATTATAAGGCTGCAGGCACATTAAGAAGGAATTGCCACTTCTCTATCAGTAACCAGAAGAAGAAAAAACAAAGGACTTGAAGCACTCTTTTTCTCACAGCAGGAGAAAAGGGGGAGCCTAAATGTTCAGGAAATATTCATAAGGTATACTGTTTTCAAAGTCTAATTTTTCTCCAGAAGAAATTATAATCACCTTTCACTTTAACATTCATTTATTCTTAGAAGTTGAAACTTCTTTCTTTAAAATCAGGTGGCTTACATACCTGAATAACGGGGCTGTCATCTTCTTTTTCTAACTTTTCATCTTTTGCTTTCCAGGCCTTTTCCTTGCCAGGAGTCTGGGATGGAACAGCCTCCACCCACTCATCCTCAGAGCTCTAAGGATATTTAGCATATAAGTGGAATTGTTTAATTTACATACTTTCATATAAAATTTCTATGCTGTTAAGTGGTGATAATTCAGCTTCCCAACAAAATTCTTACAACACATTTCCTCTTTAAAAAAGACACTGAAAATTAGAAGAAAATATAAATGCATTATTTTGAGCTAAGTACACAAAACACAACCAAATTATTTCTATTGTCTTATCAGTTATATTACAGGGCAAATACAAAGGAAAAAAACAAATGGGATTTAGCTCAGTGGTTCTGTCACCTGCCTCACAAGTGCAAGGGCCAAAGTTCTATTCCCAGTACCCTCCCCCAAAAAATTATAAGACAAAAAAATTAGAACTATTAGGTAAATAATTCACTTCAGTCCAGAGCTTCAGTTCCTATCAAAATCAAATACTCATATTTATGTCACTCTGAAACAGGGGAAATGACACCCAAATGCACGCCATTTGTCTCTACGTTTCAAACTCTGAGATTTCTCTAGATCTAAAAATTCATAATTTCAAGTACTAGACTGGTGAGGCATTTTGCTATGTATAACACCAGATTATTCAATTTAGTCAATATCCTTGTGTATTTATCATTACTCCAGGTTTGGGGTTTTATTTTTTTTAAATGTACAGGTCTGCTCTTCTATGTCTAGTAGAATATTAAGTACTTTTTCATAAATTATCACACTGAGTACTTAAAATGACTCTAAAAAGCATTGGTTTGATTTTACAGATAAAGAAAGCTACCTAAAATTAAGTTGTCCAAGGTTACATGATATTCAAGTGTGAGGAAAAAGATAGGAATCTCAATCTGCTGGCCCTAAAATCTACTCTTTGGAGCTATAGAATTAAGTGCAGGAAAGATCCTAGAAACCACCTGTGTAAGCCACCTATTAATGTATAGCTAAGAAAATTTGAGAGTGGGGGGGGGAAAAGTGAGTCAATAGCAAAGCAATTTCCTTAAATGATACCATTCAGTTCCATGAAGTTCTTAAGTTACATAAGCTTTCTTTAAAGAACAAAAATATGTTTGTCAAAAGGTGTAATGCCCATGGAGTAAGCATATTTATGCTCTGCCACTTCATCTGTCACCTATTTACCAAAGCAGTGTAGATTTTATTCACTCACTTAGGCAATGATTTGGATTTACATAAACCAATTTATTTATATCTGTACTTAAAATTATTTTAAGATAATCACTATAAATGAAGTTTTGGTCAAATCATGTTTATATCATCAAATCAACTTAAAGAGACCTGATTCCTAGTGGAGGGGGTGCTATCAGGGATTCAAGCCAGGGCTACTCTACCACAGAGCTACATCCTCAGCCACCCTGTTCTTTATTCTGAGATATATTCTCACTGAAAGGCCCAAGTTGGCTTTGAACTTGGAGTACTCCTGCCAGAACCTAATGAGCAGCTAGGATTACAGCTGTGTACTACCACATTTAACCTGATTTCTAATTCTTTATGTCCTCCACTAAAATAGGAGCTACAGCATGAAAAATAAATCATTTTCTTTAGGGAAATGCCAATTTGCTAAAATCAAACTAAAATGATTAAAATTTGGTGGTCCTTGGGATTCTGTCATAGGCTTTCTTTAATAATTTGAGGTTTTCTCTATCTTATCACATATGGGACAACCACTTAAATTCACTAACTGAAGCCATCAGATGCTTCACTGCCAAATATCCAACTCTGGAAAAATTCAATCACCATGATCTACAACTTCAGTTGAAATAGACTTTCAACCAAAACTAGAATTTCCCTTATACTAATTCTTGGTCAGTTCTCCCTTCTATTCCCTTACTTCCTCTTCCTTAAAGCATTTAACCATTTTACATTTATTTGTGTAAATATCTGGTTAATATCTGACTAAGTAGTAAGTCTTATGAGGACACGAACTACACCTGCTTAGGTGTGTTTTGTATCCCTGAATACAGTACCTAGCTTAATACCTGTACGAAGATCCTCATCTTCTTCAACACCCTCCTCAACTTTTCACCCATTCACATCCCCCACTTACTGAGAAAAGGATCTCTCCTCTTGCCTCAAGAAAAATTAGTCCACCTTTGCTTCCTACATAATCTCCAATAAAATTATTTATAGTTTCTTTTCTATAAGGATGAGTCCTGTTGACTCTTCCTTTAAAGCATATCCTCTTCCAAAGATTTTTATCCTCATCATTCCTGTCCCTCCAGGAGTTTGATCCATCAATTACAGTATCTTCTCTTATGCTTCAATCAAAGGTTCTAATGGTCTAGAAATATGTTGAAGTATTTTGTATTTCCCAACATTTGTTTTAAAGAAGGAAGACCTTCTGTGACTCTGTGTATCCTTCTAGTAGCAATTTATCATCCAACTTCCATTCTAAGATGATCTTAATGCAAGAGTATTTTACATTAACTGTCTTCACACCCTTACTTTCAAATTTTTCTCTAAATTCTACAAGACAACTTTGTCCCCATTAATCTAGTGAAATTTCTTCAAAATTCATCAGTGGCTTCCACACTGCCAAAATGAACAAAATATTTCAGTCTTTATTTCTCTAAACTTCTCCACTGAATATAACTGTTAATAACTCACAATATCAACTCACTAAATTTCTTGACTTCCAGGACACTTGCCAGGTCTTCTCCCAGTCTTTGCTTCTTTTCCATTTCCTTCATACATTCTTCCTCTTTTGCTTAGTTGTTAAATATCCATATTGTTTAGGGTTTCATTCTTTGGCCACTATATTTTGTATTCTCTAACCATTCCACTCAGGCTATTAAGTCCATTTGCACGGCTTGAATTACTACCACTTTTACCCCTGACTGTAAAATTTGTCTAAACATATTTCCAAGGACATAATCAACTATCTACTATACTTGGATGTCATGCTGAACTCAAGAATATAAAATAAATCCATCACCTTCTTCTACAATACCTGTTCTTCACTCTCTTAATGAACTGAGTAACGCCAAGCACCAATAACCACCTAATCACCCAAGTGAGAAATCGCAAGATCATCTTACCCCACTAATCCAAAACTATTATTTTCAACTTCGAAATACTTATCAAATATATCATACAGAAAATACCATGATTGGCATGGGAATGTACTTCCATCCCTAATCACAGTCAACTAGTTCAAAAGTCATTTCCTGACCTAATTTGTAACAGTCCAAATTACTCTGCAAGAATTTGAAATCAAGCCCAAAGACTGATCTAAAATGAAGGTGAACTAGAAAGCATTGGCAGAGGCTACTTCTGTCATGAAGAATGGAATTCAGCAAAAAGTAGTCTGTATCAAGAAAGAAAAGCAGACTAAGTAGAGAAAAAAACGGAAAACGGCAAAAGAATACTAAAAACATTCATGATTCTAACTCAAGCCATTCCTGACCTCCAGCTGATTCCTACACTTAGATGTCGTAAAATTTTATAATCCAATAAATCCTACACTTATTTTGTACCGGGAATCAAACTCAGGACCTGTGCTTGATGGGCAGGTGTGGCGCCACTGAGCTAAATTCCCAGACCCCCCAAAACATAATTTTTTGAGACAAGACCTCATTATGCAGCCTCTACTGGTCTTAAACTCAAAACATAGCCCAGGCTGGCCTCAAACTTACAGTCCTTCAACCTCAGCCTCCCACATGTTGGCATTATGTGAAAGCACTGCCACTTCCAGCTTGCACGTTTGCTTTTAGTTACCTGCAGTATAAGTTTGATTTTTGTTACCTACAACGAAGAGTACCAACTAAAACATATCCCCTTCCTTTCCATCCTACAAGCAGGACTCTTGAACCAGATCTTCTTACCTCTCACCTATATCACTGAATGGCCAAATCTCTTGAACTTGTCTTTCTGCTCCCCTTCCTTCTCCATATCCCCACCCATAATACATTTAAAGTAATATAAAGGACATATGAACCATAGTACTGCTCCTCTATGGCTCCCGGTCACAAAGACTGCTGGTCCTCTTCTTTCCTACCAATAGAACCAGTGTTTCTTTTTTAAAGTAACATGCTTCCTATGACGGCAAGTAAAGCACGATCAAGTGTCCAATGAGATATAAACAAAAGTATTCTGTGGGACTTTCTGAAAGTCAAAAAAGAAAAGATATCATCTCCTTCTTGTTATCTGGACTAAGGCAGTTTTGTAACGATGAACAAGATGTAATGAAAGAACAAGATGATAGAAATCTTAGTCTCCGACTGCAGTAATTCCAGACTGCCTCTGATTTCTTTTATATGAGAGAAAAAAAGAAACTATCTTGTTTAACCAAGGACTACTATGAGATTTTCGAATAAATGCAGCTAATTAGCTAATACACTCCCTACTGAATAAAGTCAAAGGTTTTGGTTTATAAGGCCCTATCAATTCTTATAGTTTCATCTCCATTCATTCTACCTTTCACATATAATTTTAATGAATCTTAATTAAAAATTTAAAATTCATGCAATGCTACCACATTTAAAAAAACTAATTAAAGTGGGAGAAATTGACTGACTAGATAAAAAGCTCCAAATGTATTCTGTCTGCAAGAAATATACTGTCAATATAAAAGAAACATAGACAACATAAATATTAACACTAAAAAGAAACACAAGATGAAAAAAACAAAAAGATAAAAAGAACGATGTAAAATAAAGCAGATTAATGGGCTGGGGATTTAGCTCAGTGGTTCCACTGCCTGCCTCGCAAGCACAAGGACCTGAGTTCGATCCCCAGTACCAAAAAAACAAAACAAAACAAACAAATAAATAAATAAATAAGATAAAGCAGATTTGAGACAAGAGTATTACCCAAAAAAATTTTTAAATTTCATAATATCAGTCAATTCAAAACGGAATAATCCAAAATGTACACATACCTAATAAAGCTTAAAAATACAAAAAACAAAACTGAAAGCAGAAATAGACAAATCAACAACTGCAGTTACAGCTCTCAACACTGCTCTCTCAGTAACTGACAGAACAGATAATCAGAAGATAAGAATATAGGAGACTAAACACTATTAACCAAATTTTCCTAATTGACATTTATGAAACACAATACCTCACAACAGCAGAATGCATATTAATTTCAATTATACATGGTATTTTCACCAAAAGAGATCATAAGCTAGGTAATAAAATAGGTCTCCATCATTTTGCTATTGTTTGTTTTTTGTTTTTGGTACCAGGGATCGAACTCAGGTCCTTGTGCTTGCAAGGCAGGCAGCAGAACCACTGAGCTAAATCCCCAGCCCTCCATCATTTCTTAATTAAAATCATACAAAGTATAACAATAATGGAATTATATCAGCATCCAAAGCAGTAGAATTACAGGCATATATCACTATACAGGCCCAAATTAAGTAACAAAATATAAGTGGTAAAATACACAAATACCTGCAGAATCAAAAATTCACTTAAATATAACCCATGAGCTAAAAAAAATATATATTTTCAGATTTTTAAATAACAATGATAATAAAAACATAACGCATCAAAATTAACCAGGTAATGATACAACAGTGTTGAGGAAAAATTATAAATTAAATACTTATTAGAAAAGAAAGATTTAGAATCAATGGCCTAGGTACCTCCTTAGAAAGCTAGGAAAAGAAAAGCAAATTAAACATAAAATAAGGATTAGGGAAAAAAATAATAAAGATAAATGAAATCAATGAAATAGGAAATCAAAAAAATCAACAAAACTAAAATGTAATTTTTTAAATTTGGCAAGATTGATAAACTTCAAGCTAGAACAACAAAGGTAACAAAAAGAAAATAGAAATTATCCAACTGAGGAATAGAAGGGAACATCACTACAGCTTCCATAGGCATTAAAAGGATGAATATTTAGACAAAGAAAATTCCTTCAAAAACTCAAATTACTTCAACTCAACACTTAATAGAAAATATGTAACACAGCTATGAAAGAATTATATTTGTTGTGAAAAACAATGCACAAAGAAAACTCCAGGACCAAGTACTTTCACTGTTAAACTTTAATAAACATTTAAGGTAGAAACTATACTAAGGCACAAACTCTGACAAAAGAAAAGGAATACTGTTTAATTCATGTAAGACGTCAGCATTACCCTTGTATTAAAATCCCAGCTTTCCTCCTAAACACAGATACAAAAATCCTTAAGAAAATGTTAGCAAATCAAACCTACCAATATATGTATTATATAAATCATACAGTTAAAGACAGGAACATGTTCTAAGAGACATGTCATTAGGTGATTTTTGTCACTGTGTGACCATCATAAAATATACTTACATAAATTAAGAGGCTTACAATTATCACTAGGCAATATGATTTTATGGTACTGCCATTAACATGTGGTTCATCCCTGACCCAAACCTTATTATACGTATACATGACTGTAAATGAAAATATATTTCATATATAACTATTTTACATTACATATATTAGGTTTCATAATGATTATATGTTATAAATTTGTATTATATACAAGATATATTTGAAATACATATTTTATGTTCTTATTTACACAGATAAAGATATAGATATATAGAATGTGGTTCATCCCTGACCCAAACCTTATTATACGTATACATGACTGTAAATGAAAATATATTTCATATATAACTATTTTACATTACATATATTAGGTTTCATAATGATTATATGTTATAAATTTGTATTATATACAAGATATATTTGAAATACATATTTTATGTTCTTATTTACACAGATAAAGATATAGATATATAGAGGAATGTAATTCTTCATATTAAGAGAATAAAGAGAAAAAAATCATATGATCATATTAATAGGTACATTGAAATTTTAACAGAATTAAATATTCATTCAAGATATAAAATGACAAGGCCGGGGATTTAGCTCAGTGGCACTGCACCTGTCTTGCAAGTGCAAGGTCCTGAGTTTGATCCTGGATATCAAAAAAAAAAGATGCAAAATGAATGACAGAAATCTAAAAATAGAAGAGAATTTCCTCAATCTGAAAGGGCATTATGTGAAAATGCTACAGCTCATGCAGAGGCTCAGCGATACAGCCTTTGCTTAACATGAGCAAGGTTCTGGGTTCAATCCACAGCACCACAAGAAAAAAAATTCTCACAACAAACATCATGACTAAAATCATCATGCTTTATCCTAACACAGGGTGCAAGGCAGTGAGTCCGTCTACTCTCATCACTTGTATCCAACATGATTTCAAAGTCCCAGCTATTGACAGAGGCAAGAGAAAATTAACTAATGAAATAAAAGGTAAAGATTGGAAAGAAAAAAGTAAAACTCTCTTTATGCACACATAACGTAATCGAGTACCTAGAAATATACCTCAGAACCTACTAACACTAGCATTTGTGAACTTAGCAAGGTGAAAAAGCAGAATTTCAAAACACAAACAGTAACTGTGTATTTATGTACTAGCTACAAACACAGAAGAAAAAAAATTTTTTTAAAGTTCTATCTCCAATAATGTTCCAAGAAAATCAGGGAAAAAATAACAAAAGCTAAGACCTCTACATTGAAAGTTTCAAAACATTGTAGAAAAAATGAAAGATGACTTAAAGAGAGAGCATGATAAACTGAAAGACTTGGTATTTTAGGAGGCCAAAATTACACTGAGAGATCTTACGATTTTTTTTCACTTTTCTGACTCTACTAAGCCATTGCTCTACCTCTTCCCTCATTCTCCTTTTAAAAATCACAAATCATCTCAGCACAAATTGTAATGAATTGCAGCTATTTTCCCTTCTGTGAGTAATTGCTATATCAAATCTGTTCTCACTGATTTAACTAACATCTACCTGTGTTTACCCTTGACAATAAACTGCCAAAAATATAACTTCTGTACCTACTCAAGGGCCAAACTTGGGACTATGGTGATTCACCTGACAGAATAATCCCATGAAGATCACACACAGGAGACCAATTTTCCCTAAACATCTCTAGCTCATCACTCTCTAAGTACAATCTTTTTTCCTGAAAACAAATATAAAGGTTTTGGCCTGCTGTCTTTTCCTTTGTGGGCCCTTGCAGCCTAGAAATGCCTAAAGACAACAATCAACCCTGCACTCTCTCTTTTTTACCAAAAGTCTATAAACATACTACGTTGAAGACTTAAATTTAACTTCTATGAAAAAAAAAAAAGAATAACAGATTCTCAAATGTCTTGAAAACTTTTATTTGTACAAAATTTCTTTTTCCTGTTTCTCCTAATTTTCCAACTACTTTTACTTAGCTTCTTTTATTTCCTTTCTGGCACTTCAGTGTTGATGTTCATCTTTCTTCTCAGTATCCCTAGGTACTTCATCCATTTAATGACTCCAATGAGTACTGATTCCCAAATCATATCCCTACCCTTTTTTTTTTTTTTTTTTTTTTGTACAGGGGATCAAACTCAGGACCTTGTGCTTGTGACACAGGCATGGTGCCACTGAGCTAAATCCCTGCCCCTCTACCCTCTTAACTGAACTCAAAACCTACATTTCTAATATATCCTGTACATCTTCAAGTCTGTGTCCCCCAAACATTTTCATGTCATTAACTAGCAGTATTTTTTTAAGTTCTCATATATTTGAAGTCATCATAAATTATTCTTTTAAATAAAATTTTCTCTGAATGGCTTCTCTATATTGGTTAATTTTAGTACTTACTGATGAACTATCAGCTAATTCACTTCTTTCATATTTCTGTTTTTTGCTCTTTTTTTTCTTCTCTTTCTTTACTTTTTTTGAATGCTTTTCCTTTTTCTTCTTTTTCTTCGGAGAATGTTCCTATCATCAGCAGAAGGGAAAGGAAATTAGTTTTCATTTTACTTTAAAGAGAAACATTTAAAAGGAAAATATCCATACTTCAAAAACAATTTAACTCTTCCATGAAAGGAAATAAAAAATATAATTAAATAAAACCTTCCAAGAAACTTGAACATGCTTTCTGTAATACAGGCACTATTAAAAAAATCATATACCTCAGATTTCTTACCAAAACATATGAAAATTTTTGTTTTATTCATAGATTCGTGATAGATATAATCAAATAAATGCATGCATACAAATACATGTGTATACACAGACGCACACATGCGCACACGTGCGAACACATATCTCTGTTATGCTCCCAATTATACAAGACTATTAGACCAAGCGAGGAATGGATGAACAAGCTTATAATCCCAGCTACTTGGGAAGCCAAGATAGGGGAATTGCCAGTTCAAAGCCAACCTGAGCCATTTTACCAAATCCTTGTCTCAAAAAATAAAAGGAGCTAAGGATGTAGCTAAACGGTAACACTTCCCTGAGATTAATCCCCAGTACTAACAAATAAATAGAAGATGGAGAGATACCCAGATGGTAAAGACAGATACTGTAATTAAATAGATATGAGGGTAAAAAATATACAGATAGATAGATAAAGACACCATAGATAATTAGATTGATAAATGGTCAGTTAAATTAACATTGATTAAAATTTTAAAAAGAGATTAGAGGGGAGGCAAGGAGAGGGAAAAGAAAAGGAAGACACTGAGCAAAAGATACAAAGTTTCAGTCAGACTGGAGGAATCAGTTTTAATGATCATAGGTAATAATAATATAATTCCAAAACTGGGCATGGTGATGTATGCCTGTAATCCCAGCACTCAGGAGGCTAAAACAGGAGAATTCCAAGTTTGTTGCCAAGCCAGGGCAACATAATGAGTTCTGGACTAGCCTGGACTATGTGAGGTAGACTTTGCCTTAAAAAGTTACATATATTCCAAAATTATGAAATATTTAAAATAGATTTCAATGTTCTCACCACACAAAAAATATTCATGATGACATATGTTAACTTGACTGAATCATTCCATAATATATACATAGATCATAACATTACACCATACTCCCTATGTATACAAAATTACTATCAATTAAAAGTAAATTTTTAAAAAATTGTAAGGAAAACCAAGGTTGAAGTCCTCAACATTAAGACCGAAAGCTTAAAATTCATAACGTATTTTTATAAATTGGCCAAAAGTGATCATGTATTGAAGGTAAGTGTTCCACAAGCCAATTCAAGTAACAAAATCTTTCAATGTCCTGATGTCCAAAACATTACAATACAGTATTTTTGACAGAGAGATAAAATTATCAATGCCAACTACATGATACTCATTCTATAACCTATGAAGTATGTATAAAATTGCCCTCTCAATATTAACTTGAATAGTGCAAAGAAGAGTTATCACTAAATTGAGTAAACCTGTTAATATTCACCTTTGAGAACTGTTCGATTCGCTCATTCACATCAGGTAACATCCATGTATCCTCACCTCGAAGCCGTTTAAGTTCTTTCTGCCTTTCTTCTTTTTCAAAATTGGCTTTGGCCTACAACAATAACAACAAAAAGACAAATTGACAATGGACTCAACTGCTTTTCACCAAAAAAATAAAAAGAAAAAAAAATCTATCACTTTCACATTAAGGTACCTATTTATGAATAGTCTGTTCGTGTGACTAAAAACACAAAACAAAATCTTTCCTTCCAAAACACCAATCTTCAATAAAAGGAACCACCAGTCAGAAACAGAAGCCTAATACCTATTCTAGACCCTTTCCTCTCCCCTCAACAAATATCCCTTTTCAAACTAATCCTCATGGCTAATGAATTAAACTTTTGCGGACAGTCCTTGCTGTACTTGGTCTCCCACCGCCTTCATTGACCACGCATTGTGGCAAAGGCCCATCCGACATGAACAACAAAGAAGGGTCAGGAGGGCTCAGGAAGAGGAACCATGACAACTTCCCCATGACCAAAGAAGAGACAGGAAGGATGTTAATTCATCTTCTCCTGTGATGTTGGCCTTCAAATTACAACTGACATGTAAGAAATACTGACTGAATCAGAAATTAAATTGGATGGCATCAGACAAACTATATTACAGGTGGCCCAAGAGCTGTCAGGAAAAGACACGCATCAATTCCATCGAGCCATTAACTACAGGACTGGAGGAATATGTGGAAGCTGTCCCTTTTCAACACTTCATCAAAGCACAATCACTAATCAGTATGGATGAAATTAATAAACAGTTGATATTTACAACGGAAGACAGTGGAATAGAAAAGAACACCCCCTCCTCTGATGCACAGGATAAGCACCTGGTCATGTGGCACCTGAAAGTCACACCTGTTGATTACCTCGTGGGAATGGCCAATTTAACTGGAGAATTGATGCAGATGTGTATTAACAGTGTGGGGAATGGGGACACTGACACCCCCTTTGAAATAAGCCAGTTTTTACGCCAGGTTTATGATGGGTTCTCATTCATTGGCAACACAGGGCCTTATGAGGTTGCAAAGAAGCTTGTATACCTTGAAACAGAGACTGGCCAAAGTGGAGAATGCTTGTTAATGTCCTGAAAGTCCGAGGTTCAGAGATTCCAAAACATATGCTGGCAAATGTGTTTTCAGTTAAAACAGAAATGACTGGTCAGAAAGAGGGCATCTCTTAGAATAGTATCACTCAGCTAGTCTCTCATAAATTTTCCTGAGAGAGACCAGTCTGTAAGTCTGTTACTTAGTGTTCCATTTTATTTTATTGTGACTTTTATATAGAAATGTTTTTGGTCATACTGGTTTTAAATTGTAAACAAGCTGTAAATAAAATGATCCAAATGAATAATTTTTTATTCATGAAAATTTGCCTACAACTGTTTGCATATATGCTTATTTGAATGTTTGCTAGCTAACATTTATCATTTGTTGTGTTGTGTGAACATGCTTCAGACTGCACTTTCTGCCATACCTATTTTAATTTACTTTGTGTGAGTTTTAGTGATAATTTGTAGTGGATGCCATTAAAGTTGATGATTTTGTTGTATCTAATAAAGATTTCTTACATTTCTGAGCTTAAACTTCCTGTTTAAATTTCTTAGTTATTTGCTAAGCTTCCAAAATAGGTTTAATCCATGGAGCAGTTAAAATTAATATTTTAAAGTGTAAGTTTTGAAATATTATAGTAAGAATTCATATAAAATTCTGGCTAATTTTAGGCCATTTTGAATTTATATGAAACAACCTTCCAGAAAAATTGACAGATATCCTGATGTTAGTTTCAACATTTATGTTTTGTCTTTTATCACAGAAGATCTGATGGGAAATTAGAGCTAACAGAAATTAGAGCTTTATTTGATAAAAGTTGAGTTGAATTGTATATTTCTACATTCAACTGAAAAACTTTTAGAAGTGATAATTTTGTTTTAGCATATCTTTTTCGTCATTGTATCAGGCATGTTTGGAGGCTTTCTTATTCTTGCGTCTATTAGAAGTTACATTTAAATATTATAATGAAATGTTGAAACACTAAGCTAATTCAAACCCTTACAATTACCCCATGGTGTTAATTGATAAAGTTGCCAAAGAACATGCATTATGTACAATTCACCAATAAGACAATGGTAGTCTTCAGTAACCCTTGGAATTGGGATTTGATGACTGATGTTACTTACTGATCATCACATGCAGTATGAAGCAATTTGAGTGTGATGTGACTAGCTGACAGCCAGACAGTAGGTTTTGTGATTCCTGAGAATCCAGATACTGGATTTTATTTTTTGATAGATTATCTCTGAGGACTGACTCTTTAAAAATGTTGTTTTTTAAAAACTATTGCCTAAAGGAAATAAAACATAAACATGCCTGATAGGTTGGCTGGTTTTTTTGATGGTGGGTTTTTTAGTTTTCCTGTAACTATACTGCTGCATTATAGTCATTCTCATTAGATATTTTTTGTTTCTTCTACCAGTTGAAGTTTTATAGTGTTAAAAAAGTAATTAGGGGTTGATGTTTTACAGATGTTTAATATAACTTTTGAATATTAAAATACAGGAAAAAAAACTTTTGCAACATTTAGAAGACTGACCTCCATGCCTTCAATATACAGTGTTCATACACTAACACCTACCCCCCTAAAAAGCCTCAGGAAGAATCAACAATCCAAAGAGAAATGACCACACTGTTAACATCCATTCATCTTTTTAATAATGGTCAAATAAAGGTAGTTTTTCCCAGGAAGTTGTTCCTGGACTCTCATTCTTCCTCTCAACTCTAACGTTGGTTTTGGTCCTTCCCAAACAATGTATTTCTCTATTACAAAATGTAACAGCTTAAAAACTCTACTCCCTCCAAAATCTGCCTTGAAATACAAAAGAAACAACAATGAAAAGTATTATGCTTATGCTGAAATCAGGGAATAATCCCAATGTTTTACTTGTCCAAGTTTCATCGCCTACTTTTCCCCCTTTAAAATCCAGCTGTAGTCATCTTTTCTCCTCCCTGCCTCCTCTACCTCTTCTCTGCTGAGTCTTCATTCCTGTTTCCTCCTCCTCTTCTTCACTGATTCCTACACATCTGCAACTATACTCGCTTAAAACACTCTCATTTTGGTTGAGCACTGTGGCACACATCTGTAATCCCAGCACTAAGGCTGAGGCAGGAGAATCACAGAGTTCAAAACCAAGTGGGCTACACAGTGAGTTCAAGTCCAGTCTGAACTTCACAACTAGACCTGTCTCAAAAAAAAAAAAAAAAAAAAAAAAAAAATAATCTTAAAAAACAAAAGACGTTACTATACCCTATGTTGATCTCCAACTACAACTTTGCCCTTTCATTGTTACATTTTTTTACATCTTGAGTAGCTTCTTGGATAATTAATTCAGGACTGAAGATTTAGCTCAGTGGTGCCGCTGCCTGCCTCGGATAATTAATTCAATAGCTTACTTCCTCCTTCTCAATCTCAATTTTAATTGGAAATACGGTTTCCCAATCTTCTGTGAGAGGCTAAGTTTCCAAGTCTTGTTTAGATCAACGAAGGCTGACAATAAGTCTAGAATTGAAACCAACATTAAGAAAGATGAATGGCACGTCAAACCCTCTCCACTTAACTGCGCTTTTTACTTGTATCCCTGAAAAAGAAGCTAAAAAATACTGTGGCAGAGTAGTTAAGTGGCAAAGTTCTTAGAAAGCATTCAGTCCTAAGAGTAAAAATGTCAAAAAGAACGACTTACAAGGTAAAAAAACTTGAATAAAAAAAAATAAAACAGATCTCTCTGAAAAGAGAATGAGCAAATATAACCTGCCACAGCATTTAGGAAATAGGAAATACACAAGAACACCAGCATCAGGAAAGGGGAATCCACTCACAGCTGAAGTGGTTAGAGAACGTGAGGGTGGGTTTGCTCCCGTATCGTCAATTCCTACAACTCTGAATTAAACTACAACTTTCCCCAAAACAAAGGTACCTGACGCAACACCTCAGCCCTGGCAATTCGGGTCTGTTCCTTACGCGCTGCGATACTCTTCTCACTCTCAAATCTGCCACTGGAAGCCGCCATACTTGTTTGCGTCGTAAAGCTAGGAACCCGTGAGGCAATCCGAGTTTACGACTGTCGTAATTTAATAAATAAACCCGGACTTCAGAAGGGAAGGGGAGGGGAGAGGGACGTTCCTCTATTCGTAGAATCCGCGGTTGTGTAGATGTGAGAGTTGCTCAAATTCTTCTAACGCCCAGCTTTAGAGGAAATTTGAATGCCAGTTTAAGTCTTTTTTTCCGGTACCGCGGATCGAACCCAGAACCTTGTGCTTGCCAGGCAGGCGCGGCGCCACTGAGCAACATTCCCAACCCCGCGGTAATTCTTTTTTTTTTTTTTTTTTTTTTTTTTTTTTTTAAAAAAAATTTTTTTTTTTTGGTATCGGAAATCGAACTAGGGTTCTTGCACTTGCGAGGCGGACGGCGGAACCTCAGAGCTAAATCCCCGGCCCTAGTAATTCTTGATCGTCGTGCCTGTGTGTTCGCTTTGAGCAGGGTTGATATCAATATCCATTTTTCTCATGCGCCTTGCACTCAGCGAAGTACTTTCTCACTAATGTTTTCTTGAAATCACCAGAGCAGGCTTGGCGTGGTGGCGCACGCCTATTATCCTAGCACTCCGAGAAGCTGTGGCAGAGGGTTGACTGCAAGTTGGAAGCCAGCCTGGGCAATTTGTTGGGCAATTAGCGAGACTATTTCAAAATAAAAAATGAAAGAAACTAGACTTGTAGCTCAGTGCGAAGGCACTTAAATCTTATCACCAC
Organism: Fukomys damarensis; assembly: GCF_012274545.1. Lineage (NCBI taxonomy): Eukaryota > Metazoa > Chordata > Mammalia > Rodentia > Bathyergidae > Fukomys > Fukomys damarensis. The sequence continues at coordinate 56,008,093 of NW_022900928.1, forward strand.
CTAAAAGAAAGAAGGGGGCTGAAAAGTTCCTGGTATGTAACTACAGTTTTTGACCAAAGTATTGGTTCTCGCCAGACATTTGCTTACTTTTGCTGGAGCAAATGACCTGAAGGGGGAGGCTGACCAAAATGTCGATGGAAACTGAAAGGAAGGGCAAAACTGCAGTGTTTTGCATTGATAGGTTTCTTTTTTAAAAATATGAAATAACCATGTGGCCGGGGCTTTAGCTCAGTGGTCCTGCCACCTGCCTCGCAAGCATAAGGTCCCAAGTTTGATACCTGGTACAAGAAAAGAAATACCCATGAGGATTTTGCAATGTGCTCCATAATTTATCCGTGCTTGTTTACATTGTGAACATCCACATTTTTTTCTTTGACCTCATATTATTTACTTCTTATTCATCCAAGCATTTTTCCTTGTAATGGGCAATTACCTATTTAAATGAGGATTTTTTTTTTTGGCTTTATCATTGTACCTCGCAAACAAAACTAAATTACATGAAGAATAAAACATTCTGAAGTGTTTATCTTAATGTATTTTAAGAATATAAAACACTATGTTTATAAAAGATAAGGCTGGAAAGAGTAGATATCATAAAGATACAGAAATAGTTAAAATCAACCAGACAGGTAAATATTATTTTCAGGTTTCATAAAAGTAAATGTGTGTGTGTGTGTGTGTGTGCAAGTTTTCCTAGGAGTTTCTACTTTTAACTCTTTGAAAGTCTTAAGCATACAGTGTTTATATGGTTGGTACTTACTAGAAAGTACTCATTTGTTATAAAAGATAAATTTTAATTTACTAATTGATGTTGTAATATTTAACTGATTTTATCATAGTATTAAAATCTTTTCAGATTCTCTCAGAATTCAGAAAACTATATGCTACCCACTTTGCATCACTGACAGGATAGATAATGATTATAAGAGAAACTTGTGCATTTCAGTCCATTCTGACCAAAGTAATAAAAATATAAACTAAATGAATTGGAAACAACAAATATTCATTTCCCACAGTTCTGAAAGCTGGAAAGTCCCAGATTCTGGTACAGGCAGATCTGGTGTCAGGTGACGCCCTTATCCTGTTTTATAGATGGAGGTCTTTTTGCTGTGTCTCACATTTAGAAAGGGTAAGGATTCTCTAAAAGGTCCTTTATAAGGACACTGATGTCATTCATGATGGTATGGCCCCTCATGGCCTAATCAATTCCTCTACTTCCAAAACCCTCACATTGGACGTAAGGTTTCAATTTAAGAATTTTGGTGGAAGACACACATTCAGTCTATAGCAGTGTGCAAAATTATATGAAGAAAAACTAAAATCATAAGCTTCAAACGAAGGCTAGAACAAATGAGCAGTTATATGATGTACTTATGCAAGATGAGTCAGAATCATAAAAATCAATCTTGCATAAATTAATTTTTTTGTTTGTTTGTTTTTTTGAGACAGGGTCTCACTATGTAGTTGAGAATGACCTGGAACTCACTGTGTAGCCCAGGCTAGTCTCAAACTCACAGTGATCCTCCTGGCTCAGCCTCCTGAGTGCATAAATTAATTTTTAATTTAATTTAATGCAACACTGTACTAGAGTGGTGTGTGGCTTGGAGCTAATTGATCCCAACCATCTCAGTGGTTTAAAACTCCCATTGTTTGACCTGGTGAGTCTTTAACTGGTCCAGTACCTGGGTTGGCTGTGCTAAAACTGGCAGATTTCTAATCCTCTAATCAAAGAGAAAAGGTAATGAAACACTATAAAGATCCATATTTCTCACACATAAAACTCATTGTACTTTAAGTACCAATTAACTCTTAATTATCCGTAGTAATGGAAGGGAATAACAATGTTTCTGTACACCCTTGTCCTGAATCACATATGCTTGTAGCATAATTATTCCCCCACCCCTGCAGATTTACTTTACTAGTTGTACTTAGAATTTCATTAAAATGAATCTGCTTTCCCTGAGGATTTGCTTTACGATTCTAGGAGGAGACATCACAGTCACCTGTTTGGTTGCAGGGCCGGCCTTGGGTCAGATAGACTAGAAGCTTGCTATAATAAAAACACATGCGTCTGTTGAAGAGCCTGTCATTTTGACTACTTTAGGCATCAGGTAACAAGATCGTTGGTTGGATTAGGGGTATAATTAGGAATGAGGCAATGAATATGTAGATGGTTAGGCTTACCAAACACTAACGGGAGAAAAACCATAAGGAGAAACTGAAAAATGAGAGGACATATTTATTAAATGACAACTTGTTAGAAAGAGGGAAAAAAAGGACACTATAAAGAGAAGGATAGTGAGAAGAAACACTCACATTCAATGAAGGTGTTAGTCACACCAAGCAATTTAACTCCTAATCTTTGCAATAATCCTACAAGGACGGTACTGTCATTCTCATTTTACAGATGGACAAAAGAGGCTCAAAGAGGTTAAGTTAGGTAAAAATATGAGATAATCTGATTTCAACATCAATATTACTATCCACATTTTCTTTTTTATGTTGAGACATTTGTACACCTTCATGGGGTAGGGAATGATACATGTACATGGTGTGTAATGATCAAATCAAAGTGATAGGCACTTCCATTTCCTATTACCCAGTCCATTCCATATACACGGTCAGATTCTCTTCTTTAAATTGTCTGTATCTGGCTCAACATGTATTTTTCTTTTGAATTTTTGAGACAGGATCTCGCTATGTGGTCCAGGCTGGCCTTGAACTCACTCCGAAGTCCATGTTAGCCCTGACCTCTTGGCAATCCTCCTGACTCACCCTCCCAAGTGCTGGAAGTTACCATGCCTAGATACCAACATCTATATTTTGAAAGACTCCTGTGTATCCTGATGTGAAACAAGGTAGAGAAGCACTGTTCTAGTCAAACCAGACTTTGTTTTACCTCTTCAGAATTCTCTAACCATTTATATCTATTGAAACCTTCAATCATTCTTCCAGACCCAGCCAAAATGCCACTCCTTCTATGAAGTCTTCTCAGATCAGCCTAACCAAATACGGTATTATCACAGCCTTCCTTTAAATTCCTCCACCAAATTGTCCCACTTACATAGTCTGTTGTTACAGCAGTCTATTATCATTCCATTCCATCTTTACAGTTTCCTAAATTCTTCCATAAACCTCTCCTCTTACCCTTTTTATTCACTAGATAATGGAGGCTTTATTACACTAAATTATACATGAGGAAAGATTAGTTCAGAGAGTGTATGTGAATTTTTTCCCAGGCTCACACAGTTGGTAAACTACAGAATAGGTAGGTCTGCTGGTCCCCATAATTCTATTGTGGGGAATATTTTAAACAATTAATTCCATTTTCATCATTAGCAAACACAAACCTGGGGAGCTTGACAAATGCATATTGGGGTTCCAGCCTCAAAGAGTCCAGCTCACAGGCCTAGGATGTGGGAAGCCAGCCATGGCCCATTGGCTTTTTGAAGGGTGACATTTGTTCCTCTTTAAGGACTGCACGTGTTAAACTTGTTTCTGACCCTGCACGAGAGAAACTCGGATAGCCAAAGATCTGTAGGAGTCAGGTACTTCCTGTTAAAGATCTGACGTTAGCTGTAGGAGTCAGGTGTTTCTTGTTGATGTGCCTTTAAAAAGCTGATGCTTGTTTGCAATAAACGTCGCCTTGATCAGACTCTTGTCTTGGTGTCCTTCCTTTCTCTCTGCCCCATCTCCACCCCGCTGCTCTTTCAGGTTTGAGGCACTGCGGGACAGTGCTCTGCGTCGCCAGTTCGCGACAAGTGGCGCCCGAACAGGGACCTGAAATTGTAGCGGCAAGCGGTGCATAATCAGAAGAAGCCTGCTATCAAAAAGGGCTCGGCCGAGTCGAAACAAGGAGGACACCGCTGTCTGGTACGCCCGGCGGCGAAAATCCTCGGAGAAGCAGGTACCAATGGGGCACATAGGATCTAAGATGAAATTTAGCACAGCAATTCAGTCTTTACTCAGTGAGAAAGGAATTAAGGCAAAGAAAAAGTCATTGTTTCAATTTCTTGATTATATGGATGAAACTTGTCCTTGGTTCAGTGATATAGATGAAATAACTGAAGATGTTTGGGCTAGAGTAGGAAAAGAATTAAATGAAAAATTAAGGAGTCATAGTTCTGACAGTGTACCAGCCATTATATTTCCTTTCTGGTCTTTAATAAATGAATGCTTACAGAAAAGGGATGTACAAGGCTTAGATAAACACCTCAGAGAGGCCAAAGAAATCTTAGAGGAGTTAAGAGAAGTTGAATCACAATATTCAGAATATAAGGAGAGAGAGTCAAAATTGTATCCTGATCCAACCGGAAGCTCCTCAGAGTCTGAGGGAGACAATGAAGATAATAATGATATTGTAGGAGCTATATTAACTGCTCGTCCTCCTCCCACTGCTCCCATCGAACCTGATATAAGAGAAATAAAAGACCCCAACTCAGATATGATCTCAGAGGTAGAACAATTAAGGAAAAGAGTTCAGTTAGCAGAGGAAAAACAATCACTCCTTAGAAAATTAGAAGCAATAAAGATAGATAAAAAGGTTATATCAAATGAGGAAGAAAGACTCCATAAGTTCACTCCCCTCCAGAAAGCACTGAGAAAGGCCAAAAAGGAAGGAGAGGACTTAGGCAACTTCAGCTCTTATGCTTATCCAGTTATCGAAGAATTAGATGGCCAAGGTAACAGGGTAAGAGGGCACAAACCCATTGATTTCAAGATGGTCAAAGAATTAAAAATAGCTACAGCTCAGTATGGAACAAATGCACCATTCACTTTGGCCATTATTGAGTCACTACAATTATCTTTTTTGACGCCCAGTGATTGGAAGATGGTCTGTAAAGCGGCCTTAAGTGGTGGTGATTTTCTTTTGTGGAAATCCAATTTTTTTGATAATTGCAAGGAAACTGCTCACCATAATGCTCAGGCTAATATGGGTCAAGTCAATTTTGAAATGTTAGCTGGTGAAGGAGCTTATGAGGATATTATTCGTCAAATTAATTATGATCCTCCGGTTTATGCTCAGATAGCCTTGGCAGCCCGCAATGCTTGGACTGCCCTTCCCTCCAAAGGGGACCTTAGCTCTAGCCTCTCTAACATAAGGCAAGGACATGATGAGCCATTTTCAGATTTTGTGCATCGATTAGTTACTGCTGCAGGAAGGATTTTTGGTAATGTAGATAATGGCCTGCCATTCGTTCAGCAGCTAGCTTTTGAAAATGCTAATAAACATTGTCAGGCTGCCATCCGACCCTATAAAAGAAAAACAGATCTCTCAGGATACATTAGGCTATGTGCAGATATAGGACCAGGATATACTCAGGGATGGGCACAAGGGATGGCTATGGCCGCTGCCGCTCAAGGGATGAGTTTAGATACATTTTATGCCAATTCACGCAACAAGAAAGAGCTCACATGTTTTGGTTGTAAGCAGCCTGGACATCTGAAGAGAGATTGCCCTAACAAACCCAGTTCTGGGTCTCGACCATCAGCTCTATGCCCTAAGTGCCGGAAAGGGTACCATTGGGCATCAGAGTGTAGGTCAATCTTTGACAAGGAGGGAAAACTCATCGATTCTTCTCAGAAAAACAATTATAAAAGACTATCCCCTAATGGACAAAAAAACTTCCAATGGGGCCTACCTCAGGCCCCGACAAATATGAGGACAAATGTGAAAACAGCTTATCCCAGCATTCAATTTGTCCCACAGGAGGCATCAAATCGAAATCCATTCATGACCTATTCAGAGCAACCCCAGGCAGTGCAGGATTGGACCTCCACACCTCCGCCTACACAGTATTAACCCCTCAGATGGGAACACAAGCTCTCCCCACAGGAATATTTGGACCCCTGCTGAAAGGCAGCGTTGGAATTATTCTAGGAAGGAGTAGTTGGATTTTAAAAGGGCTTCATATTCATCCAGGAGTCATAGATGCAGATTATATGGGTGAAATAAAAATATTAGCTTCATCACCTGATGGCATCACTGTTATCCCTGCTCAGGAGCGAATAGCACAAATATTGCTTTGTCCTTATATAGACAAAGGGAAGTTTTTATCTCCTCAGAATAGGCAAAATAGAGCCTTTGGGTCTTCTGATGCATTTTGGGTCACACCTATCCAACAAGATAAACCTGAATTAGCAATTTGGATTAATAATAAACCATTCAAGGGAATTTTAGATACTGGAGCTGATGTGACTGTAATAGCTCAACAACATTGGCCCAAGAATTGGCCTGTCCAAGATACAGCCACCCATCTTAGGGGAATAGGCATGACTCAAAATCCTCAAAAGAGCGCAATGTTATTAAATTGGAATGATGAAAATGGAAATCAGGGCAAAATTCAGCCATTTATTGTGCCTCACCTACCAGTAAATCTATGGGGAAGAGATATTTTACAGCAAATGGGGGCTATCATGTGTAGCCCTGATGAGTTAGTCACCAAACAAATGATAAATCAGGGGTATATTCCAGGTAAAGGATTAGGGAAATACAATCAGGGAATAGCCACACCTATGATACCCTATGCTCATCCCCAAAGAGCAGGTTTAGGGTATTCTTTTTAGGGGCCATTGATTCAGCTGTACCCCACGCAGAAAAAATTGAGTGGTTGCCTGGACCTCCTGTGTGGGTGGATCAATGGCCTCTTTCCCAAGAAAAATTACAGGCTGCTCATAGCTTAGTACAGGAGCAGCTTGAGCTTGGCCATTTAGAAGTCTCATTCTCTCCTTGGAATTCCCCAATATTTGTAATTAAAAAGAAATCTGGAAAATGGAGACTTTTACAAGATCTAAGACAAGTTAATAAAAGAATGATAGTAATGGGTGCTCTTCAGCCTGGCCTTCCCTCCCCGGTAGCCATTGCCAAAGAATCCAAAATTATAGTAGTGGACCTAAAGGATTGTTTTTTCTCTATTCCCTTACATCATGAGGATAAACAGTATTTTGCTTTTAGTCTCCCAGAAATCAATCAGGCTCAGCCCATGAAAAGATATCAATGGAAAGTATTACCTCAGGGCATGGCCAATAGCCCTACCTTATGTCAATATTTCATAGCTAAAGCCCTTTCTGAGGTTCGAAAAAATTGGCCCGCAGTTCAAATCCTACATTATATGGATGATCTATTGTTAGCTTGTTTAAATGAGGATGAATTATATTCTTGTTATGCTGATCTTGTGCTGAGTCTTAAAGCCGCTAACCTTCACATAGCTCCTGATAAGGTGCAATTGAATTTTCCCTATTCTTATTTAGGATTTCAATTAAATAATAGTTATATAGCCCATAATAAGATAGTTCTAAAAACCAATCATTTAAAAACCCTTAATGACTTTCAAAAATTATTAGGAGATATTAATTGGCTACGTCCTTACTTAAAATTATCTACTCATGAATTAAAGCCATTGTTTGATATTTTAATAGGAGATCCTTCTCCAAATTCCCCTCGAGAACTCACTATAGAAGCAAGGAAAGCCCTACAGACAGTTCAATTGGCAATAGAAAAGCAACAAATTTCCTACATTGATTATTCTAGGCCTTTGCTCTTTGTGGTTTGTCCTTCCCAAGGAACACCAACAGGTGTGTTATGGCAAAACGCACCCATCTATTGGCTCCATTTACCTGCTAACTCAGGCAAAAGTATACTGCCTTACTATGAGGCAGTTGCTAAACTTTATGCAGGCTAGAAAATTTTCAAAACGTACTTTTGGATTTGAACCTCATAAAATAATTCCTTATGATAAAGAACAATGCAGTTGGCTCTTACAGACCACAGACTTTTGGCCTTTAGCTTTTATTCAGTATTCAGGAGATATTGACAATCATTACCCTGGTGATAAGCTTATTCAATTTGCTAAAAATCAGACATTTATATTCCCAAAGGTTACCAGTTCGCAACCTTTAAAGGATGCTTTTTTGATTTTCACTGATGGATCTTCTAATGGCATGGCTGCCTTTTTTCATAATGATCAGTCCACCACATTTCAAACTAATTATGCTTTTGCACAATTGGTGGAACTCAGTGCCATGTTAGCAGTTTGTCAAAAATTTTCCGATAATAGAATCAATATTTATACAGATAGCCAATATTTGGTACATTCAATTCCCTATTTGGAAACAGCTGGACAACTTGATAAACAATCCTCGGCCCATTCCCTATTTTTAGAGATACAAAAATTGATTCAAAATCGAAAACAACCATTTTTTATTGGACATATTCGAGCACATTCTGGACTTCCTGGTCCTCTATCTTCAGGTAATCAATTGGCCAATCTTGCCACTAAGGGTATAATAGATTACTATTCTGTCAATTTAGTTAGTGACTCCGTCCATCAAGCAAAAAGTTTTCATCAGCTGCATCACGTTAATGCCAACACTCTTTCAAAAATGTTTTCTATAACCAGAGAACAGGCTAGAGAGATTGTTAAAAATTGTCATTCTTGTGGTCTATTGCTCCCTGTTCCTCATCTTGGAGTTAATCCAAGAGGCATCACCCCAAATCAGATATGGCAAATGGATGTAAGCCATTTCCCAGAGTTTGGAAAATTGCAATATGTTCATGTCATTATCGATACATTTTCTGGGTTTCTTGTTGCCTCCCCACGAGCGGGTGAAGCTACTAAGGATATCATAAGCCATTGTCTATATGCCTTCAAAATGTTAGGAATTCCAAAACAGATCAAAACTGATAATGGACCTGGATATGTTAGTAAAGGATTCTCACGATTCTTGCAGTCTTTAAACATTCATCATGTTACAGGTATACCTTATAATCCTCAAGGACAAGATATAATAGAAAGAGCACATTTTACAATCAAAACTTACCTTAAAAAAATAAAAGGGGGAATATGGTATCCCAAGAGTCCTCAAAATCTCTTGAATCATGTTTTATTCATTTTAAATTTTTTGACTCTTGATGCCTCTGGTCTGACGGCTGCAGACAGACATTGGCATCCCACAACCAACACCAATTATGCCAAGGTTCGTTGGAAAAGTGTTCTTACAGGTCAATGGAAAGGACCCGATCCTGTTATAATCTGGGGAAGAGATTCTGTATGTATTCTCCCTACAGATAGCCCCTATCCTGTCTGGATACCTGAACGACTGGTCAGACAAGTCGCATCTACAGAGGATTCAATGTGGGAAAGCATACAAACGACTAACCCACTTCGAGTAATCCTGAAGAAAAAGCAATCATAGTATGAAAACAGAAAAAGGACACTTTAAACTGAAGTTTGTTTAATAGTAAATGAGACAGAAAAATATTAGAAAAGCTATAAGAGTTATACTTTTGCATCTTGTTAAAAACAGGTAAAGGAAGATATACAAGACCAGAAGGCCTAAGTATATAGAGATGTGTGGAAATCATTTATTTATGCTTGCTTGTTGGTTTCAAGTTTGTTATAAAAGGTTTACATTTACAGTCAAGAGTTTTCATTCATTTAATCCTAATTCTACAAGAGATCTGTTAATTTTGATCTGCAAAAATTTTGACTAGTCATAACAAAAAGATTTTATAATTCAATTGGCCAAAACCATCTGAGTGCACTCGTTAAAATTGTCTTATATGTTTGTCTGTCTTAAATGTTCAAAAATGTTTGTATGTTTTTGATCAGAATGATGTCAAATGCAAGTAGATTATTGATTTCTACAACCTGGCTTTATAGGACCAAATAAAAAATTTAAAAGATATTTAAATACAACCTTCAAGTTTGGATACGCTCCTGTTGGTGAATAAAGAAGCAGCTGCTCAGAAAATTTATTCTGATCTTTGTTCACTAATGGGAGCCACCAAAATAATTTTCATAGCCTTATAAAAAAGATATGTCTTGTTAAGTATGTTTAAAAAATGTTATTGTAACATGTTTCTGATGGTTATCTTTAAAATATTTTCTGTAAAAAAAAAAAAAGAGGAAGATCCTGTTAATACAAAGCTGCATTACAGGACATAAGATATCATATAAGTATAATTATTATTGCTACTTTTCTGGTATACAAAATGTATTCATATTGTTTGACCATGCAGGTTTTCCATTTTCCA
>NW_022900928.1:56018798-56042123 GCF_012274545.1 Fukomys damarensis
TGGTATAACCCCTGCAGAGGCTGGTAGTCAAAGACGGGTTAGAGAATTGTGGAGAAATATCCAACCTAAGACAGAGCCTGAGTATTAGACCTCTCATGGCTTGATGACAGGTAAGGGATTTCTCTGGACATTTCTCACCTAAGACAGGCACAGCCTTTCTGCTGAACAAGGAAAGTCCCTGCTCTAAATATAATAAAAAGGGGGATATGTGGGAAGCCAGCCATGGCCCATTGGCTTTTTGAAGGGTGACATTTGTTCCTCTTTAAGGACTGCACGTGTTAAACTTGTTTCTGACCCTGCATGAGAGAAACTCGGATAGCCAAAGATCTGTAGGAGTCAGGTTCTTCCTGTTAAAGATCTGACGTTAGCTGTAGGAGTCAGGTGTTTCCTGTTGATGTGCCTTTAAAAGGCTGATGCTTGTTTGCAATAAACGTCGCCTTGATCAGACTCTTGTCTTGGTGTCCTTCCTTTCTCTCTGCCCCATCTCCACCCCGCTGCTCTTTCAGGTTTGAGGCACTGCAGGACATTGCTCTGCGTCGCCAGTTCGCGACACTAGGAAACTAATTTTCTTTAGGCATTGTCAGGTAGTTTTTATGTGGGTGGTAAAGGGGCCACGTTTTGGAAAACTACTCCTCTAACTGATTGCAGATTTTCCTAAAATTTCCATGTGATGCACAAAGGGCCATTTTATTATAAAATGATAATACAACAATAAAAATTAATAGCAAGGAAAAATCTTTTTTGGTGAGTATATATAACTGCTCTCATGCCCAAGAGCATTCTTTTCTGCAATTGTGAAAGTTGCTTTTTTAAAACCCCATCTGGGGCCAGGGATTTAGCTCAGTGGTGCTGCCACTTGCCTCACAAGCCCAAGGACCAGAGTTCGATCCCCAGTGCCAAAGAATGAAAAAGAAAGAAAACCCCATCTGTTGGTTTCCAGACCAGCAGAGAGTGGCCTGAGCAGATGCCTGTTCAATGGGCATTGCAGTCTTTCTCTGTTTCACTTGAGACAAGTGTGCTGGCTTTGTCTCTTCTGGGAAGCACAGAGGTTGCTTACAGCCTTTCCTGTTTCAGAAGGACTTTGGAGAAACTCATTTGGCTCACAATTTTCAAATCAAATTTCTCTCATGAGAGACTCTGCTGGCATTTTGTGTAGGTAACTAGGGCAATGTTCTAAGGTCGCCTGGGAAGAAAATTTCTGCCTGGGTTAGAAAAGGATGGCCTGCTTCTATAGGACACAGCTTAAGTATTTAAAATAAAATTTCACAGCTTTGAAAGTCTAAAAATATCATATTAGTGCCACCCGGGATAGAAGCTTCCATTTGACATAAACTTTCTTTGATAGGTCATACATGGACAATATCCTGACTTGCAAGTATGAACTTCATGTAATCCAAGACTTCTTGGGTCTGTTTATTTCCCAAGCAGGATATATAAAGAGAGTTGTTCTATAACTGGAGGCACATAGAATTTTCTTTCTTTTTTTTTTTTTTTTTTTTTTTGGTACCCGGGATTGAACTCGGGTCCTTGTGCTTGTGAGGCAGGCGGCAGAACCACTGAGCTAGATCCCTGGCCCGAATTTTCATTTCTTGCAGGAATCTTTACTTGACTATGTAGCATTATGTAGAAAGAGGACAGAACACTGTCCCAACCAAACTTTTGTGTCTAGTTTAAACTGAATTTTAAGAGTATAGGCTCTGTGTTTTCTTTTTTTTGTTTTGTTTTGAGACAGGGTCTCACTCTGTAGTTGAGACTGACCTGGAACTCACTATGTGGCCCAGGCTGGTCTAGAACTCACAGCAAACATCCTGCCTCAGCCTCCTGGGTGCTGGATTACAGGTGTGCGTCACCACACCTGGCCAAAGATTTGTTAGCACTTTATGGAAACTGCTGATCTTTTTTTTTTTTTTTTTTTTTTTTTTTTTTTTTTTGGTACCAGGGATCCAACTCTGGTCCTTGCGCTTGCAAGGCAGGCTGTAGAACCACTGAACTAAATCCCCGGCCCCACATTCCACATTCTTTAATGAGATGTTTTTATTTACAGGATTCATTGTCAAGAATTAGAAGTCACAAGGTTTAGTTAATGAGAGAGTTCTTTAGATTTTATAAAACTTACTTTGGCAGTGTGCAGAAAAATCATAGAGAGGTGAGGCTTGAGGCAGGGGGGAATTAATACATGAAATATTCAGAAATAGAGGGACCTGGTGACCTACGTACGTGAAGTAATTGTGACAGCACAAGACAGAATCAATTCAGTCCTAAATGTTAAGGATCAGACTACATGTGGTATGGAGATTAGGGCAGAAAGTAATTAATAAAGGCTGAAGAGGCTTGGAAAGACATTTGAATAACTGGTTGTGAGGGTGTGCCTTCTGTGGGGCCTTGAGGAGCTATCATTATTGCTAAATAAATCATAATTTTAGATTTATTAAAGATCTACACTTTGTGCAGATCAAGGATCCAAAACCTGCCTTGCTCCTTATTAGTAAAAGAACTAAATAATTAACTTTTACACTACTCAAATAATACTATATTGAGGTAACATAACCTCAGATAAAACAAAACAAGTTGTAAGTATATTTTGGTAGTTAATTTAGTTGCAAAGCAGGTAACAAGAGAGGATGTAATAAAACCACATCTGAAACAGCAGCTACACATGGAGTAACCACCTGGTTAAGTTTCTAATAATCCATTGTCATCTCCAAGATTCATCTGCTTTCCATACTGGCTGAAAAGGTGAATTGAAATGGAACGTGGTGGGAATCACCATTCCTGCCTCCTTTAAGATGCACATCTGATCTTTGAAGGTGGCACTGATCTCTGCAATCTCTCCACAAATGTGGGCTTGCTTTTATCTTACTACTTTACTAGGGAGGTATTTCCATGTTTCTGCTTGGCATTTCATACAATAACATTCCACACTCCACAGGTCAGGGAGCTCATGTAAGGATTCTCCCAGTCGCTGTGTCTGTGCCAATTATTCCTTCTGGAACAGGGGAAATAACCACACCATGGCTTTGAGAATCTCCTGGTCCCACTGTGAGATGGACATGAACTACAAGGCCACTGATCACCTAAACTCCACAAAGCTCTACTCTTAACTGTGACATTTTGATTCTCTTAGAATTACATCATTGTCCAGTACTCTATCAAAGGCCAATGATTTCCTTTTCTCCAGTGCACAGGCACTCTGGCTAAAGGTCATAGGTCCCTTTAGACATTTGGGAGAAATATTAATAGGGTAAGTTTTTGACAGTGTATCAAGTTACCTCTCAAAAGGACCCAAGCTATCATTCATTTAGAGGGTTCAGGGTCTATAAACTGCCTCAGTTCTGGGAATTGATCTATGGACTGCAACTTTGTTTTGGTGATTCAAGTTAAGATTTGACATAGAATGTTTCTACTTGAACATATCATGAATTTAGTAGATTTTTATCTGTCCCTTTTTAGGTATATCATAGTAAACTAGACAAACGCCATCGGTCTCTGGGAGTCAGAGTTAATTTCAATCCACTGTGATAATTGCTTTTGGTGATTAAGTGCCATCAATTAGCCCTTGCCACCTGGGGATCAATTAGCCCCACTTCCACTTAAAGATCCAAGTTTGTTGGCATCAGTTCCAGCTGGATTTGAGAAGTGGCCACAAGTTCTTTAAAGATATTGAGGTCTCCTCACAAGTTTGAGGTCTCCTTGAAGGAACACTGCTTTCAATTTTACTCCTGTTGGCAACACTGGGCACTGAAGTCTTTCTAGCTGCTGCTTTGAACCAAAGTAGTTCCTATTGTTTCTCCTATCAGTGTAGACATCGTATTACTCCCGTGGATATAGTGATCCTGGTCAAATGATGTTGCCGCATCATTTCTGCTTTACCAGACATCTATATTATGTGTTCATGTTGCAAGCCTGTATAGTGTGGTTTCATTTGCACCCTTTTTTTCTAGAGCACATTTAGAGCAATATGATATCCTTGCTATGGTAGCCCAGCACCTACTGGTTAGCATAACCCAAATATCCTTTGGGAATTTCTCAATTTTCAGTCTCATAGTTTGTGTGAGACTTGTGAAACTCAAAGGTACACAAGAGTGTGATAGGTTGAAGCCAGTCAAATAATTCAATTGCCATAGCTACACAATTGGGTACAAGCCCAAGCCTAAACCAATTGGCATACCATTCATCTGCCACCATGATAGTACAACAGGTCACAATAGATACTACCAATCTTATGACTATCTATACAGTCTAGTAGACAGTAACAAATCTGTGAAATTTTTAAAGAGCTACTATTGTTTCCTCTGGTCTGCCTCAAAGTGTAGATGTTTCATTCCTTTACACTTAACAGGGACATTTATAAGTAAGGCTTCTTGTATTTATTATCAAGAAAAAAAGAAAAGAAAGATTGGCGCAGGAAGATCCACAGTATCCCAGTTAACATGTACTTTGTTTCCTATCCCTGCCCAAGGTTAATAATTACAAATAAAACTTCAAGGAATACACCACATACTCTTTGAGTTTGTACTTATAATCCTTTCTCCTTGTAGGATCCAAAGGGCTGGGTCAGGGACTGCTCCCAGATAATAATCATCCATATATACCACTCCTTCACACACATGCTGAACATATTTGGAAGCCTGTATTCTGCAAAAATCCAGAAAGCCCCTTTACATCTCATGCTTAGACTCAGGCTGTCTTTAAATCTCATGAAGCATAAGGTTTTCCTTGCTGGAAACTACAAAAGTCAGAGGAGACATTCTTTAAAAATGCATTAGATGCTTCTCATTGCAAAAATGAAATGAAACTTTATGGTCTGATAAAAACATCCTCTTTTCCCCCTCTTATTTCTTAAGTTTTTGGGGAACTGTAAATAGAGCCATACCAGAAGGTAAGGCAGCTAGAGCTCTCTTAACTCTCTTTTCATCATCATGTATTTTCCCCTTGTTTCTATAAAGGGTATCTGAAGGTTATATTCATGCATGGCTGCTTCTTCTTGGGAAATCAGTTCCTTTTTGGGATTTACCAAAAATAAAGTGGCATCAATCACCTGCCTTTCCATTGCTTACAATGATTTGGAATCCCTGAATGTGTTTTTGTCTCACTCTAATGTTCCCTAAAAGAATTTATGATCACAATCCTTGCACTGCATTCCATTTTTCTATTTTCATGCACTAACTGCACATCCTGCTGCCCAGTACTTCATGAAGTATCTGAGCTTAAAATAACAGCTGGGTTTATCTGCAGATGCATCACCAGGAAGATCTGCTCCACGCAGTACCACAGCAGACCCATGCTAAAAGGAAAGAGAAGAATAAAAGTACAAAACAAAACTACATTTAAACTAAAGAATGACAACTGCCCAAGACATACTCTAGGCAGTGGTGGTGAACCTATGGCACGCATGCTGCAGTGGGCTGTTTGCATCATTGAAAACTCTAAAAGGTTCTCCATCATGCCTCTAGGAACTGCAGTGAAGTTCCACACACACAAATGTGAACCTTATCTATTCCTTCTATTGTCTCACACCTACATCCAACTCATCAAAAATCCTGAGGGTTCTACCTCCAAATCTCATAGGCAAATGCCTATTATTTCTCACTACCTTCATTATTATCACACTGCTGTAATCCAATCATCTCCCATCTGGATTATGGAGAGTAGGAGGCAAAAGCCTCCTGACTGATCCCCCAACTTCCACTCTTATTCTTTTACTGTCTAATCTCCACACAGCACAGATGTCACTTGTCTGCTCAAACCCTTCAAATAGCTCATCATCTTTGAGTAACAATCAAAGACTTTCTTACATATCCTATATAGTCTACCTCACTTCCAAAATAACTCCCTGACTTCTGTTTAACCACATTCATCTGTCAGTGTTCATGAGGGCTTAGTTCCACAATCCCTCATAGCTGTTCAATTCCCTTCTATAAATGGTGTATTTACAGAAAATATTTTTTACAATTAAAGTTCACATTTTAACATGAAACAAAAATGTGTAGTATTTGCATATAACCTTTGCACACCCTCCCATACACTTGAAATCATCTGGTCACTTACACCTAATAAAATGTAAACGCTACGTAAATAGTTATGTTTTTCTTAGGGAATAATGACAAGAAAAATGCCTATACACATTTAATACAGATGCAATTGTTTTCTAGTATTTTTGAGACATGTTTGTTTGAATCTATCAACTCACAGATACACACGACTGACAATACTCATTCACTCTGCTCAAACTACACCAGCCTCCTTGCAGTTCTCCACTTCTGGCCTTTCACCTTAGGGTTTTGCCCTGCTCTCTTCCTGTCTGGAATGTTCTCTGCCCAAATAAGTAGGTAGTTAACACTGCTACCATCTTGAAGTATTCACTCAAATGTCATCTTATCACAGAAAACTATCCTGAATACCCTTTTAAAAATTGAAACTCATCTATCATCCCACCTTAACTCCCTTTTCCTGTTTTTTTCTCTGTGGAAAAAAAATCACTTTACATGATATATTGTTTGTTTATTTATTATGTTTTTGTCTATCCTACCACATCCAATTACACTACTCCTTCCAGCTAGAATGTAAACTCCATATTGATGTCTCTATTTAAAACAGTGCCTAAAACATAGTAGGCAGTTGGTAAACCTACATTGAGTGAATTGAATTAATGAATGGCAATGTTAAATAGACTGGACACACACTGATTAGAAAAGGTGAAGAACAATTAGGGGAGAGAAAAAGGAAGGAAAAAGCTGGCCTTTATCAGCCATCTTTTATGTAATAAGTACAGTGTTATTTTTTATGTTCCCTTACATAATCCACCCAACAAATTTCAGAGTAGGTATTACTATTCTATCTTTACACATGCATATTCACCCAAAGTCCCACAACTACTAAATGGTAGAGTTCAGTTTCAAATCTGTGTCTGACCTGAAAATATTTTATTCTTTCTAGAACTGTTAACTAATTTTCTTCAGGTGAGAAGTACAAAGGGAAGATTGTTTAGGAAGTCAGGTACTAAAATATAAACAGGCATAAAACTGCCAGGATACTACAACACATATGACTAAATTTCAAAGATTCCATAATCATTTCAGGGATCTTGACACATCTCCCTTAATTGACAATAACAAGCATATATACATATTTTATTATATAATTAACAAACTAGACTTGGCATTACTACCTAAAACTCCTCTAGGCCAATTTAAGGGGTATAATAAGAAACATTTCCCCAGTGCATACTATATTCCTAACATAATAGAACTCCTACACAAGTATTATTTCAGTGAATTTTCCTAACAACTCTCCCAATTTTACAAAAAGTTAAGAAATTCACCCAAAGTCACAGCTAATAAATAACAGATCTAGAACTTAACTTTCAGGAACTTTGATTCTAGAGCCAACTTCTGAACTGTGCTATTTTTTAATATCTTTTCTTTTTCTTGAGTCAATTTTAATATTTTTCATCTTCCTAGAAAATTATGTATGTCATCTACATTCTAAAATTTATTAGCATGGATCATAATTCAAATTTTAATGTAAAGTTCTAGAATTTATATTGGAAATAAAACTTTTTCACCCTATATTCTTTGTTTTAACATCTTGACTCTTATACATTCATTTGGAGTGAATAGTGTATCTTGATTTTGTATGGAAATTCCATGACAAAATGTTCATTATCTCATTTAAGAACTATCATTAAAAACAACAAATTCTGGAAGTTTGATACTTGGATATGGTACATCATTGACATTCACGGCAAAACATGTAATTGTCCAGGCAACCATAATTTATTTAGGTTATCTCTTAACACCTAGATCAATGAATTAGGAATTCCACTTAACTCTTGTTAATAAATTAGTCCTAGTAATTATTTCAACCATTTATAAAATAATCTTTCCTTGGTATTTTATTTTTTCATGGTATTTACCACTATCCTGCCCATAGTATTTATTTATTTACCTATTGTCTATCTCTCCTTCTAGAATGTAAGCTGCACAAGTGCAAGGGCTTTGTTCTTTTTGTTGGTTTCTTGCAGTGGCAGGGATTAGATTCAGGAACTCACACAAGCTTAGGATACACTCTACCTCTGAGTTATATCCCCAGCCTCTGTTTTTCCTGTTCACTGCTTCATTCCTGGTACTTTAAAAGAGTACCTGGTACATGATAAGGATTTAATAACTATTGGTGAATGAAGCTCCTACTAACTTATGGGTAGTATCTGATTAAAACTTTACCGAGCAACCACTGTGTGTAAGCCATATGCTAATTAAGTGTGATGATAAATCATGGCTATGACTTTAAGAAGCTAATAGTCATAGATAAAACTTCAGGAATATCATCTTTATAAATCTTTATTAAAATGTAGGTCCTTCAATAACATTTTATAACAAAAGATTATCTTCAAAGTGAGGTACTATTATGCAAGGATCCCAAACGCTTCACAAATTCAATTACTTTTAAACATCATCCTTAGTTGGAAGGTAGGAGAAACCTACATTTATGAAATCAGTCAACAGTAGCAGACTAAACAGGCCCTAAGTAAGTCTAAGGACTGAATGTGTCCTAAGGAACTCTCTCCTTTTATACACTTCCAAGTTTTTTTCTTTAATTAAAGGGGCAATTAATTTAGTCGCCTTAAAAAAAAAGCCAAGTATTTCTTCTCTACATGACATGTTCGTAGGCATAATCAGACCTTTTGAAGAATAACACACCAGTTTCCCTGATCATGGTAGCTTTGCAAAACACTGACATTGCTCAAAGTCTGGCAGGCAGCTTCCAATTCTCCATCACAGAACACATGGTAGTAACGATGAAACACAGGACTTTGGTCACGGGCTCCTGCAGAACCAAAGGGCTCAACTGGTTTGTCTTTACCAGTCTTTGTCTTAAGGTGCCAGGGAACCAGCACATCTTGAGAATGAAAAGAAGTCCTGTTAATATGAATAGGCAGCTCAGAATTAGTAATTGGTTTTGAACTGGATTCTTTCTCCTGAATGTCATCAATGGAGGGGACAGAAGATGCTGAGTTTTGACTGCCTGTGTCAGATTTCTGCTCAACCAGTCCTGGTGTGGATTTATCATTCTTTATCTCCTCTTTCTGCTCTTGGCTAATTCTGTTTTCTTTAAGATACTTTGACTTCTGATTATTATGCTCTTGTTCCATTGCCCAGACATAAATGAGTGCCTTCCCACCGGGTCTCAAGAGTCGAACAATTTCTTGGAGAGCTGCCACTCTACGCTCCTAATAAAGAAAGCAAACCAACAAAAATTGCCATTTAATTAACCTGAAGGAGATATAGAGAAGACATGGAAAAATATAACTCACTACAAGACTGTTTTCAACTAGAATCTTCAGTAAGAAAATCTAGCAAAGTACCCTCCCTCTTTCCTTCTATCTTTCCCCTTCCCTCCCCTACTCTCCCCTTCTCTTTCTTTCATGGGCCCTCATGCAAGCTAGGCAAACCTTCTAGCATTGAGCTGTATCCCTTGGTATGTTACTCAGCTTCTCATCACTATGATAAAAATATCTGAGAAAAACAACCTAGAAGAGGACAGAGTTATTTTGGCTCATTGTTTCAGAGATTTCAGTCCATGGTTGGATGGCTCCATTGCTGTGGGCCTAAGCTAAGGAAAGACATCACAGTGGAAGGGCTTAGTGGAGGAGCAGAGAGAGGGGGAAAGTGCTAGAGCCAAAGAGAAAGGCAAGGAACAAGATACACCCCTCAAAGGCACACCCCCAGTGACCTACTTTCTCCAGCTGGGCACCACTTCCCAACAGCCCATTCAGGATCCACACAATCCAATCACCTCTCTAGTCCTCACCTCTGGCCACTATTACACTGGCCTCACAAGTCCTCAATACATGAGTCTTTGGAACCCTTCATATGTAAAATGTAATACTCGGTCACCAAATGTTTTATATTAAAGGGAGAGGGCATCTTGTTTTGTGATTTAAACAAAAGGTGCTGAGGAAGTAGGGAAAAGGATATTTTATTTCTGTTACTCTTTCCCTGTGACTTTCCTTGACCAGCTGGGATACATGAAACATCTGGTGATTACTTACAGGTCTGCGGGCAGTAATAAGAGGGACTCCTAGGTGGATCGTGTATATATAATGCTTGTTCACAAAGCAATTATGTAAACTACATTATGGAGACTTCTATTTATAGTTTTGAAGTAGTTTGTATTAATTTTCCCACCACAAAGGCTGGATGAAACACAGGTTGAATATCTTTTATCTGACATGCTTAGGATGTTTCAGATTTTGGGATTTGGTAATGTTTTTATACATACAATGAGCTATGTTGGGGATGTGAACCAAGTCTAAACCCCAAGATCATCCCTGTTTCACGTACAGCCTGAAGGGACTTTTATATAATAGTCTTAGCACCTGCATTCTGACTGTAACCCATCACATGAAGTGCAGAGTGGTGTCATGCAAAAAGTTTTGGATTTTGGAGAAGTTCTGATTTTCAGATTAAGTATGCTCAATATGTTTATGAAACAACTGCTCAGAAGCATTGGAAAGCAAACACCACAGGCTTAACTTGAAAGGCTATAATTCCTGACAGAAGGGAATTAAATTCCAACTAGAAGGTGAGCTCTACATTCATGCCAGCTTTTACCTGAGGTTATTTCATTGTGGGGGAAGAAAATATCAATGGAAAACAAAAGTCTTCCTGGTATGAAGAAATAGCGTAGAGTATAGGGAAGTCTAGGCAGCTGGGAATTAGCGGACAGAAATAATGAATAAAACAAGAACTACAAGAACTATGCAAACTCCCCTAGGACATTTCCAGTTCCTAAATTATATGACAGAGCGTGACATTCTAAGACACCCAGCAGAGGAACAGCTGGGAAGTTAGGAAGCTAAATAGTTTTTCTTAGCCAAACAATGCTAACTAGACAGACACTGAAGGTTAAGGTCTGCCACGGTGCAATTAGCGTTGGAATATACCACCGGCTTTCAATCAAAACCTAAAAGGGCCACATTCTAGAAATAGGGACAAAAATAAAATCATCCCTAATAAAGCAAAACCAATTGTTTATAAGATTAAAGTAATATGCTTACACCTTATCTGTATGTCCTAATTAACTCATCTCTGAAGGAAGATGTAAGTATATAAACCTTTTAAAACAAAATATTCAGAATTCAATTATAAAATAAAGTATGTTTTAAAAAATTATGACTAAATGACTGAAAACCAGAAAAAAAGGTCATAGAAATAAACCTTCAAAGACTTTAAAATAACAATGGTTAATATGTACACAAAACTAGAAAAAAGAATTTCAATGAAGACATAAAATATATTAAGATTTCACACACAAATTCTCAAAGAGAAAAAAATCAATTAATAGCAAATTAGACACATCTCCATAGAGAAGTACTGAACTAGAGTTCAGACCAGTAAAAATTACCCACATTGAAGTACAGAAATGAAAAGGATGGAAAATATAAAAACGCTGTCAATCTAGAATTCAAGATCTAGTCAAAATAACCTTTTAAAAAATGAAAGCAAAATAGAGATATCAGGTGCACAAAAGGTGAAAAATTGTCAACAATATATGTACACTAATGAAAACAGCAAAGAGAATTCAACTAATAGAAACCTAGTCACTTTGAAACCTTGAAGTAAGAAAAAAGGAAGAACATCCGGAGGGTATATAGTATGATGAGATAAATGTATGTTCGAAACTAAAAACAATACATAACAATAAAACACTAAAAGGCAGAAGGGGGCTACTGTCATTAATGATAGTCTTACATTATTAGGAAGGGATAAACATACCAATTTCAGGTACACTGTAATGTCTAGGCTATGTATTCTATTGCCTACAATAATCACTTTAAAAATTGTAAAAGACTAACCAGCAAGCCAAAAGAGGAGGCAAAATATAATAAAGTACAATAAGGATATAAAGCTAGTGATGAAAGAGAATTCATATTGAATTGTTTTTCTTTTCCCCCTTGGTGGTACTGGAGATTTAAACCAGGGTCTTCACATTGAGCCCTTTTTAAATTTTTGAGGCAGAGTCTCATTAAGTTGGTAAGTTGCCCAGACTGGTCTCAAATTTGAGATCCTCTTATCTCAGTTTCCCAGAATGCTGGGATTATAGGCCTGCCACCACACTGGCCTAGATAATTTCTTTAATTGTCAAAGTTATACTGTACTGAAACAACTAAATGGTCTATTCAAGATGTCCCAAAAGCCCAAGAAATAATCTCAGACTATGTGTTAAATCAGAAAGGAGCATTTTCAGCATGAATAATTTATAGAGAAGTGAATTAACAGGAGAAAACTGTGAGGATTTTTCTAAACTGGGTCTAAGGAGTTGGCATTGATTTTTCAATTAAAAATACAAGGTAAAATCATTTTATAAGACAAGCACTTTTTATATATTATCTCATTTATTCTGACAAAAATACCATGAGGCTATTGTTATATCTTTTTATTTTTTATGATACTGGGTATTAAACCCAGGGCCTTCACACTGAGCTATAGCCTTAGCCTTTATTTTTAAATTTGAGGCAGGGTCTCACTAGGTCACTAAATTGCCCAGGCTGGACTCAAACTTGCAATCCTTCTGCCTCAGCCTCCCAGAATGCCATTATAGGTTTGTGCCACCATGCCTATCTTGTCATCTTCATTTTACATATGAGAAATCTTAGTATTCAAAGACCACTAAAATTAAGGGCCGGGGATTTAGCTCAGTGGTTTGGTGGCCTGCCTTACAAGTGCAAGGACCCGAGTTCAATCCCCGGTACCAAAAAAAAAAAAAAAAAAAAAAAAAAAAAAAAAAAAAATCACTAAAATTATTGTTCAAGGTCACAAAAGAAAAAATAATGCAAAATGGTAAAGGCAGTTGGGTTAGGTAAAAGGATACAGGAATGCACCAGAATGTAAAATGAATTTAAAAAGAGATAGTCTGCAATCAGGCAGATTGGAAAGAACAGTGTAGCAGTGACAGCATGAAGTATAAGGCAATAAAATGTACCACTCGTACTTCAATTTCCTTGCCTCATTGTCTCCAGACACTTGCACTATCAAAATAGCCTTTCCATACTCAATCTTGCCTCTTATCCTAAATCATCTTTCAAAGTGCCATAAGAACAACCCTATACGATATATAGGCTCTAAGATCTTTTCATGTCTCTCAAAGTCCAAATCATTATTTTCACATCCAAAAAATAACATAAATTCAAACAAATGAATGCTTGCCTGCTTTACTTGACTATGAGCTCTATGAAAGCAAGGACTTGGTCTTCTCCATTTTATATTCCTGTAATACCAGCACAAAACTGATTCTTTTCTTTTCTTTTTCTTTCTTTCCTTCCTTCCTCTCTCTCTTTTTCTTGCCTCCCCCCCCCCGCTTTCTTTCTTTCTATTGTGGTGCTGCTGGAGGTTGAACCAGTGCCTTCCCACTGAGGTATATCCCAGCCACTTCTATTTTTTATTTTGAGACAGGGTCTCCCTAAATTGCCAAGGCTAGGCTCCAACTTTCAATCCTCCTGCCCCAGCCCCCTAGAATGCTGAGAATATAGGAATGTACCATCACACCTGGCCCTAAACTGATTTTCAATGAATTATTTTTTACTGTGGTATAAAATATACATGACACAAAACTGAACATTTTAAGTATCAATTTAAGTAATGTCAGTGATATTAATTACATTCACACTGTTGCACAATCATCACTATTCATCACCAACACTTTTCAACAACCCAAACTGAAACTTTGTAGTAGTTAAATAGTAAATCTCCACTCTCCCCTCCCTAAGCCTCTGGTGACCACTATTTTACTTTTGTCTCATGAATTTAACTATTTTAGGTACTTCGTATAGGTGCTTCACGATATTTGCCCACTGTGCATGGCTTTTTCACTTAGTATAATGTCATCAGAGTTCATCCATGTTGTAGTATATATCAGAATTTCTTTTCCTTTTAAAGCTGAATAATATTCCCTTGTTTGGATAAACCACATTTTGTTTAACCATCAGTGGACATTAGAGCTGTTTCCATCTTGGGGCTACTATGAATGAGGCTGTTATGGACATGGCTGCACAAACAGCTGCCCTGTTTTCAGTAGTTTTGGATAAATATCTAGAAGTGCAGTTGCTACTAGGCCATACGCTAATTCTATGTTTAATTTCTTTTTTTCTTTTTTTGGTACCGGGGGTTGAACTTAGGACCTTGCTCTTGCAAGGCAGGCGGAGGAACCACTGAGCTAAATCACCGGCCCTATGTCTGATTTCTTGAGGAACTGCCATATTGTTTTCTCCAGTGGGTGCATCATTGTACATTCCACCAGCAACACTCAATTTTTTCCATATTTTCACACTTTTTATTTTCTTTATTTCTGTTAAGAGCCGTCTTAATGTATGTGAAATCCTATTTTATTGTAGTTTTGATTTGTATTTCCCTAATAATTAGTGATGCTGAGCATCTTTTCATGTGCTTATTGGCCACTTTTATATCTTCTTGGTATAATATTTATGTCCTTCATCTCTTTTTAAATTGGGTATTTTTCATTGCATTTCAGGAATTCTGTGTATATTCTGAATATTCTTTATCAGATAAATGATTTGCAAATATTTTCTCCCATTTTGAGGGTTGCATTTTCATTATCAATAATATTGTTTGATGTTGAAGTTTGATTTATCTATGTTATAATCTGCGGCCTAAGCTTAGTATATATATAAGAAAGCTGGGTGTGGTGGCGCACGCCTGTAATCCCAGCACTGGGGAGGCTGAGGCAGGAGGATCGCTGTGAGTTCGAGACCAGTTTTGGCTACATAGTGAGTTCCAGGTCAGTCTCAACTACATAGTGTGAGGTGCTGTCCAAAAAAAAAATCATTGCCAAATTCAACATCATGAAGCTTTTCAATTATATCTCCTTAAGAATTTTAGTTTTAGCTCTTCTATATAGGTGTTTGATTCATTTTGAGTTTTTTCTTCAATATGCTGTAAGATAAGGATCCAATCTGATGCTTTGGTATGTGGCCATGAATTTTTTTTTTTTGGTACCAGAGATCAAACTCAGAACCTTGCGCTTGCAAGGCAGGCAGTGGAACCACTGAGCTAAGTCCTCAGCCCATGAGTTATTTTTAAAGAAATGACAAGAAATATGGAGAGAAAGGTAGATATGATAAATTTCTAAGAGGATCCAACATATATTTGCAACTACAAAAAACAGATATAGATATACCTGTATATGTTACTTGTTTTTAATAACTTGAAGATGGTCCACTGCCATTAAGTAAGCTGTGATTGAAACATTTCTTTCAAATAAAGGAGATTTTAAATTTTGCTGGTATAGCTGCTGCTTGCAAGCCTTTCTCTGTTGATTAATGCTTCTAAGTGTTCTGACTGCTAGTGGCTTTTGCTATGAAGAACCCCTTTATATTGTGTGCTGTAGTCCAGCAGAATTTCTCAGTTACCATTAATAATAAAGAGTGAGTGATTAAAAAAACAAGTGACACAAGAGATTTTCTGACTTTAAAAATACAAATTCAGTTAAAGCCATGAGGTCTGCTGAAACTGCCAATAACTAAAAGAGTGGGGTATACAGTTCTTATATAGATTGGGGAGAAAAGGTAAAATGAGTGGTACAACCCTTTAAGGGAGATGTGAAATATTAAATTTATTTGTTTTAAAATTAAAAACATATTAAAAGAGTGAATAAACTACTACCACACAAATAAGACAGAATTTTGAAGAAAGACTAGGAAAGGGACAGAATAGGAAGAAAATAAGCATCCCATGTCAGTGATAAAAGGATGACAAAGAACAACAAGGAGAAGCAGAGTAGAAAATCAACCTGAGGAGCACACTCAAGAGATACAAAGCTTCCAGTCAAAATTCGGTGACTGAGTTTGAAGGAAAGCCTTTTTTGTAGAAAAAGGCTGAAACATGCAGCAAAAAAGGCACAGAATCCCGTCAGGCCTTTGTGTAGGTAAACATTACTCCCATGTAGCCAATCTTCATCACACAGGCTCTCTTACAAAGGAGGACAAATTATGTGATAAGAAAAGAAATGGAAAGAGACGAAAAGCTAAATCAGAATCCAAAACCAGTAAAATCCATGAACTTTTCCTGCCATGTTCATTACAAGTTCTTGGAGAAGGTAAAACAATACTTACTGCTGTTGCAAAATGGTGAATAACAGCAATGGAGATACAGGCATCACAAGACCCACTGCGAACTGGAACAGCCAGTGCATCACAGACAAAGGCTTGGAACTGCCTCTCTCTACAAATGTCCACAAGGGTTTTGCTATAATCACAACCAATCTATAGCAGAGAAAGAAAAGAATTTCATAACATTCTCTTTAAATAGCCTAAGAAACTAAGAGCTATGGGTTTATTCCATACTTCATTATTACATGATCTGAGACCATGACATTAGCAATTCTTAAAGCCAGTACAAAATTAGGATATATATAATTGCTCAAGTTAGAATTTATTATCTTAAAAGATAACAAACAAGTCAAATTAGTGAATGGAAATAAAATAACTAGAAAAAAAAGTGACAGCATTAAAAATAGAAGGTCTAAATGTGCTCCTAACTGATCATCATCAGATCTTTCTGTAGTATTACACATTTAAATACTACATTTATCCAATAAACGTACACATGTAATCTTGGAGGGAAGCTACAAAGATGATCTCAGACATCTCTCATACTGCACATATTACGTTGTGATGGCCCAGATAGCAGGAGGATAAATGATTTTTTAAAATCTTGCTTCTTAGTTTTTAAACATTTTTTTTTCCTTAGCAGGCAGCAGCACCACTGAGCTAAATCCCTGGCCCATATATGTATTACTTTTATAATCAGAAAATCCCCAAACAGCAAAAAGAATAAAATATTTCACTTTTTAAAGCTACTGAGTCTTTTTATGCTAAACCCCTAACCTTATCGAGAATAAAGTGCAAAATTCAAAATTTGTAAAATACTACTTAAAGCTTTTAGAATAACCATTCTATGGGAATGAGGTCACCAAAGGCACTAGCATCAGGTTTTCATCTCTCCCAAAGAGGTGAAGCCTAAGGTGCTTTATGTATTTCTCTGGTTCTGTGAGAAGTAGGGACTGGGACTTCCCACACTCTATCTCATTTTATTGCCTTGGTATAGTTTAGCCACTTCCTTCTAAGAATGCCTTCCAGACAAATACACACACAGAACTGCAATATGCACATGTAAATTAAGGAAGGAATGAAAGGAGCTGAAGAAATGTTTAATCACTTATTAATAATTATTCTCAGACATCTCTTCTTAACCCAGGCTCTATAATCAGGAAAATAGTTATATAAACAGATTTAATCAAATAGAAGTGGCCAGTCCAATCTCACATTCATTAATTTATTTATTTTTGATGTATGAACATTAATCCTTAGTTCTCTTAGTCCTTCTGAAAATAAGGTGTATGAATCCTCATACCAAACAATTCTTACTCAGTTAAAAAAACCACATTGCCAAGCTGGTCATATTTAAGGAGTTCACTCAATTTCTAATTGGTATTAAACAGCTTCTATATTCTATCCCAGAGCTACTTTAACTTCTGACATAGAATAAAAGGTAAAACTAGAGGTAAAGAACAGCGATTTCTCTTTAAGATGGAAAAGTACTAAAAGACTACTAGTAAAAACAGTGGCAACATTTCCAATTCATTGCTTCCTTTATCTGCGTAAGATTTATGCCTGACTTACTACTATTATTTATTTTCACCCAAATTCTATGCCACTTAGCTAACAGTCATAGTATCTATCTATCTATCTATCTATCTATCTATATTTATCTACATTTCCAATTCATTGCTTCCTTTATCTGCGTAAGATTTATGCCTGACTTACTACTATTATTTATTTTCACCCAAATTCTATGCCACTTAGCTAACAGTCATAGTATCTATCTATCTATCTATCTATCTATCTATATTTATCTACATTTCCAATTCATTGCTTCCTTTATCTGCGTAAGATTTATGCCTGACTTACTACTATTATTTATTTTCACCCAAATTCTATGCCACTTAGCTAACAGTCATAGTATCTATCTATCTATCTATCTATCTATCTATATTTATCTACATTTCCAATTCATTGCTTCCTTTATCTGCGTAAGATTTATGCCTGACTTACTACTATTATTTATTTTCACCCAAATTCTATGCCACTTAGCTAACAGTCATAGTATCTATCTATCTATCTATCTATCTATCTATATTTATCTACATTTCCAATTCATTGCTTCCTTTATCTGCGTAAGATTTATGCCTGACTTACTACTATTATTTATTTTCACCCAAATTCTATGCCACTTAGCTAACAGTCATAGTATCTATCTATCTATCTATCTATCTATCTATATTTATCTACATTTCCAATTCATTGCTTCCTTTATCTGCGTAAGATTTATGCCTGACTTACTACTATTATTTATTTTCACCCAAATTCTATGCCACTTAGCTAACAGTCATAGTATCTATCTATCTATCTATCTATCTATCTATCTATATATCTATCTATAAAGCAGTCAAATAAAATACATATCATATTTTGGTGCTGGCTAGCTTTGGTTACATTTAAATTCAGTTCACAGAATCAGAAGTTTCAAGTATGCCCAATTCTAATAATAAGTTAAACCTTACTAAAAGCTAGCAGGAAGAAATCCAACCTCCTTATAAAATAAATCCTCAGAGAAAGGGCTCAATAGTCATTCAGAGGAAGAGAGTTATTATCTGAGAACCACAGATAAAATACAACAAGGAGAGCAGCAGCCAAATAAAACAAGGAAATTTCTCTCTTCTTGTCAGGCTTTTATGGCTATTTGTATACAGCATTCCTTTTTACCAACAAAAACGAACACAAGCAATTTTAGTAACAAAACACCAGGCCTATTATAGATTCTCCACTGACATGGAACCAACTCATGTCTGGCTCAGTACTTTCATTTTTCATTTATTTATTGCTGGAGTCTTTTTTTGGGGGGGTAATCGGGGATTAAACTTGGGACCTTGTGCTTGCAGAGTAGGTAGCAGAACCACTGAGCTAAATCCCTGGCCTGCTGGAGTCTTCTACATGCTATAGTCCAATCACCAAAGATATTATTAAGTATTTGAAAGTCTCCCTAACAATATAGCATAATTTCAATAGCAGGACAGAAAATGGCTTATATAGAAACACACACATATATAAACACACACACATACACACACACACACACACATATACAGAAGGACTGTGTGTTGGATGGAGATCAATGACATAAAAATTTATATTAAACTTTAAATATTTTTTACTCTATATACTTTTTAATCATCAACAAAAATTCCAGAAGTATAGGCAATTCGAAAAAGTTCAACTTAATAATCAAAGCTGCAAATTAAAGTAAGTTCTAAATTTTTTATACTAAACTATCAAAATATTTTAAAATTAAAATATACCACAGGCAATACAATAAAACTTTCTCTTATATATCATTGGTGACAGATCAAACTGGCTTAATCATTTAAAATCAGGCTAATATCTACTTTAAACAGCTTTCTTTTCCCTGAGATTCCTCTACATTAAAGCAAAATCTTTCTTTAATGTATTCAATTCTCAAAGTGTACTCTGAGTTAAGAAGTATTACCATATTTCAAACCAGGAAACCTCATCTCAAAGTAAGTAATTTTCTCAAAGTTTAACAGTAAAGTAGTAGAACAGGGATATATATTTTTTAAACAGAGATTTAAAAACTGTTTTTTTCTCACTCCAAAAATCCATATTCTTCCTTGTTATATTTTTTCTCAATATCAATGTTGTGCAAAAAAATATATACACATATTTATTACTGTATTTTAAATTTTATAAAAAATTTTATTTTATTTTAGCACAAATACCTTAACATATATGCCTTCTTAAAATTTTAAGTGTGCAATCCTTCAACTATCCTTTTTCCTTTCCTTCCTTTCTCTTATTGGTAGTGCTAAGGGTCAAATCCAGGGCTTCAAACATGCTAGGTAAGCACTATGCCACTAAGTTATATTCCAGCCCTGTAGTGTTATTTACAATATCTCCAGGCTGAAAATAACCAAATGGTAAGTAACAGCTACCTTAGAATACTATGAAATTCAGAAAGTTTGTCAAAATGAAAATATTAAGTGATATAAATTAAGTATCAAATTGCATGCATACTCCTCACTATATATTTATAAGAAAACAATGAGAGGATATTTATCACAATACACTGATTTATTAGGTCATAGGATTATAGGTGATTATCTTTCATAAGTCTTCTGAATGAGAGTTACACAATTTTTCTTTCTTAAAAAGTATACAAGACTTTTTAAACTATTAAGAAAACATGCAATTATAGGATAATCAGGCTGGTGATGATAATTTAAAGTGCAAAGAAATAGACAAAGGCAATAAAGTGCAAAGAAAGGAGACACTAAACTAGATCAGAATCCTGGCCTCACAGAAAACCAGCTGAACAACTTCAGAAAGCTACTTATAATCTCAGAACTTCTGTTTCCTCATCTAAAAAGTAAGAATAAAAAAATCCACTTCTCAGAGGATCATATTAATTGGCAGAGATTGAATATTTCATTAAACATAAAAGTACATAAAAGTACAATGCAGAGTTAGTAATTGTTACCTAGGAAACAAGGGCTGAACAAAAAACCCTGTCCTGGAGTCTAGATGTAACCAGCAAAGTAAGGTTTAAAATATTTTACCCTTACTTCAGACTCATCTATTTTGAGGTTATCACATTCCTTCATGGCTGCAGAACACAAGACTGTATACATTTTGGCTTTCATGTAAGTTTTCATGTAAGAAATTGGAGGTAAATTCACAGGTTTTCTCCTTACCATTCAGCGAACCATTAATAAGCTTCCACGGCTATGTGCTGACTAATTGTAGCACAAAACAGACATGATTCCTTCCACCTCATAATGTATAGCCTGGTGCTCTCTGTCACCGTAATTAGTCTTTAAGGTCTCTTCTAGAAGACTGTCAGAGTATGGAATCTACAAGATGAGGCTGTAATACTTGTCCTGAAACTATGTGACCTTGGGGATATCATAACTTGACTGAGCCTCAGTATTCCCACTAGTAAAGTGGAGATAGTAATACTGATCTTGTAGATTATACATGTGAAAGATAAGCACAACACTTGACACATAGTGGATAACTGACACTGTTAGTTTCCTTTATGTTCTTTCTTTTCCTGGGTAGTCAATATAGGTTAAAATAAAAATAAGACCTAAAGCATATAAATAAATCTATATAAACATATTCCCATAAATAGACTGCTAGTATGATTATGTATAACTATGTATAACAACCAAGAAAATCCACACCGTCTATTAAGTACATACATACTTATTTTGGAAACTAATTAGAACTGAATGTGTTCTGAGACCAATACACATAATCAATCTGAGTGTTATCTTCCTCGACAACAAGACACCAATAAATGGTGTACTTTTTTCCTACTATAAGTAAAGTAATACCTTATTTGGAATTTCAAGTTTCAATTATATCTCCTCGTTATATAACACCAGGGAAGATTAACTGTGAAGCCTCAATTCCTTATTTATAAGATTGATCAAAATATCTATTTTACTTTCTCATCCTCAAGAGGGTCCAAGCAAAGAAACTCATTCGTATAAAACACCTTTCTAATCTGCAAAGTTTCATGTATAATTGTTAAAAAGCTTACTGATAAAAGTTTTATTGGAAAGAAAAATTTACAGTGAGCAAAAAGCTACAACTGATGGCATGCCCATAAATTTCTAGAATAAAAAAGAATGGGAATGTTCACTGACTTTCAATTTGTTGTGACTTTTCTGTAATGCCTTTAAAAATAGCATGTATCTTGAGAAAGAAAGATAATAATAACCATTGCAAATAAAGCAAGAGTCAAGCAACTTCACTTGCCGTGTATAACTCCTTATTGATGCCAAGATACTTTCCATTGCCACATCCAATATCAGCCACTATCGAACCATCTGGCAAAGCCTTCAAAAACTCCACAATGTGTGGCCAAGGAGTGTGTCTCGTGCTGCTGAAGTGTCCAGCAATCTCCTCATAAACTCGATGAACATATTCTTGCTCCAGCTGTGATGCTTCTTTATCATTCTCTGGAAATGAGGGAGAAGTCTCTTTCCTCTGGCTGTCACAGACCAAAGAATAATCTAAATGAAAAAATAAGGCAATATAAACCTTTCTTTATCCGAAGATGAATGAAGTACCAAGTTTTCTTAAAATCAATGCAAATTTGGTGACTAAGGACAAAAAGGCTCTGACTTATAAGTTAAATAAACTTCTTCGCCTATAAGTCCAAGTATATATGCAAGGGGATATATAATATAAAAAGGAGGAAAATATTCATTTATAGGATAATGTGACTGTAATCTGCATCTGCCTTAGAATTAAGATGCCTATTTCATCTCGAGAGTAAGAGTTCTTTTATTCAGAAAGCTTCTTGATAAATAGAGCCTCCCTGTGACAAATGTAGCCAAACAAGACTTAAAGCTTTTCCTTTACAAGTAAAGGTTAAGTATTCCAGGTACTTTAGTACTCTCAAAAGAACAATAAAATGTAGAAATAGTGTGTCCTTTGGTAATAATGACAAGCATTTACTGAATACTATTTGAAACAGTTTCTATGTATTGTCTCAATTCTCATCATGATGTTATAATAATACAAGCATTTTAAAGTTGAGGAAACTTTAGCACAAAGAAGGTAAATAACATTCCTTAAATGACAGAGATAGTCAAAACTTGGACCCAGTAACTACACTATATTGCCTTCTTCCATAGAGTGAGCAAACCCAACGGAGATCTCTACCTAGTAGAGATAACACTGGAAATTTCTAATTTAATATCTCAAGTTGATTTTGAAGTTGTTCCTTGTTCTCTGTAATAATAGCTAATATTAATCATATATTCTTGCCTGGTTTCTGCAATGCAATATTTTGTTTGTTTTCTGCCAAGGTCTGTGGCATTTATGTCATTATAGGTACCATCCTAGGAATAAAGGAAGAAGCAGTATATCAAGAGAAGATTGCAGCAATAAGGAGAAATCACATGACAGGAATTTGGCAGCAATTTTCATAGCTTTGGGATTGGACATAAAACACGATTATTTTCCTTAAATCTAACTAGATTATGCCAAACCTAGAAAAAGCCTAACCCCATGAATGGGCAAAGGAAATGCTAAACATTTTAAATGGATATAGATAGCCTCAAAGCTTGAGGGCTCTTGAAACATACACATGGAAATAGACAAATTGTATTACATTGATTATATCAGAATTGCAAATATACATATACATATATATATAT
>NW_022900928.1:56042134-56047164 GCF_012274545.1 Fukomys damarensis
TAAAATTTTAATCTTGAAAATTTAAAAAAAAAAATCAAAAGTGTCTAAAGGGAGGAGCAACTCTTTTCACTTAAAAGAAAAAAAATTGGCAGCCGGGCATTTGGCTCAGTGGTTCCACCGCCTGCCTCACAAGTGCAAGGGCCCGGTACAAAAAAAAAAAAAAAAAAAAAAAAAAAAAAATTCTGACCAAAAGTATATAAAAGATGACCTTAAGCATAAAAAGGAAAACTTACTAATCATTAAAGAAATGTAAATTAAACCTGTAAGATATTACATCACATCACAGCTGTTAGGATAGCTATTATCAGAAAGACAAAAATAACAAGAGTTAGTTAGCAAGGACGTGGAGGTGGAGAAAAGAGAACCTTGCATTTATGCTGGCAGGAGTGAAATTAGACAGTCACTATAGAAAATGGCATAAAGGTTCCTCAAAAAATTGAAAACAGAACAACCATATGACCCGGCAATCTCTTTGGTGGGTAGCAGAAACCTAAAGGAAATGAAATAAATATAGCAAAGAAATGTCTCCAATCCCATGTTCATTGTAGTGCTGATCACAATAGCCAAGATGAATAATTACTCTGATTGCCCATCAACAAGTAAATAAAAAAAAAAGTAAATGGATTTTTAAAATGTGACACATCCTAATGCTATTCATTCTTTAAAAAGAAGAAAAACCTTGTCATTTGCAACATGAATGAACCTGGAGGACACATGCTAAGGGACATATGTCAGGCATAGAAAGACAAGTACCACATGATCTCATTTACAAGTATACTATAAAAAACTGCACTCAGAGAAACAAAATAGAAGTGGTTACCAGGGGCTGCGGATGAAGGTGGAAGAGTTCTGGGCAGATATTGGTCAAAGGACTTTGCTGAACACTAAGAAGAAAGGCAGCATGCAAGCATGTTGCAAGCTTGCAGCAAAAAGTAAAAACAGCTGAGATCCTATTGTTTACTCAGACAAGTACCATGTACCAAGTACCATGGAGGGTGGAAGACAGACAAATCCTGTGTAACTCTAACTGCTTGTACCAGTGAATAAAGCCTAGGTTCATCAGTCATTCGGGGCTCTCTGTCAAAGGGAGAAAAGAGGCCCCAGGCCCTCTGCATTTTAACCTGATTCTATGTTTCTTTATTTTTCATACTCATCACACATTGGTCAAGTTTGAGCTTGTAGGCTAGTTCCTATATACACATAATTTAAAACACCATCCTCTTGACAAGTTTTTCAGCAGTTCCTTTTAGTCCCTTCTAGGTTTTCAAACAGACTAAACAATAAACAACGTTTATTGCCCTAGAGTCATCTACTATAATGTCAATTTTTCATCTCCAACTTCCCTGTGGGATTAATAAAAAGTAATTCTGAAATGTAGCAACCAGTTTCCAACAAAACCTATTTTGGTACAAGTGATATGTTATTGTCCTACAATTCTAACACTCTTAACTATTGCTTCAGTGAATGTTTTCTTGGCACCCAACTATGCTAAAGAATGAAGTTTGGAGAAAACAAGGTGAAACAAATGTCTTCAAAGAATATAATGCCTTCAAATAATATAACTCTAAGAGGAGATGGTTCAGAAAAGTACATTAAAGTAGAATGAAGACAAAATACAGGAAATGCCAGTAAAAAAGTTAAAGCTCTCCTAGATACTGATGAGATCTTTTTTATACTAAGTTTACTCTATTTTATAGTAGAAATGAAATTATATACTTACTACAGGTACAAGGCATGTGCTTTACTTTCCTAAATGTAAATGATGTTCGTATTCCCCTCTTCCTTAAAGTTAAGCCTCCAATGTCACTGGTGATAATCCCACTTTTGTAATGCTCAGATGTTTCAACAGTATCAAATTTTCTGGGTGTGATTCTAAAAGCAATAGGCAAAAAAACATTAAAAGCTTATAAAAACATTTAAAGTTTTTCAAAAATATTAAGGCAATACAGAAAATCTAAAAGAATTTATTGAAAATATATATTAGATTCCCTAAATTCTTGGGCCCTTGGGAAAAAGAAAAGAAACAGAAGTATTTAAAATAGTTATCTTTATAATAATGATAATATATTGAATAAATATATAATTAACAAATTACTCCAGGAGAAAATAAAATAGTAAAAAATATTCAATTAATAACAATTTCTTAAAAAAACAGATGGGGCAAAGAAGAAACAAACAGGTGGTAAATTTGAATCCAATTTCAGTAATCATGTTAAATATGAAAGGACTAAAAAATCCACTTAAAGAACAAAGATTGCTGGACTGGATTTAAGAAACCAAAACCAACTACACAGTGATTACAAGTGACTCACCTTAAGCACAAAGACTGGTTGAAAATAAAAGGATAAATTGAAATCTAGATTAGGGCAAAAATATCCATACCAAGAAAGAGCAGGTATTGGAACCAAAAAAGGTTCAACTACTAAACTATGTAATAGAGATACAATAAGTAAAATAAAAATTAAACAATAAGAACACATGGATTCTTGGAGATGGTCAAACTTCTGAATGGGAAAAAAAGAATCATTAGAAAAAACATTTTTAACATTCAATTTACATGCTGTGAAATGCCTAGATAAGTTCAATGAGTTCTGGCAAATGTACACACACTTGTAATCACAACAATCAAGAACATTTCAATCACTCAAGAAAATTCACTTGTGCCCCCTTTAGTCAATCTTTTCTCATCTTGAAGAAATAACTGTTCTGATTTCTATCAGTGGTTTTTCCTGTTGCTGAACTTCACAAAGGTAGTATGATTTTGTGTCTTTGTCCATGTAGTTAAATTAACATAAGGATTTTGAGATTCATCAATGCTGTGGTTAGTATAAGTAGTTTGCTGCCTTTTATTATTAAGTAATATTTCATTGTATGAATACAACAGAATTCATCCAAAATCTCTTACTAATACTTTTTGTTGTTCCAGTTTGGGACTATTACAAATAAGGATTCTGTAACATTCTTATTATACACAGATATTTTAGATTTTCCTTTTGTTATTTTCAGATACACACCTAAGTGTGAAATTAGTAGGTCATAGGGTAAGAAACTGCCATTTTCCAAAGTGGCTATACAATCTTATATTCCAATCAGCAATAAATGAGAGGTCCAGGCCTCTTGACATTTTCATCAACACCTGATATTGTATGAGTTTTTAATTTTACTTATTGAATTGAAGGTCAAATGGAATAACATTAAGGCTTTAACTTACATTTCTCTGATGACTAATGATGTTGCACATCATCTCATGTGCTCATTAGTGATATATTTGCCTGTCTTGGTTCATGAACTTAATTTGTCCACTATTCTAAGTAAGATGACCATGGTTGTGTTCTTCATCTGATGCAGAGTTTGTAAAGGGAAGCAAAATTTTGTTGAATGCTTCTGTTTGTGAATCAAACTATTTTGCAAACAGAAGAATTCCTGAACCAAGGTTTTATATATAACTCCCACCCTTTATGATTGCCTTTTCATTTTCTTAATTCTATCTTTCAATAAGCAGAAGTTGTTGAAATTTTTTGTTTTGTTTTGTTTTTGATTTTTGGTACTGGGGATCAAACTCGGGTCCTTGCACTTGCGAGGCAGGCGGCAGAACCACTGAACCAAATCCCCAGCCCCAGAAGTTGTTGATTTTGATGAGGTCTAATTTATTATTTGTTACAGTGTTCTGAAATCTTTAAAAACTGGCTATTCCAAGGTTTTGAAGATATTCTCTTATATTTGCTTTTAGACATTTTATAGT
Organism: Fukomys damarensis; assembly: GCF_012274545.1. Classification (NCBI taxonomy): domain Eukaryota; kingdom Metazoa; phylum Chordata; class Mammalia; order Rodentia; family Bathyergidae; genus Fukomys; species Fukomys damarensis. Next base: position 56,045,877 of record NW_022900928.1, read on the forward strand.
TTTTACTTTATATTTAAATCTATGATGTACCTCAATTAATTTGTGTGACAGGTATGAGGTAGATCAAAGTTCATTTTATTTCCAATGATTATTCAGCACCTGTCAAAAAATTTCCTTTCCATGTTTCATAACATTGGCATTATAGCCAAAACCTACCTGACCTTCTATGTGTAAATCTATTTCTGGACTCTGATCTGTCCCACTGATCTATCTGTCTATCTGAACATCAATACTATTTTCTTTTGACCTGTTCTATAGTAACTCTTAAAAAATAAGGTAGAAAATAAAAGCCTGTAACATTGTTCTTCTATTTCAATACTTTTGATTATTTTGTATCAGTGGTGGTAAACCTTTGGTATATATGCCACAGTGGTCTGTTTGTATCACTGAAAGCTATAAAGCATTTGTCATCACTGCTCTGTATATTTCACATTTATTTACTTATAAATTTTAGAACAAATTGTAAGTTTATATAAAAAAAAACAAAGAAAAAGCCTTTTAGAATTTTTTTTGGAATTATGTTGAATCCATAGAACAATTTAGGAGCAACTGATACATTAACAATATTGTTTCCTATCAATACTCATGGCATCTGAATCTCTCAATTAATCTTCTCTTCTTTTAATCCTCTCAGTAATGTTTCAATGAATTTCATGAACTTCAATGTCTGTCTTGCCTATATTTTAAAATTCATTCCTAAGACTTGAATTTTCTGAGGCCAAGTTGTTTGCTTGATTTATTCCAGCAAACCTATCTTCCAACAGAGGTGGGTTTCATGTACACAGAGAATAAGCCTGAAAAATATCAGTAAATTATACAGAAGCACAATTTCAGTGGAGCATGGTGTCCTATACCTATAATCCTACCACTTGGAAAACTGAGGCAAGAGGATTGAATTTGAGACCTATTTAGCCTATATAATGAATTAAAGGTCAACCTGGACTACATAGTGAGAACTTGTGTCAAAACAAAAAAGTAGAATTTTACATTTAAATTATTGATAACCTTTTAGTAAGATTTTGTCAACAGAGACTCTAGAAAAGGTTAACAATGGAATAATGGTACTAAAACAGATTTTATTCCAAAATGAAAAAGTTCAGAATTCCTTCTTTCTCTCCCCTCCTCCCTCTCTCCCCCCACCCCCGTGTGTGTGTGTGAGTGTGTGTGTGTGTGTGTGTGTGTGTGTGCCTTTTAGTTACTGGGACTTGCACCCAGGACACTATTGACAGCAGGCAAGGGCTCTACCCTTCATTTGGAGACAGGTCTCACACTTTTTTTTTTTTTTTTT
>NW_022900928.1:56047201-56103387 GCF_012274545.1 Fukomys damarensis
TTGCAAGGCAGATGACAGAACCACTGAGCTAAATCCCAGGCCCCGACAGGTCTCACTCTTGCCTGAGTTGGACTCAAACTTGAAACACTCCAGATTTAGCTTCCCAAGTAGCTGAGATTACAGGTGCATGCCACACTTCCAGCTGAATTTTAATTCTTAATTTTTATTTTGTCATTGTACTGTTGTTACATTACAACTGTTGTTAGAATCCTAATTCCCAGGCTTATTGCTTTTAAACCATATTACAATGAATAAATAAATTATGAGTATTGGAAAGGAAGTATATTATAGGTCTTATGCTATTTTAAATAGCACTTTTATTTTCCAAAAATTAATTTTTGAGTATTGAATGCTACTAAATTCACTTATTAGTTCTACCACTTGTTTTGTAGGCTCCCTAGGGTTTTCTACATCCATATTAATAAAATCCACAAATGAACTTTACTATATGATTTCAAATCATTATTTATGATTTATATTTCTTTTTTTTGACATCATCTTGAGTAGAGTAAGATATCCAATAGAACAATAAATGGAAGTGACAAGAGTAGACATTTCTGATTTAGTATTTTAGGAAAGAAAATTCAATAGCTCGCTATTAGATATGATGCTAATTATGACTGTTTCATGGCTACTCTTTATCCTTTCTCATCCTAGTTTGCTGGGCTTTTATCATAAATGGGCAGAGAATTTTATCAAATATATTCCCTGCATCAATTGAGATGATTATGTTTTCTCTCCTTTATTCTTTTAATGTGATGAACTATACTGACTGGGCTGATCTCAACATGCTAAAACAACTTCCAATACCGAGGTAAACTCTACTTTGCCATAACGTATTTTCTTTCTTATGTATTACAGGATTGCATAATTTACTTTCTTACACACATTCTAATTTTTTGTTAAGGATTTTCTTTCTCTGTCATGAGAGAAGTAGTCTATCATCTGTTTGTAATGTCTTTGACATGTTTTGGTGTCAAGAGTACTGCCTGCTTTAAAACAAGTTAGTAGAATGGCTCTTTTCTAAAGCTTGTACTAGAGGCATTTTTAAAGAAGTCAAAACAAGCAGTCATTACCTGAATTTATATTACTGTTACTCTAGTAGCCAAAAATATTAAAACTATATTGAGAAAATAGTAAAAAGATGAACAGTTTTATAGATTTAAATAATAATTCAATTAATAGAAGAGACATCACAAGATAGTAGGAGGTAATATAGTCTTTAGGAGCTAATGGATAAATTATTTCAAGCTAATATAGCCACAAAAAGCTTTATAAAATTACGAAGAAAGTAAAAGTTGAGTGTATCTTAAAAACAGAAAGGAAAAGGAAACATACTGCACTGAGGGTTGACAAAGGTGTGAAAGCCAGGAAGCACAGCAGAAGCTCAGAGGAAGGGAGCAAACAGGCGCAGCTCTAACTAACACTGTTTGAGAACACAGAGCCCACAGGCAGACTGCCTGGCTTCTGGTCTTGGCTCAACTACTTACTGGCTTTGTGGCTTTGTACAAGTTACTTAACATCTTTATTCTCCAATCTCCCTTAAAATACGGAGACGGAGACAAAACAATGGAATAAACTTTCCACTGTCATAGGAAGTAAATGAGTGAATATATGTGAAAGCCTTTGGAATCATGCTGGCACAAAGAAAATGCTCCAAAAACAATTTAAAAGCAGAGTTTACATAATCTCATGAACAAATGTCTCGCAAGGCCAGTCACGTAACATAAATGAAGCAAGCAGATTATCTAGCAAACACACAGAAACAGTCTTCACTTCAAAAAAGTGGAGTGTTCTCTTCCATTTTCTGGAAACATATTCTCACCCCGTGTAGCTTCCATTTCCTACTTTTGATACACACATGAGTTCAAGAAGTATTACTTTACATTTAATTCTGTTATAAGATAAAAACAATTGTGCATGCACACTGATAAGTAATAACAGACACTCGACCATTTATCAGGGAGGAATAGAAAAGGACAGGAAGTCTACAGAACTGGAGAAGCAGGACCCATCTACAGAATGACACTGAATTCAGTCTTGATCACTGCTGCCAAGCAATATTACAGCCCAGTGTTGCCAGATGTTCTCAATTTTCAATAGAAGTTCACAATCCAGAGCTTTATGTGAAAACTCATGATTTATTTTTTAAATTGAGGCAAAAAAACAAAAAACAACAACAACAAAAACAAACCCTGCCACCATATGGACAACCACTGCACAAACCAAACAAAGGATATCTGTTAAATTCACCCATGTGCTACCAGCTTTGATTAAGGGGACAGTTGCTGGAAGAGTAAACTTGAATTTGATCAAATTAAATTTAGATTAAGGTGTTTAATAATAGAGGGCAATATTAGCCTTTCTAAATCCATGTCCTTCTACAGTTGATTGTACTGCTTTTCTTCTAGGCGAGAAATCAAAAACTTTATCAAGGTTTACTTCCTGTACTTTAAATACTTTTTAAAGGTATAAACATGCGTTTTCAAACCCGTTTTCCCTTTCACCAAACATCTGATATTTCAGTGTTTGATTGGTGTCTTTTTCTCTCCTTGACTCTGCCTCCTTCCCTTCCCCTTTTCCATCTCTCTTTTCTGAACGCACCTCCCACCATGCTCTTACAGTCTCTCAGTCACATTACAGGCAATGGGTCCCAAGGTAATCCTTCTAAAACAACAGTAATTTCCCCTCAAAATATTAGAATTTTGATTTTAGAGCAACAATTCCTAAATAAATATAATTAATAATCCAGGTCAACCTGGTGATGCATGTCTGTAATACTACCACGCAGGAGGCTGAGATAGGACGATCATGCATTCAAGACCAGGCTGAGCTACAAAGAGACTTTGTCTCAAAAACAACAACAACAACAACAACAAAAAAAACCCGATAATTAATTAATTAATTAATATTTCAACCTTCCAGAAATAGCACAATATGCTTTTTAAAAAAATTTCATTGGGCCGGGGATTTAGCTCAGTGGTTCTGCTGCCTGCCTCGCAAGTGCAAGGACCCAAGTTTGATCCCTGATCAAATTTCATTGAGTTTACTGGTACTTTTTAGGTATATCGTACAGTTACATTCATCACTGGCATCTTGTACCTTTACATGATATATCTTAGTTCTTATTTACAATATGCTTTTCACAAGAGAATAATATGATCATAATGATGTTTCCTTAAAAAAAGAAAAAAATGTTTTAGAACTTATGCCACTATCAAGAATAGATTAAAATATTTCACAATATAGGAAAAGTAATTCCTTATTTTATATTTGCTGTAATATTAATATTTTTCAAAAGTTTAAATAAATATATGAGGCCAATGGATCACATCACTATGACCACTTATATTACTTATTTTAAGTACAAATATTTTATTAGCCATGAATTTTTATAAATCAAATAAATGTAAGCCCTAGTATACAAAATAAGGCCATCTTTTTTTTTTTTTGAGACAGGGTCTCACTATGTAGTTGAAACTGACCTGGAACTCACTATGTAGCCCAGGCTGGTCTCAAACTCAGTGATCCTCCTTCCTCAGCCTCCCGAGGGCTGGGATTACGTGCACCACCACGCCCAGCTCAAGCCATCTTTTTTATGGCTCACATTTAGGACAGGTCACAAATTTATTTACATGTTCATTTTCTTGATATTTTATTAAAAATTTGTCAGTTAAAATCTAACAGGGTCTCTATGTAGTTGAAACTGACCTGGAACTCACTATGTAGCCCAGGCTGGTCTCAAACTCAGTGATCCTCCTTCCTCAGCCTCCCGAGGGCTGGGATTACGTGCACCACCACGCCCAGCTCAAGCCATCTTTTTTATGGCTCACATTTAGGACAGGTCACAAATTTATTTACATGTTCATTTTCTTGATATTTTATTAAAAATTTGTCAGTTAAAATCTCTAAGTAGAACTTTAAAATACAGAACTTATCAATATTTTAAGTGACAATTATAAATTTCAGCAGTAGAATGCTCTTTCTTCAAAAGGCAGTCTAAACAAAAGCATATAACCCATTTCTTTAGATTTATTTAAATCAAAGAAACTCAAATTGAGGGAATGTTTTATAATGCAACTGGTCTCTTCAAAAGAATCACTGTCATAAAAGACAAAGTAAGAAAAGACTAATTAAAAATAAAATGCTAAAACAAACAAAAGACTAAACAGAATTAACAACTAAAGATAATGCAGGATCACAGACTAAATCCTGAATCAGAGAAAGTTTACTATAGAGTATTGCACTACACAACTAGCAAAATCTGAATATGGCTTGTATAAGAATATTTTATCAGTTTTGAGTGTCTTCAGGGGTTGGCCAATCTTTTCTGTAAAGGAGCAGATAGCAAATATTTTAGGCACTAAAGAGCATATAAAGTCAAGTATTCTTCATTGTTTTTGTATTGCTTTATAATCCTTAAAAAATATAAAATCCACTCTCAGCTTAAGTGCTGCACAACAATAGGATAAGAACTAAATTTCCCTCACAAGCCATGGTTTGTCAATCATGGATACAGACAACATTCTTGCTCTTAGGAAATACTCGATGAAACATGTTAAATGTAAAGAATTATGGTATGTGCTTCTCTCAAGTGATTCAGCAAAGCTGATAATGATAACACACAAAAGCAAGACATATAAGATGTGGCAAAATTTTCAGAATTGATAAATCTAGGTGAAAAGTAAAGGGAGTTCACTCTACTATCCTTGCAAATTTGCTTTTAAGTTTGAAAATAAAAAACGGAAAGAAGAAAAGTTGCAGATGCCCCTAGGAGGGTTGAACCCAGAAGTTTCAATGTGCAGGCACAGGACATGATTTTACTGGCTTAGACAGAAAAGAATGAAAGGTCTCACAAAGTAAAAGTCGCCCTGTCATCAAGGTCATTTCAGTACATACCCATGGGTCCAAAGATATCTAGATTCTCCTCTCATCACTAGCAAACTCCGACGAGGCAACATAACTTGCACTGCAATGCCATCTGGGTGCTTAAAATCCATAACAACCTGAAAGCAAAGGCAAAAGCATACAGAGCAATTCAAAATTTCAGGTACTCCAATATTCCAAGAATAAGGATAATTTATTCATCCTGGCCATCCTTCTAGGCTAATAGATATTAAAACATGATAATGCTCATACAACAGCATAGCATAATGGTTCTCAAACTTTAGGTCATAAAAGTCAACTGAATAACAAAACAGCAACAAGAAAAAACCATTTTTCATCCATAAAGATTCAGACTTGGCAGATTTGAGGTGAGGTCTAGAAATCTGCATTTCTAACAATCACCTGGGCAGTGGGTGATTTGAGGATGATACCATGGAAAACCCTACCATAGTGGTGACACATAAGGACTTTAGAGCTAAAATTCATATCCTAGATCTTCTATTTACTATGGAAAGCTATGTAACCCAAGATAAGACATGGAGTCTTTATGCCCTGGTTTTCTTCATCTTTAAAGACCCGATACCTGAATTAAATAAATAATGGATAGAAATGATAGTGACTCACCTGTAGTAAATACAAAAGAGTAGCTATGGTTATTTTTTATTTATAAAATGCTACTGAGTAATGATTCTCATACAACTCTTTCTGCACCTTGAAAGTCATGCAACATGCTATAATTAGATGCCAATTAATGAGGATAAAAACAGAAGCATTTTTAGCAACTTTTTAAAAACTTTGAGTTATGCTCAAATATTCCGAATATCAATCTGTAGATACAACACCCAAGAAAATGTATTGTTTTTCCTAGTGGCCCATGAAACACCAAAAATTTCAGGCTAAAATTAGCAGCAGCTGACAAATGTAAATTTAAAGAGCATGCAAAAGGACTGAAAAATATTTTTTCAAGTAAAGAGATCAACTCATTTGAAAAATAAATATGATAACAAAGTTTGAGTGGGATAAAGAAAACTTAGCATAGTACCTTCCTTAAAGGTAAATTCAGGAAAGTACCTGGCACAAAATAAATATTCAATAAATGTTACTACATGTTATTAATGTAACCATCCCTAATATTAGATCAAACTAGATAATACATATGAAAATTCTATGAAGTATATAAAGAATTATACAGGTCTAAGCTAGGTTTTTGCCTTTCTCGTTTATTTTTTCAATCTAAATATGGAAAGTAAAATAAGGAGATAATTTAATTTTCTACACTTGCAATCCCAGCCATTTGGGAGGATGAAGCAGAATTGCAAGTTCAAGGCTAGTAGGGGCCACACAGTGAGTCCCTGTCTCAAAATAAAACTTTAAAAAGGGTTGAGGACGTGGCTCAGTAGTACAGCACTTGCCTAGCATACACCTGGGCTGGGAATGCAAACAGGCAAAAGAGCATGACTGTTCAATTTCCTTTACTGCAACTCCTTAGAAAGTATAATATACCAGCTGTGCAATGGGAGTGGAAGTTAGGGGTTTGGGGACCTTCAGAAATCACCATGAAGCTTTCCAGGTAAAGCCACTGTATGTAATTGTCTACACTCAGGCTAAAAAATTACATAGGATTTCAGCCTGGAGTCAGATTCCTTACTCTTTAATAAACAGAAGGTAAGCTGTGTTTGGTAGGACACACATATCAGAAGAAAAACAAAAACAGGACAGGGATTTAGCTCATTGGTTCTGCCACCTGCCTTGTAAATACAAGGACCCGAGTTTGATCCCTGGCACCAAAAAAAAGAAAAAAAAAAAAAAAGAAAAGAAAAGCAAAAAAAACAAAACAGGACAGGGATTTAGCTCATTGGTTCTGCCACCTGCCTTGTAAATACAAGGACCCGAGTTTGATCCCTGGCACCAAAAAAAAGAAAAAAAAAAAAAAAGAAAAAGAAAAGAAAAGAAAAGAAAAAAAGAAAAAACAAAAAAAATCATCAATCTATTTTTTTGTGCTTATAGAATACAAAAACAAAATCTATTTCTTTGTATGCTTACAAAGCCTTCATCATGATTTAATATTCACTCTTATTTTCTGTTACTTATCTTTGTAACTCTGAAACTTATTCTAGCTTAAAATTTGACAGTATCTTTTAATTTAATGAAGTAATTTTATTTATATAATCAAATGTATATTTCCCAAGAAAATTAAATTTTATTAAAACAATCATTAAAATATTTACAGTATCCTCATTTAAAGTATCTCTGCTTTACTTAAATAATGCTTGTTATAAGACCAAAAAAAGAGGCTTTATAAAAACAATTCATGACAGATTCACAATCAATAACATTGCCCCACAGCCACTGAATCATTCTGCCATGCAACAGCCCTGCTCCACAGGAGCTTTTTCCAATTATTCCTTTTTGGGTTTACCTATTTTCTCTACTTTCTGAGACGGGAGAATCAATAAAGATCAAGTCCCCAGCAAGCTCATGAGGCGTGACTGAGGATAATGTCCAGTTCAAACAAACAAAAATCTTAGACATTCTGATCTTGTACCACCTTTACACAACCAAATGCAACAGAACAGATAACCCAGACATAGTTATCACTCTATCAGTCAAATAAAGATAAGATTCATGACAGGAAAGTACATCAAGGAATAAACAGATCTCATGTTGGCTAAGAAGGAAAATGAAGAACACATCACTTCTGGGAATATGTCTGAAACTTAATCTCAGTCCTTAATGGTTAGAAATAGGCTGAGTCATTAATCTATTGAGAGAAACCCTGCAGAATAGTTGAAAAAGTGGCAATTTGATGTGATGAATGACATGTTATTCACAGAGAATGATGAAACTGGAGAGGCCAAAAGTTACTCCAAGTAAAAACACATTTCACCATTCAAAAATCTACTTATTTCCCTACATCATAGCAAACACAAATCTTCCATAATTGTGCTAACATCTTTACCCAACCCAAAAGATATGAGTTTACTTTGTATTTTACATAGTAAATGGGATTCTACACACCTCATTATAGATAGAAGTTATCCACCACATCTAGGTAAGAAAGAAAAGGAAAAAAGGAGAGAAATTCAAAATTGCAAGGATAAAATATTAGAACCTTAAACTATTTACAAAGAAACTATTTTGGTAGGCCAAAAATGTGTTTATGTATTGTCCCCAGACTTACAAACTTAGATTCCAACTATATCGTAATTTGTCCATTGTGGGAATAAGAGGAACTTGGAGGATTCTTAGCGAAAGAAATAGTTTCCTTCTCTCAACAAAAAATAATACTCCCAGATGCAGATGTTGCCAAGCTAAAGAGTACATGAAAAAGAAGCTTGCTGTTATGTGCATATTTTTCCCATGGCAGAGAAATTAATAATTTTGACTTGGAGATATCTTGGAGACTAATAGCTGATGTCATGACCTTTAAATATTCTACCAATGCTATACAGTCTGCTCCCTTAAAATAAGTTAAAATCAAAGCCCATGACAAACCTATTTCACTGTCCTGGTTCTTATAGGAAATCTATGTTTAAAAAATAATAACAACAAGTAAATAAATAAAATACATACAGGAGATTTAAACCCGTATGACTAAATTAGTTGAAAGGTGGAATCCCCAAATTACCAAATCTTGTGAAACAAAAAGGAAAGGAGACAATATCACTATCATACTCTGAAATCAACATACAGGACAACTCATTTGAAAATAATAAAAAGAAAGCAAGTTCAGCTCCCTTGTCCTGCAATCAGCATCAATTTTTACAACATATAGGCCTCTGTATTCTAGTCTTAAGAGTGGAACAATAACACAAATTAGAACATGAAAATGGGATGGCACTCTATGGCATGAGAAAGTGGGCCCTTAATAACATGTGCAACAACTATGGTGGTGCATGTCTGTAATCCCAGCTACTCAGGAGGCTAAGTAGGAGAATCATAAGTTCAAGTCTAGCCTGGGCAACTTAATGACTCAAAATTAATGATTCAGTGTCTCAAAATGGGAAAAAATAAAACAGGCTGGGATATACCTCAGCATTCCCTGGATTCAATCCCCAGGATCAGGGAAAATAAACAAACAAACCAGTCCAAAAGCATTTATTTCTCATTGCTATTGAGAGAGAATATGAGAAATAGAACACCATATTATGCTTCTGGTGTAAAAACTTTCCTAGCTGACGGGGTACCATTGACATTTAGGGTACACATATCTGGGAACATGTCTGCAGTATTGCATATGTGAAAAAGTAAAATTAGATTAAGCAAAGTTTTTAAAAGAAAATATCACCAAAAAAAAAATATATATATATACATTACAGCTAAGTCAGAAAATTCTACCTTTCAAACACAACTCTGCTTTCCAAAACTAGGTCTCAGCTACAAAATGAGCATGTTCTACTGTCTCTTGTTCTTCACTCCCAATTACAGATGGTTTTGAACTGTTTTGTTTGGCTAAGCAAAAATGTAATACAAAATAAAAAGAAATGGCACCTTCCAGCTTAATGATATAAATATATTGCCAAGTAGCACAATTCAGAGTAAAATATACATTGCATAACAGAAAAATTAACTCCGAAAAGATGCTGAATTGGAGAGACTTCAGTCTCTCCTGCATATTTAATATTACAGATGCTTGGTTTAAATTCCTAAGAGATAATAGGCTCATACTTATGTGCTTATATTAAGACCACTTGCTATATATGCACCCTCATTTATCATACTATGGCTTCATTTGTTTGCAGGAATAATGAAGTGAAATTCAGCATCACCCAAAAATGGACGCTCAAAAATATAAATCACAAAGCCAAGCATGGGGTGCATGCCCATAATCCCAGTATTTAGGAGACTGAGGCTGGAAAAGTGCCATGACTGTGAGGCAAGCCTGGGCCTTGTAGAGTTCAAGGCCAGCCTGAACTATGTAGTGAAACCCTATTTCAAAAAAATGAATAAATTAACAACATCAACAACAAAAAAATGTAAGTCACAAAACAAACAGAGGTAATAGGACATCTTGCTTACTTATTGCATTCTATCTAGTGCATTATACTTGACATATTTTTAAATAATCATAAATAATTTTTTTGAAAAAAATAGGATGATAAATCTCACATTTTTAGACAGGTTTCCTAAATTCCATTTGTTTATTTCCTAGGCTTTCTTCCTTATATGAAATAAATTAACATATTCATACCAAAACAAGATGACTAGAGTTACAAAACATAAAAACGAAAGGTATTACTATCTATTCCTGAGGCCTGGTTTGCTCCCCATAGAAAAAAGATCACTTACAGCATCTGCCATCTTCTCCAGCATAGACTATGTGATTGCTGGTGGAGGTGATCATTGGAATGGCAGTACTGATAGTGGCAGAAGGAGAAACAGTAGTTGCTACCCTCATAGGACTAGGTATTTATCAACATACTATGGCAACTGAAATCCAAGTATTTTGTGACAATTTCAATTTGCGGCAAAAATCACAGAAATAAAGTAATTTCCTGTGATCAATTAAAGTTACAAATAGGGTCATGAGCTTGAATCCCAGCCTCCTGACTGGTCCAGTGCTGAACCCAGGATTGGTACAAATACTTAAAAATCTAAAAATATGCATAGGCTTCAACTTTTTCAGTTTCTAGCACTGCACTGAATGGAGTATTTGAGTGATGATCAGAACTGCCGTCAGGTGCCTATATGACTTCATTTCTATTCTTTGAAAGAATAAATCTAAACTCTTATTGCCTTTGAAATTGATATTATACAGCATTAGTATTTTCTAACTTAATGGTCAAAAATCCCAGCTAAACAACACAATCACTGTGACCCTTCAATAAATACAAAATCCAGACATCATCTCAAACATTCTGAATCAAAATAAGCCACACTACCTGCTCTGGAAATAAGACAGTCTTGTTGAGGGTGCAGGGGGAGACACCATAGAAACCTCAAAAATTTAAATATCAAATACAAGCTATAAAAAAGATGCTTACCATGCTAAAAAATATAAATACTACACTTGAATAGGGAAGGAAAACGACAAAAAGAGAAACCAAACAGATTTTCCAGAACAGAAAAATACCATGACTGAAATTAGGATACCAAATGAATGAGTTTAATATCAAATTAAACTCAGCAAAAGAATTAAGTTTCAAAGAAACTTTGGAGTGAAGCATGGAGAGACAAAAGATGGAAAATAGAAAAGGACAAGTAAAATAAAGAATATAGAAAAAAAGGTAGACAGAGAAAATGTGACACAGGCCTATGTACAAAGGTAATGTCTAAGGTTTACAAAATTGATGGATGAAACCAATCCACAGATTTGAGGGATCTAATAAACCCCAAAGTAGAATAAGCAAGCCAATCAAGAATATTTCCCAGCTTCTAACTGGATCCTTAACCAAAGAAGGAAACCCAAACAGAGCAAACATTTACTTTGTCTTACATGGGAGAATGGTAGTGCATGGTAAATGGCTGAAGACAAAGACAATGATCTTGATTTAAATCAACTAAAGCATGGAATCAAGATAAAAATGAGGAGATTATTTGGCTTCTGAGGTTGTAAACATTTCTTGTAAGTGCACATAAATACTGAGGGCTCAATGTGAAGAAGGAGATGAAGTCACAATGTCTGCAGTCCAGATTGCATTTGTTTTAAATTGTATAAAGAAAACATCTGGGTATTTTTTTTCCAGTTTGTGCGAATGACCAAAAAGTAATAAAACAAGGGCCAGGGATTTAGCTCAGCAGTTCGGTGGCCTGTCTTGCAAGTGCAAGGACCCGAGTTAAAAAAAAAAAGTAATAGAACATCTGTCCATTAAAACAATAAACTCCTGGGCCAGGGATTTAGTTTAGTGGTTCTGCCACCTACCTCGCAAGTGCAAGGACCTTAGTTTAATCGTTGGTACCCAAACAAACAAGCAAACAATAAACTCCTGAAAGAGTAGTACCCTGTGAGTCATTCCTGAGAGAAGTGATGAGAACTGCTTCAACACAAGAACGTCTCTGGGGCTAAACACATTGAAAACAGACTGAAAGAGCAATGAAAGCTACCACACCATTCAGCTGGTTCTTTCAAAGCAGTTCACAGAGAACTTTTATTCAGTATCTTACTAGAGGAGATAAGCCTGGATTGAGCAGCAATTTGCTGAAAGCACTAGTCTAAAGAAATAGCAGAGAAAATAAGGACAAATGCACCCCTAATGCAAGAGACGGGATTTTCATCACCTAGTTATCCAATTATCCCAGTTCACTGAGCAGCAAAAGTCATAATAAGAAATATTTACTGATTAACTGACTTCTTATAAAATTAGTAATGGCCCAAATATTTCTGTGTACATTTTTTCAAAATTATAAAAATTCACTTACTCTCAAAAGCTATCTTGTAAAGGAAAAATCTATTATTCCTGTCATACCTTAGAACACACGTACTTTCCAGCTATTACAAAGATGGCTTTCACTAGGAACTCCATCTTTCCTATTTATGCCTGCAGTGTCACCTGCAGCAGATTTTCAATCCAACTAAAGGGCAAGATTTCTCTTCTTTACAACTTTTCATTAAAAATGGCAAAACGACTTGGTCAGGTGTTGAGAGTATACTGAGTCCTCATTCCTTTCCTGGGGAAGGGAATTTCACTAGCAGTAGAAAGTAGGGAATACACTCCTAGTTTTTCTCCATCTCTTCACTTACAACTGCCCAGGAAAGCAGCAACACCTTTGCAGATCCATAAGCTTGGAGCCAGGATCACTTGGCTGTGCATTCCTCTCTTTTTCAGACCAGCTGGTTTGAAGGGTCTGCACATGCTCCTTCATGTCCTGCTACAGGGGCAGCCTCTGCCTTCATGGGGGAGGTCTGCAGCTGTCCAGTTGTGCCATTAACAAGATCGGCATTTTTCTTCAATTCAGAAGTGAAGTATTAAAAGTGTACTGGGCCACAGATCTAAAGATATATTCTGTCATCAGTTTTCTCAGTAGGAAAGTTGATGCTCTGATTTCCACTTATCTTTTGTCTCATTTCTCAATTGGTTATATAGTTTGAAGAAAAAACACTACAAATTATTTTTACTGGTCCCTAAAGTTGCAAGCAGGGTTAGAGGGTGAAAATAAGTCACACAGAAGAGCTTTTTCATTTTTATCTCCTGAAAGCTCCTACATTAAAATTCACATGTGTATTTGATAAGATTGTAGTATCAAATGAACAATGGCAATTCTCTATCAACATGATCACATAAGCCCAGCAAAGGTTAAGAAGTAGAAACACTGGAGATCTAGTGATGGGAACAATACAAATAGAGGGACCAACCCAATAAATACTATTTCCCTCCAGGAACAAGATCAGACTTTGAAGCAACCTATAGTTAAGATTAGATAATCCCATCTCTTACGGATTATTACAGATTTAAAATTCTAATATACAAGCACAAGGACCTGAGTTCAATCCCCAGTACAAAAACAAAAACAAAAACAAAAAAAAATAAAATAAAATTCTAATATATATATCTAAAATTCTGTCTGCAATTGTAAGTACCACTTTAAATCATGGTTTTGATCTTTAGCAGTTCAAATGCAGCTGCAGAAACAACTCAGTGAGTAAATATGAGCCTCTTAATCTTCATATGTTTTTGAAAGGCCTGAATCAAATAACATATGTAAAAAGCTTATCAAAATTCTAGATGCATTTCAGTCTTTTCTATGGTCTGCAGTTACCATCTTTTGCCATTAGATGGCAATGCTGTATCAGGTCAAAAATTGAACCAAGCCCCAAGGGTAGTTTGGATTTAATTGCCAAGTGAAATGTGTAAAAATTAAATTTCAGGTGTTTTCCTAGCATCTGATGATATTTAAAAGAGAAGTTGTGATAATTTCACATTTTGCAAGAAATGAAAGTGCTAAGAATGCCATTATTTTTCATTTAGAAATTTTAATTCATTCTAATTTAGAATGTGCATAATCCTCCGAAAAGTGCACTGTACTAGGTAAAACATATGCTGACAACTAATACAAACAAACATTTACCTCTGACCCCAAACTGAGAGAAACGATCTCATCCTCAAAAGCAGAATGTGTGTCAATATGAGCAGGAATTCCTGAAATAGAAAATAGGATAACATGTTGCTTGATTTTTCCTTTTAGTAGATTTAAAATGACTATACTGTAAATGTGGTAAAAACATTGCTTGGTTATCAAGAAGGTACCATAATTTTAGCTAAAAATAAACATGGTAAATATGACAAAACAAAATTGAATTAAATCTAAACTAAAAATATTTTTACTTTATATTTTAAATAACTTAAAGTACCACTGGGATTTAACTCTAAAAAAAGGCTTATAAATCACTGCTTAACTAGGACACTTATCCAATCCCGGTGCAACATGAAGATAAACAGTCTTTTTTTTCGTTGAGCACTAGAGTCCCAGGTCCTTGGAAAATAAAGGCATCAGCCATGAGGGAAGACTAAGTGCATCAATAATTAAGATATGGCTGCCTCCATTGATCTATCAATCAGTTAATTGAACACGTCTTAGTAAAGAAACTTTTCTACATGGAAGAAGATACAAAGCAAAACAGTCCCAGTTCTCAAGGAATTTAGACATCAGTGGAAAGTAAGGCAAATAAGCAATCTTGTACATCATGATAAAGGCAGGGGAAAAAGAAAAAACTATAACTACTACCATTTACAAAACTCTTAAATATCATTTGATTACTATATCAGATGAAGATGTTAACAAATGCAAGAAGTTTATAACAAATATTTTTCACTAATGTCATCCTAGAGTTGCATTCCATATTCTTAAACAGAAAAAGAGGAAAAAGATCCCTCCTTCTGTAATTATTTGGTTATTCTGTTATACGTCTCCTAAATTTTTCAAGCAATCCTCTCCCTTTCTAAATAAAGTATTGAGAGAGGCACAAAGCAAAACAACAACAACAACAAAACATCACAAACTAACTGCTGTCAGTCTGTTTGCACTTTGTGATCAGAATTTCTCGAGGGACTAAGATGCAGATTTGCAAGACATCAAGGGCAAAGTTCTTATCAATTATCCCAGCTACTCGGAGGCTGAGGCAGGAAGATCACAAGTCTGATCAAGACTTGTCATGTAGAGGTACAAGATCCCAACAATGAATGTAACTGTACTGTATCCCTAAAATGTACCAATAAACTCAATTAAAGCTGAAAAAAAAAAAAAAAAAAGATCACAAGTCTGAGCTCAGCCTGAGTAACTCAGAAGCTTAGTAAGACCCTATCTCATAATAATATTTTTTTTAAAAGGGCTGAGTATGTATTTCAGTTCAATTTTCACTACTACAATAAATAAGATTTGGAAAGAAAAGAAAAGAAGCAAAGTAATCTATGTTAGTTTAAACTAAAATATAGTATCCTTGATCTTATAATGTTACATAACATTGTTGGTTCTAAAATACATAATTAAAATTTTAAAAGAGGAAATACTTACCTTGCCCAGGTTCATACTGATTTATGGTCAACTGATCAGGTTTATGTTTAATGTAACCTTCTGCCAACCATTTCTCCAGAAAGTTATCGCAAAGGTCAGGAAGACCTAAAGTCAGTAATCATAAAGGCAAGATAACACATATTAAAATATTTACTTTGCATGTTTTACCCAAGGAGGGAAATCACCCTAATACAAATCCCACAGACTTTAATACAGCAGTCAGATCCAATAATTTAAAAATCAAAGCATAAGCAAAAGAAATTAAGAAATAAATCTTTCTTAAGAACTTTTCATTTATATCTTTGACTTTATAAAATTAGAAAAGCCCAAAAGAATAATTTTTCTGGTATTCTTAAAAATAGTAATAAAACAATACATGTTGAATATCCCTTATCCAAAGTGCTTGGGATCAGATATGTTTCAAATTAAACTTTTTTTTTGGAATTCGGAGTATTTGCATATATATAATTGACATCCTAGAGATGGGACCCAAGTTGAAACAGGAAACACATTTGTTTAATATATATATATTTGTGTACACACACATACATCATAGCCTAAAAGCGTTAGGACATTAATGTTCAAAAATTTCAGATTTTGGAGCATTTTGAATTTTAAATTTTCAGATTAAGGATATTCAACCCTATATTATATATTGACCACTTTCTTTATTGTTACATTATAGCGTTTCACTTATTTTGCATCATTTCACTGCCCTTAAAAATACCATATTTTTCAAAGTGTAATAAGAGTCATAAATGTATACAACAATAGCCTTAATGAAAAAAAACAAACACCCTAATAAAACAAGGTCCCAATTCAATCCCCGGTACAAAAAAAAAGTTCATAAAAAAATTTAATCCAACAAAGAAATATACCAAAGGATTACTGCCAAAAATATATAATAAATCAATCAGACAACCCATTTTTAAAAACTGGTAAAGAGGGCCGGGGATTTGCTCAGTGGCACCAGAGCAGCCTTGCAAGTGCAAGGCCCTGAGTTCAATCCCTGATACCAGGAAAAAAAAAAAAAACTGGTAAAGAATATGAAAAGGAATTCATAGATAGGGAAACACAAACAAATGGCGAAGCTCATTACTAATCAGGAAATTACAAACGTAAAACTTTTACAGTATCACGTGTTGGAAAGGGTGAAAGGAAAGAATGCACACTTGGTGAGACTATGTTGCCACAGATATTTTGGGGAGCAACTCGTATACTGTTAAATATAACTTTTGATACTACTACTTAGTAATCACTCTTAAGTAACAAATATACAAAAATAGTTACTGTGGTGCTCCTTGTAAGTGTTAAAAATTAGAAATAACTAACTGTCTATCAATAAGCAACAAATTGAATAAGCTATTATGGGACATTCAGTAAAATGAAAGACTACATAAGATCTCTAAGACGTAGTGTACAAAACAAGGAATAATGCATGTAACACATGAATATATAATTTATATCATATGATTTAATACTATATATACTAAATTATGTACTTTAAAAGGTACATATATCTGGATATAAATTGGTTTTTCAAAAAGATTAGAAAAATATACACCATAGTGTTAACAGCACATACTGCTAAGAGGGAAGAAATATGAAACAGGGATGGTCAAGAGGAGCCATTTATCTAATTGTGATTTATCTAACAACTATATCCTACTACTTCTCTAACTTAAATGCTTTAGATTTAATCAACTGTCTGGAAAGTTTACCCACAATGACAAATGAAACACATACCCTCAATTATGAAAATTTTTCAAAACCAGCATTTATTGTTCACTAACAATTACTTACCCTCAGGTAATGGCTTATCTTTATTTACATTGTTGTTCTCATAGTGGAATTCATAACCAAAATGCTTTACTCGTCTGTGTTTTAAAGATTTTTGAACTGTGTAAAGAGAAGAAAGCAAACTATTTGGAAGAAAAAGAAAGAGTCTTTCATTTATTTCACGCAACATAATCAGTAAGGATTAGTTTGGTAACAGTAACTTCAGTCAACAATTCTGGTATTTTAAAAAATAGTAGTAAAACAATACATGTTGAATATCCTTTATCCAAAGTGCTTGGGACCAGATACGCTTCTTCTGTTAAGTTCCTGTCTTTAACAACATCTTACCATTCTGTTCATATCTGTTATTCCTGCAAGTCTAAAACTGCAACTAACACTTAAAAAGTTTCACCTAATCAATATGAGAGAGATAAACACATACACTGCAACTTTAGAGATTGCTCATGCAGAGGAAAGAGTCAGAGTAACTCCAGGAGGCTCTGGCTACATTACAGTGGTACAGTTCCGCACTGATGATTCCACAGAGGAAATGCGCCTTAGGGTAGAGGATAGCAAAGAAGATAATACAAGTGAAAAAACTTATACAAGTCAGCTACACAAATATTGGCTAATAAATATCCATCAGTTTGGAGTTCAAAATTGATAGCTATATAAATATTACCAGATCTATTATTCATGTCCTAAGAATTGCTAGTATGATTTGTCTAACATTGGATTCAGAATACTTTCAATGATCTTGAGGAAATATTAAGAGTTTTAATAAACCAAAGGGGGAAAGGAAGAAAAGAGTAGTACCATTAAATTTTGTAAAAAGTTTTAAATACCATATTTTGAAAATTGTACTTACAATTTTGATTGTCTGTATCTTCCGTCCAATTAATAATTTCCAAAAGCATTTTCTCATCCTCAGAAGAAATAATTTCTTCAACTACTGTGAGACCTGGAGGTAAGACTTGATGCCCCAACTCCTTCCACTGCACTAAGGGCAACAAAATTAAAATAGTCACATATAAAAACTTAAGTTCTTATACACAAATAATTCTGTCCAACAGCCATTTATCACTTCATGAAACTCCTAATCCTCACTTTCTGCAATAAGAATTCCAACAGGCACACACATATTAAAATTGCCAAAAAATCACATTTATGGTACATTTTATTCATCGAAGTTCTTTGCAGCAAATAGAGTAGCACTTAAGTATTCTACTTGAAAATGATTGTGTCACTTTTCAAATCTCACTAAAAGATATGATTTCTCACAATATATACTATATGCACTTGTATTTAAAAAGTCAAAATTGTCTCTGAATGTTAAATACAAGAATTTAAATGCCCTTTTTGTTCTTGGGGTTTTAATACTGTGGTCAAATAACAGAAAATCTAAAATAACATTCAACTTTGTAAATAAATTAAAAATAATACTTACGAAGAATTATTTAATATATATTAAAATAAGTTCCTGTGACCTTCAGAATTTTAGACAGGTGCAGAAAGAAAAAAGAATTTTCTATCAGATAAAGGGAATAGTCTATTCACATTTACTATTAGAGAGCTGATCACTCACATTACAGAAACGATTTTTGAAGTTTTTCAGCTAGACAATTTACCTTTTGTTTAATATTAATATCCAAAAAACCAGTTAAGTATATACTAGATCTTATTAATATTTCAGAAATTTAAATAGTAAATTATTTAATAAATATACACTAAGTACTTATGTGCCAAATATCATACTATTTATTTAAATTGTATAAGAAAAACTGGGGAAAATTCCTAAAGTCAAATAATTTATAGTACAAATAATTCATATTTCATTTTCTAAATTGTTTTTTATATCTTATAAACTTAAACTATCTTCTGTATTTTCTACTCAGTGGCTATCTGGAAGTAGGTATCAAAACAGTTGGTACAAAATTCTATTCTCAATTAAAAAATGATTTCCAAGGTTATAAATGCGGTTCCCTCAGACTTAGAAGTACATTTGAACCTAACGAATTTATGAAGAATACTCCCAAACTCACTTTGTGCAATCTCTTACTGAGTGTTCCACATCCTGAATTGTCAGAAATTCAAGGGCAATATTTTTTTTATTACAACTTGCCCCTGGGCTGGGAATTTAGCTCAGTGGTTCTGCCGCCTGCCTCACAAGCACAAGGACCCAAGTTTGATCCCCAGTACCAAAAAAAAAAAACTTGCCCCTGAACCATTCAGTTTTCAAAACCTGATCAGAACAATTAAAGTGCGCAGTTATTAAAATCTGTGAAACTTAAGTCAAATTTAAAATTAAATACATAGGAACACTGAGAGATATTTCTAAATATATCTTTAGAATATTTTAAAAGTTGTTCTTTTTAAAAAAAACATAAATTTGATCATTTTTCACTCATCTGCCTATCCCCAAGATATTTAAAGAGAGCTCAATGGCAAAAGAATATAAGATTAGATGTCTAAATCAAAATTCATCTCAACACATCTCATTTCCATGTGTAGAGGGGATAAAAATGTAATAAACCCATAAACAATACTGTAAAACTATTACTTAAATTAACTAAAGTATTTAGTTCTTCCATTTCACTACCCAGTAGCTATCATATTGGTCAGCACAGACCTGAATATTTTTGTCATACTGAAAGTTTATTATATAGCACCAGTACAAAGTTTCAGGGATCTCTAGCCACTAAGTGTGCCCCTCCATGAATATGAAGACTGACATACAATCACTTGGATCGCAGTTAAATTCTCAAGTGACTAATTCAAAGTTTCCATGTAGACAATATAAGATAAATTGATCTAAATCCTCACCACTGAACTTGAAAAGCACAATTAGACAAGAAGCCTCCAAAGTAGGTAACAGATGCTTAAAGAACATTTCATAAAAGGGACTGCTTAACTGATGTCCTTTTTATATTCTACAATAACTGAACTTCTGGGGCCAGGGATACAGCTTAGCAGTACAGTGTTTGCCTGGAAAGTGCCAGTCCCTGAGTTCAATTCCTGGTACCAATAAATAAATAAACAAACAAATAATTTCTGGTACCAATAAACAAACAAACAAACAAATAACTGAACTCTCAATTATGTCTATGCAAAGAAAGCTCAGACAAAAGCAAGAACTATTATTTAAGAGATAAATAATTTCATGATACCTTTTTCTACAAAATTCAAGTATAGAATGACCTTTTGTCCTAAATCATCCACTATTTCTTTTCCATTGAGGGAAGCATAAGCACTCCTGGATTCTTCTGTGGTTTTGTACCTTACAAAGGAGTAGGGCTTGTTAGGTGGCATTAAGAGAGCTTCCACAAGTCCACATTTCTCTAAAACTGGAAGCAGTTGCTTCCTACTCATGCTATTACCCAAACCACCATTGGCAACAACCAGGCTCTGAGAAAACAAAAAAAAGAAAGTAACATGAACAATTTAATCAACCTGTTTGTTTAAATATAAAATTAAATAGGATTATCTCAAAATAACATTTCCACAAAGATGTAATTAAAAGGAAAAGGTGTTTACCTGTGGTGATTTGGTTTGCTAATTTTATACAAAATATGCAAACCAATGTATTAAATATTTGAGGAATAAAAAGTACTCCCATGTTGTAAATAACATCTAATTTAAAATAGCCTATTTATAAAATATTGATTTCTTACTAATGCAAATTAAAAGATTATTTATATTTTTCAGAAATACCAATTTACACAATAAAAGGGAAGAAAAGAGGGAGGATGGGGGAAAAAAAAGTAGTTATATAATACTTGCTTTCTGCCAAAGAACTAATGTTCTACATTCTTTTACTTAACCTCCATGAACTTCACAAAGACGTATAGATGTTCCTTGTTTAAGAACCAAGTTATAGTCCTGCAGCTAGGTCATTCAATGAATTGGTTGATAAATAAGGAACGGTACATAGTTTGCATATTACAATATTCAAAACAAAAAAAACGATCAAAGGATATGACTTTGCTTTTATTTGCATAACTCTTACATGCAGTACAGTAACATATAACAAAACATAAAACCACAGTACTGTACTGTATAGGATAGTCAACAAAAATTACAGTACTATTACTGTAGGAGAAACTATTGTAAGCCCTCACTGCCACTTACATTCCTGTAATATAGGTCCAAATGCAGGTTGTAAGTCAGAACAGATCTTAAAGCCACAGAATCGTTAAGCACGTAAGTCATTAAACAATACAGGTAAATTCATTTGGGTAATAAGACCTACTTTATAAAGGAAGAAATTGAAGATCAGAACAACTGGATTAAGGCAGTGATTACAGGGAGCTGAGCTTCAAACCTATTTATATTATTTTCAGAATCCACATTTTTTTAGTTACTAAAAAAGACTGGAACCAAGAAAAATCAATTTTAGGCTCTGA
The DNA here is from genome assembly GCF_012274545.1 of Fukomys damarensis. NCBI lineage: Eukaryota > Metazoa > Chordata > Mammalia > Rodentia > Bathyergidae > Fukomys > Fukomys damarensis. Next base: position 56,068,720 of record NW_022900928.1, read on the forward strand.
TGAACATTAGATATGAAATTTTCCTGCCTCAGTAAATTAATACAGTTTAAGTAGTCAGTTTATAAAGAAAAGTTTTCCTTTGTAAGTTTCGTACTTCTTGTTATTTGCCAAAGTCTATTCAAGGGATTTTGGGTGGCAGCATCCTCTTATCTTTACTCACGTGTTTATGCCAGTGTGCTTACAGTCTCTATATCATTTTCTACACACCATAAAGACTGTTTTATGACTATGAGTTCTGAAACTGTAGTATAACAAAAGTAAACCATAAATGACCCATGCTCAACAATTTCATCATTTGTACTACGCATTGGAAAAGTTGTTCTGAAAAGAGTCAGAAGGGGCTGGAGATGTAGCTCAGTGGCACTGCTCCTGCCTCTGAAAAGTCAGACAATAAATATTTTAAAGCTTCACAGGCCATTTCAGTTTCTGTAACACAGACTTGATTTTACATTTTAGTGAGCTTTCAAAATGTAAAATTCACTCTGCACATGAGTCAGATTTGTTCTAAAGACAGTAGATGCTAACCCGATTTATACTAAAGATTAGTACATATTGTATTAGTTTTATTATACAAAATGAGAATACCAACAATGTGCTTAAACAGAATGACCACTAAATTTTGTTCTGTCGTGGGTCATATGCAAGGATATAAATAATTTAAAAACTACTACAATAATGTGCTACATAGTGTAAAATTTAGTCACATAACATTCAATAAGGTTTTTAAATTAAAATAACAAAATAATTTTATTATAGGATGCCAGTTACAAAAATATTTCCATATCCCTAAATCTAAGTCAGACAGATAGAGGAAAAATGCAAACCAAGGTGCTTTTTCCTATTCTCATATACTCGGTACAACACAATAAGAACTACTTCTGTGACTTCTGGTCATGAAAATCTGTGGGACTTCTCCCCATCAGCAATAAATTAGTTCTACAGAAGATTCTCCAGCAGACACCAGCTGAGTCCTCTAATTTAATTCTGTTCAATTCTAACACTATTAAGCTGGTGACAGTGTCAGATCTCACAGGCTGTGAGCTCAGTCCCACAAGAGTGCCTTCCAGTTCAAATGTCATCACTAGTCATAGGCTGTCACCTATACTTCTGACAGAATGGCTGTGAATCAGGATTTCCAGGACTCCCTCCTGAAGTTCGATTAATTTGCTAGAGCAACTGCAGAACTCAGGCCATCATTTTACTCATACTCACTCAATTATTATAAGGGATCTTACAAAGGACAGAGACGAATAGACAGATATAAAAAATACATAAGGCAAGGTTGTGGGAAGGAACACAGAGTTCCCATGCTCTCTCTGGATACACCACCTTCTAGGAATCTGCACATGTTCAACTGTCCAAAAGCTCCTCAGAATTGTCCTTTGCATTTTTATGGAAGCTTCATTATGTAGGTATGAATAGTTAAATATTGGCCATTTTTGTTCATCTCAACCTCTGCTCTCAGGAGGGAGCAGGACTGAAAGTCCCAACTCTCCAACATGGATTGGTCTCTCCGATGACATGCTCCCATGCAGAAGCTACTGAGCTGCCCCTGCCAACAGTGGTTTCATTAAATACAAAGAAGATATTCTTTTCACGCCAGAGATTTTAGGAGTTTTGGTGCTATACGCCAGGAAACTGGACAGAAACAAAATATATAGTTCACATTACCACACTAAGAAATTACAAACATTTCATAAATATCAAGAATCCACTGCCCCATCTAGGAATGAAAGATGATGAGGTGTAACTTGAGGAACAGTATCAGCACTCAAAGATGCTTTCAAATGAGTGTGATTGGAGAGAGAAGGAAGCAACATTTTCCCCATTATGTAAATTATATAATTAAACATAATAATTGTTTTATTTATAATTGTTCATTCAATAAATTTCCAAGCAGTAAGTATGAAGTAGAAAATTCAGACTTTTTTGAAGTAATCTTCAGTCCTGATAATTTGAGGAACACTGCTCTAGAAAAATCTTATAATGCATTAAAAATGCTATATGTATGTAAGAAAATGTCACAATGATACCAATATTTTGTAAAATTAATATGCACTAGTAAAAAAGCATATTGAAAAAATAAAACAAAAAAATCTTATGCTATAAATTTTCACAAAGTCACCTGTATCTGTAAAACATCATTAAAATAATTTTTGTTCTCCATAGATTAATAAAATATAATTAGAGATCCCTCTAAAATTTTATTCTTTTCCTTTAGAAGTATTCTGGAGGAAAATAGAGCGCAGGTGAGATGTCGCTTTGGAGCCCATAAAGGTGACATTAAAGCTTCTGGGGATCTTAAAGACTCAACCAGAAACAAGCTTCAGAAGAGCAAAGAAACTTAGCCCATTTTTTCTTATACTTCTCTTAGAGTTCTGTAAGTAAGAAACCAAGCTATTCTTGAAGAGATGGGAGTACGGTATATCAGTTTAATCGTCTGAATGCCTCAGCCTCAGTGGCTCTTGGCTGAAAGGGTGAGTGAGTGCAAACATACTAAATCTATCATCTAGCCCATCCTTTTAAATATGAATTTGACTTACATTCTCTAAAATTATCAATATCCAACTCCAAGTATGAACTTTTTACCTGTTAACCTCAAATGTCCATCAACAGACTGCTTATTCCTAAGCTAAGATGCAGACAAGAGATAAACCTAAAGAAAGAGTACTGGTCTGCAAATCAAGACACCAAAGTTTCAGGCCTAGCTCTACATCTTTGTCCCTCAGACAGATGATATCTAAGCTTTCTTCCCACTCTTACTCTATAACTTTATGAACCAAAAAGAATCCCCTAAGACTTCCTTTTTGTCATTAAGTATTTTATGTCTATAAAACTGTCACATACTCTCTTTAGAATCTATCCATCCAGGAGAGTAAAAAATATTGCATACCACGTTGTACACTAAGTATAAATTGTATGTATTGTACATGCATGTATAAATAAGTGGAGAAGCAAAGTGAGCTCCTAAATCACAGCACAGGAAAACTCACAGTCCCTCATACATAATTTCATTTAATCGATGCCATAAGGTAATGAAAAGGCTCTGTGAGTAAACCCTAATAAATAAAAAATGTATTAAGAGTACACAACCCAAATACTTTATAATACAGGTGAGTTTGGGAAGAGCAGAAAGATAATACTAGGATCTAGAAGTACTAGCTTTATGTTTCTGCACAGTCACTTACTACTTTATGCCAATGAACACATAACCCCTTAAAACTTTAGCTTTCTAACCTATCTCATAAAGATTTTTAGAAGATTAAATATAACAATGAACATAAGCACACTTTATCAACTGAAAAGACTTTACAGTGTTATAATTGATGTATACCCACAACTTCCTCTGGTTCAACCAATATGATCAATAAAAATTCAAACCACAGCCTAGCATATGACCTACAATACAAAGTTAGGTTTTTTATCATAGTATATTCAATATGGCTGAAACACATGATGGGCCAACCAGTTTTGAGCAATTATTAAAAATATTAACACTGATACAATTACATCAAAATGGTAACAAGAGTTTTAGGTCACCTGAGTAGCATAGGATACTGCCTCAATACCTTCATGTCTCAGCAAAGTATGCCTGGCTTTAATTTGTTTCCTTAACAACTTCTTCTCAGTTTTATTGAGTTTGAAATTACTTTGATAGTTCATCTCCATAGCAATTCTATGAAATAAAAAGAAGTTAGAATGTCAAGCTTAAGAGTCCTAAAGAAATAATTATAATGTTATATTCACAGTTTATAAATTTTCCATATGACTTATTTTTAAAAAATCCTTAGTTTACCTTTCACCAATCCAGAGAGGTGAGAACAGACATGGAAATAAAGGAATATCTAAGGTAACAAAGAAGTAAGAGCATCTAATAACACCTCTGAAAGTTCTAAGATATGTTCCTATGTGTGGCTTCCTGTTTTTAATCCAGGCATGACAGCACATGCCTATAATCTTAGCAATCTGGGAGGCCAAGGGAGGAAGATCACAAGTGAGCCCAGCCTGAGCAATTCAACCACTTAATGAGATCTGTCTCAGCATAAAAAATAAAAAGGGCTGGAGATATAGCTCAGTGCAAAGTCCCTAGTTTTAATTCCTAGTATCACATTTAAGAAAAAAAGTGCTGTTTTCCTATAGGTAGGGTACATCATTACTTATGAAGTCCTGCATAAAACATATCATAGACAAATTTCACAATTATAATAAACCAAGATAAGGAGGAAGAGGAAGAAGAGGGGAAGAAACAATGTAAAGAAGTCACAGCACATGCAGTATGATTCCACTGATAATAAAGCTCAACATCTGAAAGCAAGCCATATATCATTTAATGCATCTAAAAAAGAAAAGCATGAAAATAATAATAAAAAATTCAGGAAAGAGGCTATTTCTAAGGGGGGAGGGAAAGAAAACTATTATGAGAGGTGACATACAGGAGCATCACAGATATTTCTTATTCTAGACAGTAGGTATAGTTGGTTTTGTTATTTTTAAAACTGTGCATGTTATATATCTTTATATCTACAGTTTTTTAAATAACAGAAATAAGAACTTTTTCTTATTTCACTTTATTGAAATATGTCATCATCAGGTAGTTACTAAGTACTCCCAAAGAGGCCTTTATAATCACTCCAAATCTGCACCCTACATCTTGATTTAGCATAGTAGCCAATTTGATCTCATACACAGAATAGCATAATTTATGACGACTTATCTGTTAGCTTAACTTCCCTGTCATGGTACATACTCAAAGAGTGGGAATGCCCAGCATACAAAGTAAACATTTGTTGAAGAGATAACTGACAAATGAGTGAATACACACGTCTATTAGTCTCAGCACCCTGCAGCACACATATCACGGGCTTTCAACAAGTTTGTAAGTTATTAAGGAGAACAAAAGCCAAACAATGAAATCATACGACACACCTTTTTATAATTAATTATAAATGATGTGGTCATTAGGTGTGACATCAGCCAGAGAACAAAAAACAAGATCAATGTTAATTGGAAAAGTTGGGAAGACTTCAAACCAGAAGCCAACTCATGTTCAGTACTATAGGACAAGAACACCATAAATCACATGGAAAAGATTTTCAGTGAGGTGGTAAAGAGAAGAATCTAAGACAGAATTTGACATATCTGGTAAAGACAATAGACATAAATTTTTAAAGCAGAGAAAATTCATCGACACATGTGTTGGAAGATAAGGCCAGTAAGATAGACTGGTGGGACAGCATAGCAGGAAGGTTAGACAGAAGCCCTGAAATAATCCAGCCTAGCAAGTAGAAATGTTGGCCTGATCTACACTTTACTCACAAGTGGAAAGGAAATAAGGAGAGGGGAAGGGTGAAAAAAAAAGAGTTGAGGTAGAATCAATGGGCCTTCATGACTACTCAGATGTGAGGAAGAGAGGAATCAAAGATCACTTACTAACAGGAGAGAGCTTGAGTAATTGAGGGACTCATGATATTATTTCAGACCTGGAAAGTCAGGAGGAAGAGCCATTTAGGAAGGGCGGTAATGAGTCAGATTTAGAACACAATGTTTAAGGAACAGGTGAGACATACAGTTGCAATGACTGAACAGCATGTGACAAAATGTAGTGGCTTCTAAGAAAAGAAATGAGGTTAGAAAACTTTAGGAGTCATCATTACAGAGGAAAGAGATAACTGATTGGATGTGTCTAACACTGTACTGCTTATAATAATTGTTCTAATATCTGTCCCCTTCCACCAGACTATGAGCAGATTGAGGACAGGGATTAAATCATTCTTTTCAGAGTTAACCCAGAGCCTCTTCCAGTGCTATGAAACAGCATACCACAGTGCTCAGGAGTCCAAGTTCCAGTTTTCTTAGCTCCACCACATGCTAGCTGTATGATCCTAGTTGAGTTAATTATGCTTCAGCTTCTGTAAATATAGATAAGGAGAACAATAATGCCTCTAAGAGCTTTGTTAGAAGAATTAAATTTATTTTTTCCCTTTTTTGCATTGAATTTATTGGTACTTTTTAGGTATACAGTACAGTTACATTCATCATCGGGATCTTGTACCTTTACATGATCTATCTTCATTCTTATTTGTTCCCCATTCCCCTTCCCTCCCTTCACCCATCCTGCCTCCCTATTTACAAAGACAATGTTTCCCTTTTTTCCTTTTCTCATATTTTTCCCTTCTTTCCTTTCCCCTACCCTTCCCACTTCCCCTACTCCTTTAGCCCTTTTCTTCCTATTTCACATTAAGAAGAATGAAATTTATTTATTACTACATTACTGTTAAGTTTTAGAAGAGCCAGATGAAAATGATGTAACAAAACAAAAGTAGCTAAGGGTTTTCAAAAGAACTATTTTACAGCTATTCAATTTTAAGGTATCTATCTGTGAAATCAACTTTGCAGTATGTCATGAAAAACAAGGGATGAGTGGGCTAAAAAAAACTTCGTAATATTTCACAGGAACAAAGACTGCAAAGTGGAAGAAAAGAAAAGATGTTGAATAAATCTTTTTAAAAGACTGCCACTAAAAGACCAGCACCAGCAGATGGAGCCTCTTAACCACATTTTGGTATTCCATTTTCTTTTTCACTCTCTATCAACTATCAGTGTTGCAAGTGAAGCCAATTCTGGAGAGCCTCAAGCCCCCATCACCACCATTTCCTTGACTTGGAAATGTAATGACCCACTAGATTTGAGTCATTTAAACAAGGAACAGGCTGGTACCAGCTGCTGAGGTCTCTCAACCCCTCTCTATTAAGGCCACTTTTCTAGACAAGGAGTTTCCACACAGATGCTTCAGTGCTCCTTGCCACAGTATGAAAGTAAGGCTACTATTTAGTAGGTAGGATACTGGCCATACTGGGTTCAGGTTTGCCATCTCCAGCCTGAGCATATTTTCTGCAGGATAAGAATTTGAAGAATACACATACTCTGTTATTTGCTTGCTAGTTTACCCTGCCCATACATTCCATAAAATATTCCCCTAGATGGCAATTGCAGTACGTGTGTCCTTGAATAATAGCTTATTGTGAACCAAACAGTACAGAAAAATGTTCCTGTGTTTGTATGTGAATTATAATTAACAGCAATGATTAGAAAAAACCTAAATACCTACCAAAAGAGCCCTGATTTTAAAGTACAGCACAGGTATACAAATACATATAAATATTTAGAACACAAATTTGTTGTATGGGTTGCCTCCAGATAGAGGACTTGGGTAGACAAGTTGTGAAATGAAAACTTTTCTCTTCCATGAATTGTGAATTTTACTTGCCATTCAAATTGTACTACCTATTTTAAAAGAAATTAAAGGTTTAAACAAGCAGGAAAAATTCACTCCATCATATATCACATCATCCCTTTCTAAGTTTTGAAGTACACTTTCTATAACTTAATGTTAAGTCCATCCTTGAAGAGGGATTTTGTTTGTATTATTCACCCTGTATCACTCAGCACCTGAACAGAATCTATAGCTGGAAGCCACTCATTAAGTATTTGTTTAATAAACCTAAGTAGAATGTGCCCACCTAGCTCTTAAACTCCACTTCGAGAATTGTTTGGTGGCCTTCTTCAACGTGTTCATTAAAACCTAGTGTTTATCTCAGAAATTTTCATATTGTATTATAATTACCTGTTGGTGCGTTGGGCTAACTCAGAGACCGTCATCTACTTAAAGGCACTGACTTGAGAGTCAATAAATGTTCAATGAAATCAGTCAAAAGCACAGGCTGACATCTCCCTACCCAAGAATCACAGTACAGTTTTGCTCAAAAAAAGCACAGGAAGACTCAGATGCGTTGGTAACAAGGCAACAGGAATGTCTGCTTCACTGGATTGACACTTTGCTTCATTGGATTGACACTGGTAAAAAAAAACCCTTAGCAGCGCCAAACTAAAACGTCCCAGGTTGCAAATTCCCGCCTCCATCCCCGAATAAAACAGACTAACGCAGACAACACAGGTGCAGTAACATCAACACAAACACGTGCACCGTACACACTCACAGACTCACCTAACGCACACGCTACTGTCCAGACTACACCAGGGCACAGCGTGGATTATTTCTCCTTTTGGGTTCTCAGTCCCACTCCCGCTAAGCCGAAAAGACTGAAAGAGGCTGATAAGCGGAAGTAGGGATTTGCAGTCCGTCGTGCCGGCCATCAAAAGGTTCCACAAACCTCTTCCTCGACTTAGACCAAGTTCTCACAATGCTGCTTCTCCCTCCTTCGCTAGCCTCTCCAGTCTAGCCCCAGAAAGTCGGGGAAAGTACTTGCACACCAGCTCACCTGGGCGCGGCCATGTTGGTGACAGCCGCACTACATTTCCCATGAGTCTAAGGGACGACGAACAGCCCTCCCATGATGCCCCTCGCTTTCCAACGTTGTGCTTTTCATTCTTTGGCGATCAAAGGGCCTTTGTAAACTGTACTCAACGGGAGTAAAAATTCCGTAGTCATATTAGGTGAATGGTAATGGTTCGGAGTGCAGCTTATTTGTATTCTCTCCCAAAATGGTCAAGATCAAACAGGTTATGTCTTTCTGGCCTATCAATAATATCCTGCCCACCTTGGTGTCTTTGTATTTTATCCTGAATCTGAAGGTGTGGGAGAGGACCTCGGGTCGGAAAGATGCCATCATTTGGGAAGTAAGGAAGAAAGTGACTACATGCACGTGCCAGGGGGAATGGTGAGCAGCAGAAAATAATAGGAAGATGTGTGGAAGAATGTGAAAGAAGGCAAGATGGAGGGGAAGGGTATCATAAAATCATTAGAAGACAATCCGGGAAAGATTAGAGAAATGGAGTGGCACGATCAGAGCTTCTTATGGAAGGTGGGAGGAGAGTCTAGAAGATGACTATTTCAGTGGTAAAGCAAAAAGTGATGAAATATTAACTGTATTAAGTGGAACAGTCAGTCACCAAGGAAATAAACGATTTCGTTAAAAAGACAGGAGAGAGTGAAGATTGGTAATTGTTTCTGCTCTAATATTACAATATAAATCACCTTCTGCATTGGATTATGAGCTCTGTGAGTGTATGGAAGGAAATGAGGGGGGGTACCCTATAGTATACATACTGGTACCTTTATGGGCATCCCATTGCAGAGGAATCAGTAAAAGTTCATGCCAGCTGACCAGAGAAAGTGGCACAGGTAAGAGAGTGTTGCTGAGTAGAGGAATAATTTTGTTGGGAACATCTTAGAAGGAGGAGAGAACAGAAGTTGGAAGGCAGATAGGCAGCCACTGCAATAGTCCAGGAAATAAAAGGTGAAACCAAAACAATAGCAAAAATGAAGAGACAAGGACAAGCTGGCGAAGTCAGATCAGTTAGACTTTGCAAACTAGTGGAGTGTGATGGGAAACAAAATATCTTGACTCTACCTCATTGCTATCTTTCCTTGACGCTTTCAAAAATATATCCCAATAGAAATTTCAGCAGAAATGGAAATGTTTTGTAACCTGAAATGTCCTATATGATAAACCAGTGGTTGCAACCTATGGCATGCATGTTGTTTTTCTTTTAAGACAAAAGATATTAACATATGGGTGGTTTTTCTAAATTAAGGCCCCAATATTCAGGTTTAATTTTGGTGTTGGCACTTTGCAATAAATAAGTGGGCTTTGGGTTGCAGGATGGCCATTTATCTCTAAAAGGTTCATCATCACTATATAGCAGCATGTGGCTTTTGAGTATTTCAAATGTGGCTAATACCACAAATTTTGAAGTTTTAAAAGTTTACTGTTTTAATTAACTTAAATTCAAATGGCCACATATAGTTGGTGGCTACCAAATTGGGTCACACTGTAAAATATCCCCTTATCTCCTACTGGCCAAATTCAATTATTTCATCTCAGCATGTGTTCTACTTGAAGATAGTAAAATTTTTAAAACTTGAATTTTTAAGCCTCCATGGAACTACTTTTCATTCTCTTTATACATTTTAATCTCTTGCTTTCAGAGTTTTCCCTCCCTCTGTCCCTAATTAAACATGAACAATCCCTCAGGTTTTGTGTAAACACCCCCACACCAGGTTTTATGTTTAACCTTCTTCTCTTACATATAACATGATAAAGTCTGAGTATATGGCTCAGTGGAATAACATTTTTTTTTTTTTTTTTTTTTTTTTTTTTTTTACTATACAGTTCAGGCTGGTTTTGAATTTATTCTGTAGTCGCAGCTGGTCTCAAACTCCTGTCATTGCCCCTGCCTCAGCCTTTCAAGTGCTGGGATTACAGATGTGCTCCGCAAGGCCCAGCCTAAGAACACTTTTCTGTTGTATGCAGGGTCCTAGTTTTGGTCTCCAGCACCACCAAAACAGAAAAGAAAAAAAAAATGTATTCAATCTTTTGTATGTAGGACTTTATCTTTTCTTGAAGTAGTGTATAAACCATTCCTTCCGGAAACAATTGAGCAATCTTCAGCTACATGGAAGAGACTCTGTTTTATTAATTATATAACCCCATTGTCTTTCATCATCTTGTAATAATAGGAATTTAATAAACTGGACTAAAATGCAAAGGAACTGAATTTAGAGATAGAATTCATTTTTGCTTGTGCCCAAAGCTTTTACATGGTGATCTATAATAATTTTCCAAAAGTATTCAATACTGACCTAATGACTCTCATTTTTCCTTGTTTATCTCAACTTTATGAGAAGAGTCTTCTGTGTGACTGCAGGGGTTGGCAAGATTCTTCTGTAAAGGACAAAGTAAGTGTTTTCAACCCTATGGCCACATATTTTTGTTTCTAACAAACTCTTTTAAGAATGTAAAAACTTTTCTTAGCTCTCGCTACTTAGGTTGGTAGGACTTTTCTAATGGGTATAGTTTGCCAACTCTTGGACACTTTTCACCAATTCTGTAATTAAGGTTAAGCTATGATTGGACTCATCACTGAGGATATTTATTGTGCATGATAACATAGTATAAACAAATTTAATCAGATGAGCCAGCACTACATTTTCAAACACTGAAAAGTAGAGTTACAGATGACTATACCATTTAGAATTGCTTTTAGTTGCCAGCAACAGAAAACTGGGCTAATTAAACAAATAATAACTTTTCCTGAAATGACAAGCCACACAGAAGAGAAAAACAATCACTGGCATTTGTTCTGCTGCTCAATAACATCATAAAGAATCCAGGTACTTTCTAGTCTCCTGCTTCACCATTGTTGGTATATTAACTTTTATCCTCCTTCCTATTGTTTCCTGGTCACGATATAGATACTGTAACTCTGTATGTTTGGTCTCCACACCAGCATCTCTTGCTGGAAATAAAGAGTAACTTGGTCTCCGTAATTTTATCCAGAAGATGAATCTCTCAATAGGCTTCTCTCTCTCTTTTTTTTAACTGCCCATCAGTTGCATATTATGGCAGACAGAACGATAGGCCCAATGGATATTCAGACTCCAATCTCTTCAATCCATGAATAAGAAGATGCAATTAAGTTTGCAAATTTTGGAATATCCTAGATTATCCAATTATCCAATCTATTTTTAATTTTTTTTTCTTTTTATTGAGTTTATTGATAATTTCAGGTACACAGTACAGTTACATTCATTATTGGGATCTTGTACCTTTACATGACACGTCTTGGTTCTCATTTTTTCCCATTGTCCCTGACCTCCCTTCACCCCCTCCTCCCCTCCCCATTTACAAACACTTTATTTCCATTTTTTCATTTTCTCATATTTTATTCTTTTCCCTTATTCCCTTTCCCCTACCCTTCCCACTTTCCCTACACCTTTAGCCCTTTTCTTCCTATTTCACATTGTTAATTATCTCATTAGGATCTTGTGTACTATTATAGTTTTTCACACCAGAGAAACTATTCAGTATTTACACATGTGACTTATTTATTTCACTTAGGAGTATATCCTCAATATGCATCCATTTTCCTATGAATGAATCTAACTTCTCATTCTTTATGGCTGAGTAGTATTCCATTTTATAGAAAAACCACATCTTCTTTATCCAGTCTAATCATACAATTCATTATAAGTAGAGCACTTACTCTAGGTAGAATTGGTGGGATGAAGCAAAAGTAGTCAAAATGATTCCAAGTGTGAAGAGTTTAACATTTCTATTGAAATGTAATGGTTCACATGCCAGGACTGTGAAAATACCTTTAGTCACCCAGTTTACAGCCAATAAGAAAAGAGAGCCTCATCCTACAACCATAAGGAATTAGATTCTGGCAACAACCTGAATAAGTTTACAAGCAGATCCTTCCCAGAGCATCTTGATAAGAGCCTAACTAGTTGCCATCTTGATTTTGTCTTTATGGAACCAGAGCTGAGAAACCAATAAAGCCACACCTAACTTCTAATAAATTTGTGGTAATTTGTTAACAGCAGCAATGGAAAACTAATATATATGCTTACCCCAGACCAATCATTAGGTGCAGTGAGTAGAATTACCATGACTGCTTTAAGGCCAACCATTGTTTATTCTGTGGGACTAGGAGGAGTTTTATCCTCTCTGAGATCAAAAGACTGACTCTCAAAAAACCTATGTTCTATGTGGAGGGGTAAAATGTAGGTGGGGGGGTTTCAGTTTATTTGTTTGTTTGTGAGAAACAGTTTAACATGAGAGATGGGAAGAATAGATAGAAATCCATGACAAAAAAGAATCAAAAGTCACTTCAATATTAGCATTTCTCAAACAATTATTAATGAAGGTAATCTCTGGTTATAAAAGGAAGAGTCTCTTCTACTCACGTCTGACTCAGGATGGAAGTTCTCCTTTAGGTATGGCCCTACCTAAATAACTATATTGGGACTCTGATTTTTTTCTTTTTTGGTAGTTCTATTAGCAAGAAAAAAAAAGGAAACATTTATTGGGTAGACAATTAACATTGTGCTCCTTAAGGGAGATGAACAGATATTCCTGGCCAGATTATCATGATATAGCCAGAAACCCCAAGAGAAAGGGATGTTAGAAGGATGAGCACTCTCATCAATTAGCCCAGTATCCAAAGCTAGAATTCTAACAGCTGCTAGAGTCTACTCCCAGACTCTTGAATCAGAAAAAAAATTGAAAATGGCCCTTGAAAATTGTTACATTTTTACTGTGATTCCAAACTGTGATACTATTTTACTGCAGTTTCAAATTCAATTCCTGTATTTTTAAAGAGTATTAAATGCTGACCTATTTCTATATTTATAAGGATTCTATCTTCCCTTTTCCTGCCTGCCATCAACCCCCATTTGCTTCTGGCTACCTTCTGGTTTTTCTTCTACTTGTCCCCAGTGGCAAATGCACTATTGCTTTGTCCCTCTATTTACATTAGGAAAAAAAAAAAAAGGCCTTTATTCCTCAGCTTTTCCTCTGTATTTATTCTTGTGCCACTTATTTTATCCCTTCTGGGTAAATGACAAATATGTATCAAATTTTCTTTCCAAACACTGCTTCCCAGGATTGCTGGCTCCTTGAAATTCCAGCAAGAATGCAATACGTAAAATCATTTGATGTTCACAGTGACATTTCAGGGGTGAATGCATTATTCATGCTGAGGTAATAAAAATTCAGTGAAAAGTTTGCAGTTTTAGAAGTCATACGGTAAAAGTATTCCCTATGCATTAATTAAAGGCAAAAGGTAACCTCCACACCACTAGCCAAAAAGAGAGACAGAAACAAAAGGAGTCACAGTTTAATTTATAATACAAAACAAAACAAAATATGGAGGCTTGTTTTTGGCCGTTTGCAAAATATAATATTTTAGCTGTGAACCTCCCAAAAGTGTTTATTTATCCTTGAGGCAGAAGCCCTGTTCACAGAATAATTTTTTCTGCAACATATTTTTAAGTAGATGAGAATAAAGAAATAGTAGGCAATTTGGAATGCACAAAAATCTTTGAAGTGGCTACAGGAATGGGATTTGTGGATTTTAAAAGACTATAATAAAGCAATCATTTTAAAATGTTTTCCTTAAATGGATGCATATTGAGGCCTTACTCATGTGAAATAAATAAGACACACATGTGTAAATATGGAATAGTTTCTCTGGTTGAAAAAATAAAAATGTAAATTAGATCCAAATTGCATAAATGACACTGTGAAATAGGAAGAAAAGGGCTAAAGGTGTAGGGGAAGTAGGAAGGGTAGGGGAAAGGAAATAAGGGAAAGGAAAAAATATGAGAATACAAAAAAAATGGAAACAAAGTCGTTGTAAATAAGGAAGGGTGGAGGGGCTGATGGGAGGGCAGGGGTATGGGGAAAAATGAGAACCAAGACCTGTCATGTAAAGGTACAAGATCCCAATGATGAATGTAACTGTGTTATATACCTAAAAAGTACCAATAAACTCAATGAGAATAAAATAAAATGCTTTCCTTAACTCTACAAGTCTTTTTTTTTATTTATAAAAACTTGGCTTAAAAATGACTTGCTACTTTGATGGTCTCATATTATTATTAATCTCTCAGAAATCAAAGATACTTGCCCACAGAGGACAAGCTGCAGCATTAGTTACACTGGATATAAATTTGTGTTTTACATCATCTTTGTGATCATTTCTAATTTGGGGAATAGAGTCCTTGTTATATCTGATTAGATGGTTTTAATTTTTACTTATGTTGTCCCTAAGATCTCATACCAGGAGCATTGTTTTGCCATTTTGCATTGGTTACTTGGGCTTAAATTGCTATCATTTTGCTATCATGATTCATCTTCACTATAGGTAATATAGAGTTCTGTAACCTATTTGTCCATTTTGCAAAAGTAGCTTTTGGATTAGATAATCTAAAAATCTACTTACCAGATACAAAATCACATCTCCCTTAATGCAGAGGAGGGAGATGGCATAGGTGGCCTCCCTGCCTGTGAGCTGCCACTCACCTCTTCAAGATCCCCTGTCAGAGGCCACTACACAGGGGCACATGGTCCTTACGAGACTACCTGCATCAATGGATCGCCTGAGTGCTTGTTTTGACCAAACTAGATATAATGAGTCAGTAAAAAAACAAATACAAATGTTAATTAAATCTCTGAATACCAATGGGTTATGATATGTGCTCCCAGATCCCTGGGGCTGGGGTCCAGTAAATTGCTCATTTATCAAAAAATCCTGCTGCTTTTGCAAGTGAATATGTTATGGAAGGAATCAGTAAGTAACACACAAAGAGGCAGCAGAATGGAAGTAAAATAACAAATTTACTCATCGATAAGGGACAATCCCACATAAGCTGTGCCTAGATCGACGACGCACTGGGTTACAACTCCTCCTTTTATAGGGTTTTACAGCCTTGACTTCATTTGGGTGGTTACATTTTATTCTCATAGTTCAAATCACAGTCACAGAATATTTCATCTTTTCAACCCAGATGTAACAGTTCTTTGCAGGTGGGGAGTTTACCTTTAAGATTCACCTAATTATCTATTCTACTCCATAGGAAGGGGGGTGCCCAGAGTCCGGGGAGCAAATGTCAGCAATGGGTCCTTTCATCTAGACATTTTACAATCATGTGGCTTCAGTCTCTTTGGAGCTCAAGGTCTTGACGTGCCCTGTTATCTCAGGGTAAGACCAAATGCCTCATTCAGCAATTAGTGCCTTCGGTGCCTATAAGTTCTGAGCTAAACAAAATAAACTGCTGTTAGAGACAGCAGAAGCCACTTCACATTGTAACACTTTATAGGTTTTTGCTATTTATAAAAGTTTTCCCTATCAAAGAAAAGCACTGTACATTACTGCATTGAAGAAAATCGCAGTGTATTATTTGTCAACACAGAACTTAAAAATCTTTCCCAGAATGATAAGCTCTAAGATTTCTAGTATATTTGCTATATTTAATTTCAGATGAAGTATTTAATTTTATAAAGTGCAAAGGAAAAAGAAACCAAATGATCCAAAATGCAGAAAATTAAATTACTGAAAAATCCATAACGTTATGTCTCAACATAATTCTAATTATTGGCATCACCTTATTCTATTTTGCAGATGTAGCAACTAAGACTTAAGCACATGAGCTAAGCAGGAGATACTTTAAAAAGTGACCTACATTCATGTTTGCGGTTTCACATTGAATAAAAGAGCTCAGTTTTATAAGTTAAAACATATACCTCTTTACTACAATCACCTTTTACTGAAGTTTAAGTACTAAGTACTAAAAATACACTAATACTAAATTCTTTTTAAAAACTCTATTAGTTTAATTCTTTTAATTTCCCAAATAAGATCTGAGATTAAAAGTGTGTAAACAAACCAGGCTTGGTGGTGAACATCTATAATACCAGCACTCTGGGACACCTGAGGCAGGAAGATTGCAAAATTGAGACCAGACTGGTCATTTTAGTGATTTAGTGAGAACCTATCTCAAAAAAGGGCAGGAGATGTAGCTCAAGGCAAAGGCCTTAAGTGAAATCTCCAGTATCACAAAACAAGTAGGACTAGCCAAGCATGGTGGCACATGCTGGTAATCCCAGCACTCAGGAGGCTGAGGCAGGAAGATTGCCATGAGTTTGAGGCCAGCCTGGGCTATAGAGTGAGTTCAAGCCTGACCTACTTAGTGAGATCTCGCCTAAAAAAACCAAACCAAAACAAAACAAAAAAAAAGGCTAAGCAACTTTTCCAAGATTACATAGTGATTCTCAATTATAAAGAAGATATGCCCTTTTTTTGATACTGTGAAGTTTATCTAAGTGTAATGAGACAAATATAGACATGACAAAGATGAAAAATGTCTCATTTAAGTAGGTATATCTTAGTATTACCCAAGCACACACAAGAGTAATTTACACAGCATAACTTACAAAACTTTCAATAAAGATAGGGCATACAGAATCTTAATTGAAAGTTTATGTGCTACAGTATATCATTTCTAAAAAGCAAACAGCATTTCTCATCTTACTTTATTCTCTTGTCTAGCACAAAAAGTCAGAAATAAGATTGCATAACCCCATTTTGTTACCTATTTAAAATAGGTCTTAGGGAACCATGTGCTCAATAAGAAGTTAACCAGATCCAGAATTTACTTTCTAAAGTCTCTAGAAATGTTACACTATTATGCCACTCTTCTTCACAAGGCTTAACACATTACTATGGCCCGAATGGCAGCATGCCCAAAATTCCTAACTTGAAACTTAATCCTTATTATTTTTAAGAAATTATGGCTTTGAGGAAGTAATTTGGGGAAGTAATAAGAGAGGATGGATGTTTGCCCCCTTCACCCTCCCATCATACAAAGACAACTAGACAGTGCCATCTATGAAGAACACGCCCTCACCAGAGACTGGATCTACTAATTCCTTGATCTTGGACTTCCCAGCTTCCAGAACTGCCAAAAATAAGTTTCTGGATAATGTTTAAGGTATTATTAACAACAGGAAGAATGAACTAAAACACATACCAAATGGGGAATAGAAAGCTTTTAAAAATTATTTGAAACAAAGTTTAGGGAAGGCGAGTTATTGAATCCATAGGAAGATCCTATGTTAACATATGTTATTCATGTCTATCATCATTATATGGGATTTATAAGTCTCTCTGGCTTATATCTTTTGTCTTTTTTCATACTAAAAAGTCTTCCATAGTTTTAAATGTTCTTTTGGGCCATGAATATAAATATTATGGAAACAGTAGCCCTGCATTAATTGGTTCTAATCTAACTCAAGGAGTTTGGGGTGAGGTGAGGTGGCTGGTTGAGAATTTAAAAGGCATTAAGATATAGAGTCTCAGACCCTAAGAAAAACAGTTAAGTTCCTAGCCATGTTCCTTTCAAATATAGCTGGCACCTTTGACCAGGAGGTGGCAGCAATGGAAGCAGGAACATCCAGAGAAAAAGGACTCTTGGGGCAAATACCAAGATTGGGAAATCAGGATCTTGTCACAGAGCTCTGGAATCACCAAGGGATTCTGGCAGTTAAGGAGGCCTTTAGAAGCTGCCGCATCCCTAGCAACCTCAGTCTTTTGCTCAGAGTCCAGAAAGGGAGTCTAAGTACCAAAAATCAAGGGTGAGGAATTTTAAGCTGATGTTATGATCCCAAAGCAACAAAGGGCCTCTCAAATTTTAGCCTAGTTTATACCAGGAAAGTCACCTATTATAAGTTATTGTTATGGTTTGTATCAAAAATGTTCCTCAAAGGTGTTCAGATGTGAGAATTTATCATGAGTTTGGGAGGAATTCAGTTTCTTGGGCTCTACTTGGTATCTCTGAGAGCAATTAAAACCCTAATGGTATAGATCACAAATGTCCCCCATCTTGTCTATTAGCTGCTAAAATAAGTAATGATGAGGAAAGAAAGGACAGTTAGTCAGATAAAAGTCAACCAATAAATGATTTTCCCAATATCTTAAAGAAGTGTGGGGGTTAAAAAAAAAAGTGTTGAGGTGAGGAATCAGACTTAGTACAAGGGGAAGAGATCCTACAATCAAATCTTCTGTTCTAGTACAATACCTTCCTTTTCTGATTGTGCTATTTTATGAAGTATGGATTGCTCTCAAGGTTAACTAGATCTGTGCGTAGCTCTTCTAAATGTGTCTGTAAGTAGGTTGGGACATTCAAAGTGGAGAAATGTAGCCAGACTGTACAAATGGAGGAAGAACTGTGAATCTTTATTTGGTGTTCTAAACAAGAACACTTAGATTTGAGACATTCACTACTATTCCCTAAGGAAAAATATGCTTCCTGAGGGGAAAAAAAAGCATTATTTCTATTAGCCATATTTTTCAGGCTTTGTAAGCAGGGTTGAGACCAAGTAACCTTACTGAGCTTTTCACCTATACCAGAGCCCAGGATTAAATTAAAACCAATCACCCATCTTTTCTAAATTACAGGAAATAGTGGCCAGCATGGGATTCACAGCAGAATCTTAGGTTAGCCATGTTAGATCCAAACAGTTCTTCTTTACATCAGGATCCAAATTCATACTCTCCTGTCTAGGTTATATTTGGGTCACATGCTTGGTAGATATGGTCCTGAATTACAGGATGGCAGACAAACAGCATGAGACTACTCTCGAGCTACAGTACAAATGGCATAGGATGGTTCCGAAGGAAGTCTGATAGTAGAAATTCCTGAAGGATTTTGGTTTTAGACTCTGAGCACAATGATCTAGGCCCCCAAGTCATGAAACACATAGAGTAATGCATTAGTGTGGTCTCCACACTGAAAGGCTTGTGAACTGAAATTCCCTAAAGAAGCTGTATTACATCAAAAGGTCCTGCAGACTGACTGCTTGACCTTGGCTGACTAAACTGTCACGATTTTAGGGAGATAGAATATTGTAGGTTAAAAGCCAAAATTATCTTCAACCATTTAGTCCTTTAATAGTCATTTGCCTTTACTTTTGTATCTGGCCTAATATTTTGTGACTATTATCCAAACTTCTCAGAATGTATCTCTAAGCTTAGCAGACCTCTAGTTTCCACCAACCCTAAAGCTAAGAATGCTTTAAGATAATATCTGAAATTTATAGAAATGACTTCTCCACTTTACTGTAGCCCACCTATCTTATGTTCACACCATGTAAACGGGAAATGTTTTGATTTATAATTTTTTGTTCTGTGATGTAAAAGTTTGTGTAACCTCCTCCATAGAGGAACAGGTCATTCAGGATAACACAAATTCATGTTCCTAGGCCATGATCAATCACATTTGTCTCAGAATAAGCTATTTTGATATTTATTTGTGTGTGTGTGTGTGTGTGTGTGTGTGTGTGTGTGTGTGTGTGTGTGGTCTTTTGAGGCAGGGCCTCACTGTGTAGTTGAGACTGACCTGGAACTCACTATGTATCCCAGGCTGGTCTTGAACTCACAGCGATCCTCCTGCCTCAGCCTCCTGAGTGCTGGGCTTACAGGCATGCGCCACCATGCCTGACTGATATTTCTTTTACAAGAAAGTTGTTATTTTATGTTGACAGGCCAGAGACTATGGTAGTGACAGTCTTCTCAGGTGTAACCAGTTAGCGTTGGACTATTCCAAGTTGAATAAGTAATAAAAAATGTAGCATATATCTCAGAAGCAAGTGCCTACAGGTAAGGTTCATATATGGATTTGGAGATTTGGGCTCTAATCAATCGTTTGACACTAAAAGCATAGCCAAAGCTGACAAAAATTCAGCCTTATCAGAAGATGACATGAAAAATGCAACTCTTGCAGATTCCATGCCTAACACTGGCCAGGAATCAAGAGTTCCAAGTCATGTACAAAAAGCTAGGGGAAGTGGGAAGGGTAGGGGAAAGGAAATAAGGGAAAAGAAAAAAAATATGAGAAAATGAAAAAATGGAAATAAAGTATTTGTAAGTAGGGAAGGGAGGAGCGGGTGAAGGGAGGGCAGGGGTAAGGGTAAAAAAACGAGAACCAAGACCTGTCATGTAAAGGTACAAGATCCCAATGATGAATGTAACTGTACTATATCCCTAAAATGTACCAGTAAACTCAATGAGAGAAAAAAAAAAAGCTAGAAGTGGTCAAGACAGAACAACCCAGACTGCAAGAATCTTCCAGGCCTTTGGTAGGAAGTCGATCCATCTCCACTCTTGTGTGCACTGTACATCGAACACATAGCTGCAAGAGTTTCAGATTGCCATGAATGCAGAGGCCTGCTGCAAATGGTTGGGAATTGAGTTCCTTTCTGTTGTGATATTCTTCAGTCCCCACTGGAGAAACATCTATAGCGTAGAATTAAAAAATTGGTTTACTATTCCTCTCTCTTACCATCAATATCCCCTCATCAAAACTTTGTCAATGTTTATCTAGAAATGTTATCAGAGGAGCACTGAGTGTGGGCTTTCTACAGCAGTTTGTTTATGTACCATTTGAGGCAAGTGATGGTCAGCCTGAATTTCCTGTGGTCAGTGGAAGAGACAATAGCTATATTCCAGGCCCTAAAAAACTAGAAAAAATAAACCTGCATCAAATAGCTACATAGAACTTCTATAATTCCTCCACATGTGTCCACCTGTTGGCAAGTTAGCCACACTGTGATGATAGGTCTCAAATGCAGCAGTCCTCCTTGGTGAGGGGAGAGATAAAAGGCTTCAGCTCAGCATTTATCTGCAGCAGCTGCCACGGGGTCTAGACACCACAGATCCTCAGCTTTTCCTTTGAAAGTTACTTTGTCAAAGACAAGACTCAAGCCCCTCAGTAAACATAAAGGTCTGAAAGCTACAAATGCACCAAAGCAAAGGCAGAACACTTTTAGTCATTCTAGTAGCTGCTAAGACCAAGAAGCCACCAGAAAGAACAATCAGTAGCTCATCAATCACTGTCCCATGGCCCACTGAAACCCAAAGGGAAGAAAATGAACTGTGCTTAGAACTATACCTCAGTCCACTGGGGTAGGGAAATTACTAAGAAATAAAGCAAGACACAGACTTGTGGCATGCAATCAGCATAACACAGCAAAGTCATCGCAAAACACAACAAACAAAACAGCACCCAACAGCAGGCAGTTCCTGAAAAGCAAGCATCATCAGGCTAAAAATCCCAGGACTGAGTAAAGTTAACTCTATAAGAGATTTTCCAAAAGCAATGCAGAGCCTCATTTCTCAGGGAAAATAAGTTCCCACTCTGCAGGCTCAGAAACTATGATAATACAAAGCAGGAAGCTCTTCTGAAAATTTCACAAAGTAACCTGAGACTAGGCACAGGGTAGTGCCCTGTGAAGAATTTACATCCCTCTTGCTAGAGCCAGGTATGGGGGGTGCAGTTGGGGCAGGTTTGCACCTATAGGTCAGAGGTCAGGTGATTCCAGGTGCCCTCCAATAGTGGAAACAAGCCAAGCCCTCAGGCCAGAGAAATCTGTGGAGTCTGATTTACATCACTATTGCAGTGGTCAGATACACACCACCTCCTGGTCTCTTCAACCCTTACCTTGTTATTCAATTTCCCCTATTTATGCTATAAACTCTTGGAAAGCCACAGCTTCTACTTTTGTGTCCTACTCTACAACATCTAATATCAATTGCTACACACAGACAGTGCTCAGTATATATGTGTTAATTTATTCTATTCGTTAATTTAATATACCAGAGAGTATGCTGCATCATGGAGGTATGAGATTCTGGCAAGTCTTGTCACGTTTCCACATCTCAATTGCTTCTATATAAAACAAGGACGTTAGACCAAACCTCTGATTTTCAAATGGTGTTCTTTTGAGGCTTATTTGGGTTTCCCAAAAAATAGTTTACCATGCACAGTGGAATTGGGAGAGGAAAGAGACACTGGCCTTCCCCAATTTTACTGAGAATAGATACTTCTGTTGGCCTGGGTTTCATAATATATCACAGATGAGTTCTGTGACCAACATTTTTAAAAAATTAAATTTTTAAAAAATTAAATCCTGTGATCTTATAATTTCATTGACTTCAATTGAGACAATTGTCTTATTTGACAGCAGTCTGTCCCAGACTAAGATGTGTGCTTCTTTTTACCCTCACCAGCCTCCAGGGACTTCTGTCACTTTTGTACACATGTTGTTTTTGTCTAACTGCATTCCTCTTTTGCATTTCTAGGCTCAGTCATCATAAATATGTAACCTCTGCCCCTCCCTCCAACCTTCTACGAATCTAATTGGTGTCCTAATTATTGGGAGTGCCACCAGGGACACCTCCCATCCTCCACTCAGCTTGTGCTCCTTCCTGGTTCTTTCTGCTTTTCCTCTCCAGAACATTCTTATCTAATGCTTTTTACTGTTCCTCATTGGCCTGGCCTGCTGCTTGTCTTCTCCCCCTGCCCTGCCTCCATACTACCTCCACCAGATATTTACACTTAAGGGTCCCCAAAAACACTAAAGAATTTCTGTGGGTGATATTTGTGGGAAAATTGGCCTAGCTACTAGAGAAAGGAAAGAGATGGAGGAGTGAGATATGATAGAAAAAATAAATACAGGTGGAAAGGAGACAAGGACAATCAAATATTAAAATTTTACTTTTAAGAACACTGCAACTTCAGGACGTAACCAAAGTTACTCAAGGCTTTATCAATAGCTATAATCCATGTACTGACTCCCTAGGCTTGCTTATGCTACCTAGGCTTTTTCCTCATCCTCCCCCACCTCCTCCTCCTCTCCCTCCTCCCCCTTCTTCTTCTTTCTTCCAAATCCTTAAAAGGTACTATAAGCCTATAAGTATATAACCCAGTGGATAAGGTAAAGGATAACAACCTGACCTTAAGATGAAGAGACAGATTCAAAGGGTTCAAAGAATATTTTTAGGCAAAACATCTGAGCTCAACCATCACCCTCCAGGAACACATATATATTCTCACCCCAGCACTGTCCACCTCTTTCTCTCGAGGACTAGTGCTCCATTTTCTCTGAGTGTGTACTTTTTTAACCTTTCTTTGTAAATCTGTCTATGCCTCTCATTGACACATCCTGAAATTCTTTTTCCATGATAAGTGTCAAGAACCTATTCACTATGCCAAGTTAAGGTCCCATCTCTTCTTTGGGGGTACTTCTCAGACCCCATCATGTGACGGGATGAAAAAAGAAAAGAGAACAGATAAAAGGAGAGCAAGAGGAACAAAAGATGAAGGAGGTGTGTGTGTGTGACCCCTTGGCGTGGGTGATAGCCACTCGTCCTCGTCTCTTCTCGAAAACACACTCTGGGAAGTGGGATGGGTTGGGGAAAGGAAAGAAGGGAATGGAATTAATATGAGAAAATGAAAAGAAAGTCTGTGTAAATAGGGAGGGGTGGAGGAGTTGAAGGGAATGGGAAAAAAATAAGAACCAAGATATATCATCTAAAGGTACACATTTCCAATGATGAATGTCATTCTATTGTATACCTAAAATGTACCAATAAACGTAATGAAACTTAAAAAGAAAAAAGAAAATACACTCCAATTTCCTCTACATATGGGGCTGCTTTGGATTATCAACCTAGTAAAACACAAAAAACAAAAACAGAATGAAATGTGTATTCCCTATCATTAAGTAATAGTCATCTAGTATGGCCTTAGAGACCACATCACATGTATTAAAATGTGGGCTCCCTGGCCAGCCTGTCTGAAGTCTTGCCTCCTCCATTATTACTAGATTTGTAACCTTTACCTCTCTCTACCTTCAGTTCCTCATCTGTATGTAAAGTAGGGATGGTAATAACAGAACTCAACTTTTAAGGCTATTAGGTTAAAATGAGATAATGTGAACAAAGTGTTCTGAATAAGGCCTGCATAAAGCAAGGCCCTACAAATACAGGCTGTTATTCTAAAAAAAATTTTTTTGTTTGTTTGTTTTAAGGGTTTTCTTCCATTTCTGTCCGCTACATCATATTTCCTTGTAAATGAGTTTGACTGATTCTTTATGGCCTTATCGTGCCTATCATAGCCTGGTAAATGTTAAAGGCAAAAGAAAACAAGTTGGCACTGAAGGAAGTTGGCACTTTTACCTCTTTGTTGAGTGCCTATTAAATAGGCTCAGAGTTGTGCTAGTGATGCATTAGTTTTACTTAGGCAAAGAAAGGAAATAACCACAGCACAGGTCAACCGCAATATGAAAGTTTAGAAAGTTTAGCTTGAGACAACATATAGATTTTATTATTTTAGTGCAAGAATATAAGAAAATTGAAAACAAATGAGCTTTAGTTGCTGCTTTTAGAGAATTTGGCTCATCTGTGTAGTTCTTAACCAGCTATGTGCATTAGGATCACCTGGGGAATTCTCAAACTGCATACAGGCCTGGGCCTCATTCCCCAAGGCTTCTGAATCAGGAGGCCTAGGTGATGTTCTGGTATGTTTATATGGGAAACGTTTATCCAGGTGATTCAACAAAACCAGCTTCGACTAGAACATAGACTATCCAAATTTTTGACAGCACTGTTTATATAATGAGGTGTTCTAGAAATTTCTTATCAAATTCTCCACTCTCAAAAGAAAATACTTTTAGTTCATGTTTTAACATACCATGCAGTTGTTTGCTTATAACTGAGCTACTATGGTAGCAACTCTTCTACTGGATTTTTCTGGCTTTTAGAACATTGACAGTAACAAAAGCCTATGTAGGTACTTTTTGTTTTGTTTTGTTTTGTACCAGGGATTAAACTCAGGACCCTGCACTTTCTAGGCAGGTGGCATACCACTGAGCTAAATCCCTGGCCAACTTTCTTCTTTCCCTGAAGCTGACAAATTGTTGTTCCAATTTCTGTTTTTCTCTTCAATGCTTTTCTCCCATTTTTTAATTTTAATACTTGCCTACCTTCATATATGAAGGTCCTAAGTCACTCAGAACTTTGGTCAAGAGATAAGAGAAGAACAGAGGCCTGGAATTTAGGCTTCATTGCGTGCCTCGCAAGCATAAGGACCCAAGTTCGATCCCTGGTACCAAAAAAAAAAAAAAAAAAAAAGAGAGAGAAAAGAACAGAGGACAGAAAGGATACAATTGAATTTCACTTTAACTAAAGCATAGGTTTTAATTTCATAAAAGAATAGGTCTTATAAATAAAAAAGATGTATTTGTTTTCCTGCCAGTGGCTTCTAGGCCTCCAAAGTTCTCCCTCTTTTCATTGCTGCTTTAAAAACTGTTGATAATCCTGTCATCTACAGCAGTCCCTTCTGTACTGGCTATAAAGAAACCATCTTACATATAAAAAAAAAATTGAGAGGGAGACTATTTCTATCTCTCTATGGGTTGTCTCTTCACTCTGCTGGTGGTTTCTTTTGCTGTGCAGAAGCTTTTTAATAAGAGATCCCAGTTGTTAATTCTTTGTAATGTTTTCTGCGCATTCAGTTTTGTTCATAAAGTCTTTGCTTATACGTATGTCTTCTAGACTTTTACCTATTCTATCTTCCAGCAGATTGCTCCTATTTAAACATTTAGATGTTTGATCCATTTCAATTTTAGTTTAGTGCATGGTGAGAGATATGGGTCTAAGTTCAATTTTTGGCACATGGAAAGCCAGTTTTTCCAACAAAAGAGGGTATCTTTCTTCCAGTGAAGGTGTTTGGCTCCTTTGTCAAATATAAGGGTATATCTGGAGTTGTTTCTGCATCTTCTGTTATTTTCTATTGATCCTTAGGTCTGAGCCCCCCCCCCCATATCACGCTGTTTTATCATGATAGCTTTATAGTATAATTTCAAGTTGGGTATAGTGATGCCTTCTGCTTTGTCTTTGTTGCCTAGAATTGCTTTTGCTATGCTAGGTCTCTTCTAGTTCTAAATGAATTTTAGGGTTGTTTTCTCTAGCTCTGTGAGGTATCCTATTAGTATTTTGATCTGAATTGCATTAAATCTATATAACAGTTTTGGAAGTATAGCCATTTTCACTAGATATCATTCCATTTTCTTTCTTTCTTTTTTTTTTTTTTTTTTTTTTTTTTTTTTTTTTTGGTTTTTTGAGACAGGGTCTCACTATGTAGTTGAGACTGAACTGGAACTCACTATGTAGCCCAGGCTGGTCTCAAACTCACAGCAATCCTCCTGCCTCAGCTTCCCGAGTGCTGGGATTACAGGTGTGCACCACCACACCTGGCTCATTCCATTTTCTGATATCCACTTTTATCTCCTTTTTCAGAGCTCTGTAGTTTTCTATGTAAAGGACTTTTGCTTCCTTCATTAGATTGATTTCTAAATATTTCATTTTTCTTAATGCTATTTTGAAAAGAGTTATTTCCCTAATTTCTCTCTCAATGAATTTTTTTCAGTGAATTTGCTTTTGTTTACAGGAATGTTATCAGTTTTTGAGTGTTGACTTTTTATCCTGCTGTGCTACTAAATTTTTTGTGGGGGGACTGAACTTGTCCTTTGCATTTGTGAGGCAGGCACCAGAACCACTGAGCTAAATCCCCAGCCCTACGTTACTAAATTTGGTATTAAATTCAAGAGTCTTTTGGTGGGGTTTTGGGGATCTTCTATGAAGAGTTTCATGTTATCCACAAATAATGATAATTTAACTTCTTCCTTTCCTATTGTTATTCCTTTTATTTCTATTTCTTGTCTAATTGTTTTGGCTGATGTTTCCAGAATTATATTGAATAGGCATGGTGATAGTGGCATCCTTATCTTGTTCTTGATTTTAGACTGAAAGCTTTCAGTTTTTAATCATTTAGTATGTTGTTATATGTTGTTAACTATTGGTTTGTCATAGATGACTTTTATCAGATTGACATAAAGCCCTTGCATTCCAATGTTCTGCAGTTTTGTTTATTTGTTAGTTTGTTTTTAATCATGCATTGGTGTTAGACTTTCATATGGTCTTTGTGGGTTTCTTGTTTCTTTTTCTTTTCTTTTTTTTTTTTTTTTTTTTTTTTTTATTTTTTTTTTTTTTTTGGTACCAGGATCAAACTAAGGACCTTGTGCTTGTGAGGCAGGTGAAGGCACCACTGAGCTAAATCCCCAGCCTATTTTTTCATTCTTTTTGTTTGTTTTTTGGTCCTGGGTATGAAACTAATGCCTAACACATGTTACAAGGCAAGAATTTTGCTTCTGACCTACATCCCAGTCCCACTGTCCCCCTTTTTGGAGACAGTCTTACTAAATTGGCCAGGCTGACTTCAGATAGGCAGTCCTCCTGCCTTACCCTCCTAAGTAGCTGGGATTAAGGGCATGTACCACTACATCTAGATAGAACATTTTTTTTTATGTGTAGGAAATTGCTAGATATAATAAAGGAAGACTGATCACACACACACTACTTCCAATGGACTCCTATCAGAAAGTTGTCTGCATCTTTAGCCTACCACATACTCTTTTTGCCTTGAATTTATCAGTTTCTGTGACTTATTGTACTAGACTGTGAGCTTCCTGAGGACAGGCTCTAAATTGTTTATCTTCAGATTGTCAGTGTTTACCAGAACATAGCACTCAAAAACATTGAATGGAGACAGGATGTCACAGAAATCTTTGTCTTTTTTACTTTGCATGTTAACTCAGTAGAAATATCTCCATGTATATGGGGACATATAAAGCAAAAATCAAGACACATTTTCTGAAACACAATCAGGCAATGAAACAAAATATTTGAAATCTAGATAGTTGCAGAATATTCTGGACAGATGAAAGCCTTATCCATGTGCTAGTTATGTTATGCATCCATTCTTTTCACCCTGTCTTAATCCACTTATCTGCCCCTTATCAATTCATCCATCCATCTCTTCCTTATTCAAAATATATTACCAACTCATAGTTTCAAAAATAGAGGGCCGGGGATTTAGCTCAGTGGTTCCACCGCCTGCCTTGCAAGTGCAAGGACCAGAGTTTGATCCCCGGTACAAAAAAAAAAAAATGGAGGGGGGAATCATGATGCTTTGACTTATTAAAATAATTACAGTGACAAGAATTACCTTTTTGCTGTTAGGATAGAATTTTTGTAGTTCATATAATATGGTGTTTTATTTAAATGAGTGAACACATTTTAGAAAGCCTTTATAGAAATTTAAACAAAAATCTAAATCAAATTTTTCTCCTCACGAAAAAATCATGGAAAAGAAACTACTTTCTTGATTCAACTTTCCTATCTTTCTACCATATGGAGGATTCTGAGGAAAAGAGAATTTAAAGCACCAACAGTTATAACTTAATCTTCAATGTTATTTCATTGAAAGTGAATATAGATGTTCAAATGAATAAAAATTCTTTTATTCTAAATAAAAATGAAAAATTTCTTTTCCAAAGACATGAATAAGCCTTTATGTTTCATGTTTATTGTAATATAACATCAAAATTAAGTCAAATGATACAATGGCCATATGGGGTATGATTGTGGATCTTTCAGTAGAAAATATTCTGAATAAAACAACCCCAGAAATCCACAACATATATTGGAATAAGTCACTAGTAAATATGTTATAATGTGTACTGGATATTATTAGAATGCTTCAGCTGTATCTTTTCAATACCTTAATGTGATTGCATCATTTTTAAGATATAATTTTGCACTAGATTTTGGACTCTGTTATTATTATCATTATTATTTTTATTATTACTGTTTTCTGAGCTAAGTATTCACCAGAATTCTCTTAAGTAAATGAGGAGCCAATTCAATTTTTTCAATATATCCACATTGTTTGGCCAGATTATGCTCAAAATAATGTATTAAGATCTACTGACAGGTTTACCATGATTAAAGTCATAGCATGAGGAAATGGGGCATTACTATGTTGATAACAAGTATATGTGAAACAGAATTCTGTAGGCTATCTGGGTATCTATTCCTAAAAAAAGAATAGATGTGTGATTTTTGCATTACTGATTAGTGACTTTCTTCCACCCCTCTCTTTTTTTTTCTTTTTCCCAAATGGGTACACGTTTTCTTCCCAGTAATAGGATCTGTCCCCTTCTCTAGGATGGAGATTTATTTCCCTAACCGATTAAAAAGCCAAACATAATTTATCTTCTCAACTTTATCCTCTGAGTCAATGACAGATGTAAGGGGAGTTGGACAGCACTGACAGTCCTAGACATAGATTTCTTCACCAGAGGGGCCATGAGCTCTAGTTTTCAGCAGTCTTGGATGATGTCACTTACCATGATAGCAAAGTTCACTGTTCCACTTAAAACAGTGCTGAGGATAACTTCAGACAAAGGGTCAGCAATGAGCAGTTAAAATGTTTAGTACCCCTGAGCTTCCTTAACTCCACTACAGAAATCAACATAATTGGCTGGGTTTTTGACTATTAAAGGAAACGATATCACCTCCGCACCATGTCTACCTCCGCACCATTTACAAAGTAAAAAATATTCCTTGTAGCCTTGTATAATTTAGGTCATGTATGGTTACTTTATTTTCAATAAACATTTTTTATTTGCTGCGAATGCTGAATAATTTTATGTATACTGTATTTTGCATTTTCCTGAAACTTTATCTTGGCATAAAAACAGTCATCTTGCCATTATGGAGTTTCATTAAAGTTTTCAAGTCCATCAATGTCAGCTTCTTAATTTGATCTGCTCCTGACTTTCACAGGCTTATAGAAGCCTAAATTTTCGCCCATTCACAAAATTTGACTGAACTTTATGCCTTCAAAAATTGATATTTCTTCCTTAAAAAACAAATTTTGGTATAGAAGCTGACAGGCAGAGGTATGCCAGTGTTACTACCTCTTCCGAGGGCTTCCCATCTATTAAAGCAAAACAGGATCCACTAAAATTTCTAAGTAGGAATATCATATGCAGAGCCAGTCACAAAATATTGTTTTACTCTATTGTCTGATATCAGCTTCTTGCTGTTGGGTTCTTACAAGATAAGTCATCTTTTAGTGATTAAACTTCATTGGAGTTATCTGGCAGGATTCAGGACTTATGGACCAGAACTCATAGTTGGGTTTTTTTGTTTGCTTGTTTTTTGGTACCAGGGATCAAACTCAGGACCTTGCGCTTGCAGGGCAAGCATGTTGCCACTGAGCTAAATTCCCTGCCCCAGAATCACAGTTTTTTTAATTTTGTTTTTGTTTTTGGTACTGGGATAGAACTCAGAACCTTGAGAACTCATAGTTTTTAACCTTTATTATCATGAAGGAAGGGTACCTTTAAAAACAAGTACACATAGAGTAGCGTAGACAACTGAGATGAGAGAAGAGGGGTCTTAATACAGATTTAATTCTATACTAGAAACAAGCAAGCATTAAAAAAAATTTCAAATCATGCATGTGTTGCGTGTACACATGCTTATGCTTCTAGTCGAATATGAATTCCTCAATATTACAAATGGCGTCTTATCTATCTTTGTATCCCCAGTGTCTAGCAGTATCTTGTATTAAACTGGGTGCTCCATAAATAACTAAATGAAGCTGGGATTTAGCTCAGTGGTGCTGCCACCTTCATCGAATGCTCAAGGTCCCAAGTTCAATTCCTGTTACCAAAACAAAACAAACAACTAAATGAATTGTATTTTGGACTAATCCTTAGGTTATTGGAAAGCTCTATTTCTAGATAACATTGTAAGAACTGCTACAGCAGCATGTCTAAGAGTTTTAGGGTATTTGGTTTAAAGTATTCTCTAATATGACAATTAACTTTCACGTAAATCCCATCACAACTTTATCACTAGAGATACTAATAGGTATCTCTAACTGCCATTTCAGTTTTCTACCCAAAAATATATAAGTCTGCAAAATACATTTTATTAGAAAACAGTGTGGCTTTACATTTATAATTTTATACAACAATTAAGCAAAATAGATAAGGTCTAATACTTAAATTTCAGTTTTATTATCAAACCAAAACACCAAAGAATACGCTTTTACTACCAGGCTCCAAGTTCTAACATTGGTTTTAGCCTAGCTCTGCTTTTAGTCTATCTCCAGTTTTAAGCACTGTGATTAAACCCAGAGCTAGAGTAAAACCAAATAAATGAACCATGATTTCCACCCACCTACAAAATGATGCAGGCAGGAAATTCCTATTTTCCCATTGCTCAATCTAACCTTGCTAAAGAAAGAAACATCTGGGTGGAGAAATTTTTATTCAAATAAATTCCTAAGGATGATGTTCAGTAAGAGATCTCCAGAACAAGGAAGTATATCCACCTATCTAGAATAGATCCAAGTTCTGTGTCACTTATAATGAGCCAAAGGGCAGTCTTAAGTAGTTTAGAGAGCTAGCAGCTCCTAGCTCTTCCCCTTCGTCTTCAGCTCTCCTGCTGTAACTCTGGATTTAACATCCTCCTCTGGATTTTTATGCTTTGTAAATGCTAGCTAGCTTACATGATCTCAGTTTCTTTAACCACCTTCTTTGTTGATTACATGTTAATCTCTTATCAACAAATAATTCAGTGCCCAGAAGTAAAGAGGCATGTTGATTTGTGACTGGAGGGAAATTAGCACAGAAAGAAAGGGTAAAATTGAGCCAAAATCCTAATCAATGAATTCTAGGGTCAATAGGAAGACTGACTAAGAACAAAGAAAGAACCTATGATCTGAGGAAGCAAATAGAGCAGAGAAGCTGCATACATACACTCATTCATTTCATGAACTTCTACTGAGAATCTATTACATATTGTTCATTGGCTATGTTCTATAATAAAAGCATGAATGAGACCTGGCCCTGGCATTGGTCATATTAAACAAGTCATGTTGCTTGTTATGGAACACTTGTGCAAATATTCTTTGGAAAATCTGGTTCTAAGTATTGCCAACTCTGCCTCACACTCAGACAATAAGAGGATCAGAGAGAAAAGCTTAAAGCATTCAGCTAGGATATAGATACAAAGAGTCAGATGAAATATGACAGAGAATAACTATCAACATAAGTAGTGATCAAAAGTGGCGAGATGGGAAGGGACTGGAAGTGGTGTAAGATCTTGGAAGGGCTGCTTGGAAGGCAGGGGATATGGGAATCCAAGTTGACTCTAATCATTGGAGAAATGTTATTCCCTAAGGTTAGAGAAAGATGTAATTTACTGTAGAAATAAACCTCACTGTCCCTCCCCCTTTGTCTTGCATTCATCACACTGGATGGCAGGTGTATATATAGAATGATTCCAGATTAGGACAGTTTTAGCTAAAGGATTGAAGGAGAAGGAGCAAAAATGATTGGTTCAGCAACAAACTGGCAGAGATCCATGTCTAAACAGTTTGGTCAGCCTCAGGCCTATATTAATATTTTTATTGATGTTTCTTGCAAGCATGAGTCAAGACCCCATAGATTAATTTGCTGGATAAAACAAAGACAAAGAATACTTGACCTCTGTCTTTGGGGTTTAATTCTGGTTTAGGTGTTTATTGCCTATTCTTTTCAATTTTCTTTCTTTTTTTTTGAGGGGGTATCAGGGATCGAACTCGGGTCCTTGCGCTTGCAAGGCAGGTGGTAGAACCACTGAGCTAAATCCCTGGCTATTGCCTATTCTTTTCAACACAATTGTAAATTCTGTGAGGGCAGGAAGCTTGTTAGCCTTGTTTGTTGTTTTCCAAACACATAAAATAGTACCTACACATAAATAGTTGCTCAGTAAACAGTTTTACATTGCTTAAACAACGGTGATAGACTCTGGTAAGCGCTGTACTAGCAGTATGCACTGGTGCTGTGACAGCAGAGAATTAACTCTGTATTGGTGATTGAGGTAAGTATTCAGAGAAGGCTGCATTTCAGCTTGAAGAGTGTGTTAGGACTTCAAGAATTGAAATAGAAAGAGAAGGGTATCATAGAAAGAATAGAATGCCATCAATATGCTATTATAAAGAATATAGCATGTTTGGTGGATAATGAAAAGTTTAGTTTTTTGTAAGTTGATACCTTAAACAATGGACAGTGTGAAAAATAATTTCCTTTCATACATGGATGCATTACTTTGTACAAGAGTCATCTAACAAGGACCACAGGGGGAAGCAAGTAAATAAAATTACTCTTAAAAGATTGTGGAGGGAATTTCTTTTGCCACATGGAAAAATCTGTCTCTAATGAATATCTACTGACAAAAGCTCCCCCATACCCATCACAAAGCCTCAGACTAGCTTTTTCCAAAGGATTTAGTTATGAAGTATGAAGAAACTGGAGAGTTGAAAGGCAAGTAAATAGTGGCTAATGCCTTTAGGATTTTTGTTTTTGTTTTAGAGACAGGGTCTCTCTATGTAGTCCAGGTTGGCCTCAAATTCATGGGGATCCTCCTGCTTCAGCCTCCCAAGTGCTGGAATTACAGGTGTATGCCACCACACCTGGCTGCTTAATGCTTTTTCGTAAAACTCAGTAAACTTAGTAAAAGCGCAGAAACATTACAGCTTTGAAGTTACTTAACATGAAAGGGAGACACAATAAATGTTAACCATTTAAGGATTATTACTAACCCAACCTTTCATAAAAACTGAATGGTGGAGGTGGAGCTCGCAGAAGCTTTAATTCAATGAACACCTACTATGTTACAGGCATTTTCTACCAGGGCTGCTCTTTGTCACAACAGCCAAGAGGTACACTTTACCGCCCTCTGTCTTAGATGAGGAGACAGAGGTGCAGAATAGCTAACCTCCTTGGGAAGGAAAATTAATGTCAACTTCAGTTCCTGATCTCTTTCCCCGACCTTACGCTGCCTCTAATATAGGAAGCTCTTTTGGTTTAGCTATGAAGACATTCTTCATCAAACACGATATACAATCATGAAGTATGTCACAGCTCTCTCTCTCTCTCTCTCTCTCTCTCTCTCTCTGTGTGTGTGTGTGTGTGTGTGTGTGTGTGTGTGTGTGTGTATGCTCGCACAGTATGTGCTCAAGGGAGCTGTGGGGCCAGTGCTTTGCCTGCCCTGCAAAGCCTGTTTCCCTCAAGCCTCAGACTGACTGCGGCGTCTATAATTCATTCCATTATAATTAACCCCGGGGTTAAGGAACTGTTTCTGAAGCCCTGGTTGAAATGTAGATATTGACATGGGAGGTTGACTCAACCCTTCAATTACACCTAATTAAAGAGCTGGCTCTTTGACAACTTGACCTGGCCAGTCCAGGAGTTGGGAGGAGGAGGCTGTCTGGGAGGTCTCTGGGAACAGGAAAGTAGGTGAGGGTTGCGTATTTGGATACTCAGTGAGGTGGCGAGGTCGAAGCTGAACTAAATTCAAACTTTGACTTTTCTAAAATTCTCTGGGGAAGGGCCGGGGAACACACTTTGCCCTGGACTCTAAAGGAATCCCATTGACAGGTCTTCCCTGACTCACCATCTTCCAGTAATGGGCGCCTTTGGAGGGCCGGGGGTGGTGTCGACCCGGGTGCAATTAAACTGCTCCACTGCAGCCAGCTTTCCCGCCCTTGGCCGGCAGCGGCCAGGTCCGCAGATTTAACCCTTTCCCCCCGGCTCGGCGCTGGGCCCGGCGCCCTCCGCT
>NW_022900928.1:56103631-56108817 GCF_012274545.1 Fukomys damarensis
GGGACCCACCGCGTCCATCGTCGCCGCTGAGCGAGCAGCCCGAGCGTCCGGGGAAGGCGAGATGGAGACCGCCCTGCTACGTGCTGGGAGCTGCTGAGCCTGCCGCCGCCCGCGTCCAGGTGAGCGTGACGCCTAGGGAGCCGAGTAGCGTGGGGCGAGTGCCCTTGGAGGGGAGAGAGGTGGCGGCGAGGACGCGAGGCGCCGGGCGAGCTGCGCTTATCTGGGGCGCAGTAGAAATGCGAAGCGTTGTGGCCGAGAGGTAACACGAGTGAAAGTGCACACTACCTCGGTGCCGGAGCTCTGGGGTCACCCCGGATCACAGTCTTCTCTCCATCCTAACTCCCTACCCGAAATTAACACCCGAGGGGCTGCCGGTCAGCCCAGGAAGCTGTCTGCATCTCTGCCCGGGAGCAGGTCGCCTAGCGACTGAAGACCGCGGGCTGCGGGGAAGGGTTTCCAAGCTGAGGCCAAAATGGCAAGCGGGGACAAAGGGCGGCCTGGCTGGGGCGAGTGGCCGGTCCTGGTCCCGAGAGACCCTCTGGTCATACTTCCCTAGGGTGGTGCGAGGCGCTCGAGTTGGGGGCTTCTGAGCTTCAACCCAGGAGGAGCTGTCCGAGGGGCTGGCGCGCTGCGCCACCTCCAACTGCCGGAAACTGAGGACTTCATTAAAACCATCTCCTTCCTAGGCAGGTGGAATTTAACGGGAGAATGGGGGAACGACAGCTGACCAGAGCTGTTAAAAGCAGAACAGTGGCGTGCGGTAGTGGTGTGTGCTGTTTTTCAAGTGGCTTTTCCCCCCAAGTGTGGGCACTGACTTCTACACACAATGTATCTATCTGCTCAACCTCTAAGTGGCGAGTCGGGTAACACACCTTATGAATATTTTAGAAACGACCTCAAAGGCTCGCTTGCTTCAGATCAAGTTTAATGAATATGTTGTCAGCCTTATCTACTCGGCACAGGCAGGTAGAAGCCCCAACCCGTGTCCTGAGCTTTCCATATTTCACCCTTTCCCCAGCAAAAGGAAAAAGACATTGCTAACCCCGTTGAGCTTTAGAACGGTACCATAAATTGAGTCTGTCATTCGGAGAGACCAATTTTGGGCAGGCATCCAGGCATTGTTCTGCATCTCTGCAGTGTACGCGTGTTGTGTTGGTCACTTGACAACCGTTCTCGGGCTGTCTGTTGATGGAAAGCAGGTTGTATGCTTATATTTGAAAAAAAAATGCCTTAAACAATTATCTTCTTATGACAACATGTAGTTACAGCAGACTTAGTCATTCTTTCTTTAGAAGTTTTCTCTGAGGTGAATCTAGTTGAAATTTTTGCAGGCACATGCTTGTATCCCTCTCCATTGGGAGGTATTTCTCTCACCTGAATGTCTTTCATTGGAAAAGGAAATGAATGCCTTTTCTGCAAGACATCACTGTTGAGAACACTGAGGGAGAACCCATTATTATAGAAACTTATAGAATTGAAATAGGCTCAGGCATCTTTCCTTCCACTTTGGTTTATAACTTCCATTGCACCATCACTGTTGATCAATAAACGGGCACGCACAGCGGTCAGTACTCTAAAATGGTGTTCCTTTTCAGAAAGAGTCTGCCTCCCTCACACTTTTGGTGAGACAGGTACGTAATCTTCTAAGAGACCTATAAAGAATTCATTTGTTCACCACCATTTCAAGCCTGCCTGTCCAAGGTGATGAAAGAAGCAACTCTTTACTCTTGCCAGCCCATACATAGTGAAGCGAAAGAGCTTCAGTTTACAGATGTTTCACATTTATGGAAGGCTGTTCCAACAAAGACCTACTGCAGTTACATCATAGGCTCCACCTCCGCATGCCAGGCTGTTTGTCCCAGTCTGTTAGTGAGGACAGTGCATATTGCTATGCTTGGTTAATGAATAAAACAAATATCAAATGAAAGATTTACTAATTTTCCTCAGTGCATATTACTGATTTAATTGAAAATGAGACATTTTCAAAAATTGTTAATTATTAAAACATGTAGCTAGGACTTAATTCAGGCATATTAGCACAGTACTCTTTGTGCTAAAATTATTGATAGGTGGTATTAGAAAGGAAGACTGTGAGATAAATGAAGTGGAAACGTTATATAATAAGCAGCATTTCCTAAAGCATGTTACTGAGCTGCTCAGAAATAAACACAGCTGCGTTAACCGACATAAAATCTGGCTAATTGAGAAGTTCCCAGAGCGCAGATACAAACCTCCAGGTTTTGTAAGGAAGCCCTGAAGCCTCTGAAAATTGTTTTTAAAGTCACTAGTAGGGTTTCCAGATTTGGCATATAAAAATGCAGGCTGCCCAGTTAAATTTGAATTTCAGATGAATAGTGAATATTGTTTTAAATTTTGGGATATACTTTACTACATTTTTTTCTAGTTTATCTGAAATTCAGTTAAGACTGAGCAGCCTGGATTTTTTTTCCTGGCAGTCCTAGTTAATGGAAATGTTTCCTTTCTCCTATTTGGGTCATTTATGAGCTGAAAACAAAGTGGAGCAGAAAACTTATGCCATTTGGCACACAATCTGGGACGAGCTCAGTTTGGTCTAAGCTATTGAAAATAACTCATGCTTAAAGTGAGTACCTTCAATTGAGTTATATTAGTTGAATACCTTTGCTTGCTAGGCTTTGTGGGAGGTGCCACAAATTTGAAGAAGAGAAGTATAAGTGTGTGTGTGTGTGTGTGTGTGTGTGTGTGTGTGTGGGGGTTACATCAGAGGATGTGGACATGCTATACCAGAGTGTGAGCTATGTGTGACGGGATACTGTGGGAGCATGGGAAAGACTCTGAATTCTGCTGGAAAGCTGCATTCGGAGTGAGATGCCCAGCAGTTTCACTGGGCTGCCCTTGAATGAAAATGTGACATCTTAACCCTGCGAGAAAAGGAATAAGACAGCCAAAGGTTTCTAGATAGTGGAAGGGAGCTCAGAATTTTACCTGATAGCCTTAAAAGACAGAGGGACCTGAGAATGAAAGAGGTGAGAAAGGAATCTAAAAGATTTTTAAGTGGCTGGTGGGAATAGAAGAAGATGAAAGTGACAAATACAGGAACTGGCAAATGGTACTTGGGTGAGTGGATCTCATTTCCTTTTTGAAAAGCAATTTGATCACCTAATTTTAACTAATATCCCAGTTCTCTTCACTATTCCACCACCATCCCCATCTCCTCCAATAAAAAATCATCACCATACAACATTGGAATATATATTATTTTAAAGTTTTATTTCTTAAACATAAAAGTAGGTATTTAAATGTGGTATTTGAGATGCTGATCAATGTTCAGTTGTTTCTGGCACAAATTTTTGAAATAAGCAGATATTTTGGGTTTGGGAAAATAAGTTACTTTATGTAGGAAAAGACTAAGTTGCTATGATCTGATTTGGCTGAGCTATCTGTAAGGAAGCAGATTCTGATGATGGAAAGAATGTACATCTTACGTAAAAGGAACTGTGTGAAGATGACTGTATGCTTGTAGTATGGGAAAGTACCTACTTAGAGTGTTCTGAATGCAGTTGACTCCAAAACAGTAACATACCTTATATATTTGTGTTTTCAAAGAGCCAGCAAGTACTTTCACTATTGATCTGCAGAGAGTTGAAGGTCAAACCCATTCAGTCTATATAGAGAACAGTTACTCATTTCTTAAATATTCCAATTGGCAAAACTCCAACAACTGATAATAGAGTTCCATTCTAGATTGTACTTTTGTCAACAAATGTAGTTATTTTAGGGACCATCTTCAGAAGTCCTCATATTTGAATATCCATCTGTGTAGTTAAATTTCCATTTCATGTTTTATAATAAATTCCTAATGTTATAGAAATTATCTGCAAAAAATGTATAATGAAGTAATTAGTCTTTCTTTTAAAATAATTATCCATTAAAACAGAGCATAAAACAGTTCTGTTTCAAGTATGTGTACTGTTTTTTAGTGTCTATCAAACACATCCTGCCTAATAATTTTGATAATATATGAAAAAAGTGATCAAGAATATATTGAAGTTACCAAAATTTTAATGCAGTTAGATTTTCAGTTTTATTTTCAGTGAAGTTTCATATTGACATGGATTATTAGAGACAAGACCTACTGCAATGATGTCTAATGACAGCTAATGTGGACTATCACGTGGGGAGAACCTCAACCGACAACATATGCTCACTTCACATCATAAATCCTTAGTAAACGTTCTAAAATTAAATATTGTGAAGACACTTTGCATAGCAGGAACTTTTAATCTTCCAGCTCACTTAGATTAACCATGGACAAATCACATCATATTTTAAATCCATTTCTGTGCTATAAAATGGAAAATATGCATGCTAAAAAGTTATGATATTGCGCCAACACCAATCTCTATGTGTGTAAAATAAAACTGAAGCATTGCTATGGTTCTATGAGATGAATAGCTGTATTTTCAATAAATTAGACAATTCATATAAAGGTTGTGTGTTTCAGAAGCCATTAAAATAATTTATAGATTCATCTTTTTTGCATTTTTGGTGCAAAGCACGATGATTGTAATAAATGCTTAAGGGCAGCTCATTAAGCTACTTTTCTTTTTGAGACAGTGTCTCACTGTGTAGTTCAGACTCTGGAACTCACTGTGTAGCCCAGGCTGGTCTCGAACTCGCAGCAATCTTCCTGCCTCAGCTGAGAACTCACTGTGTAACCCAGGCTGATCTCGAACTCACAGCGATCCCCCTGCCTCAGCTTCCCAAGTGCTTAAGCTACTTTTAAAAATCAGTGTTGAGCAAACTAATGACTTCAAATTCAAAGTTCTCTACCTAGCTTTTAAACATAGTTTCCATTTTAATTATTGAGATTAGGATTTGATTAATTAAAATGCTTGGTGTAAGAGTTTATTTCAGCTACTGTAACTCTCCTTCCTATTTTGCATTATGCAAGTAGTTGGTGAAAAGATGCCATATGTTTTGAAGGTTTCATTCATGACAAAATAATTTGTCCCACAGCTGTTTTGTGAGGTTGTTTTTTTTTAACTGATATCATCACTTCTGTTCCCTAAATCTTTTTTACTTCACAAGTTGGCATTATAAGTATTTAAAGTGTTAGTCAATCTCTGGAGTAAATTTTTCTATCCAACTACATTTCATCCTTTTGCCTTTTTTGTATTTTCTTTTTTTTTTTTTTTTTTTTTTTT
>NW_022900928.1:56108875-56120072 GCF_012274545.1 Fukomys damarensis
TTTCCTTTTTCCTTTTTTTTTTTTTTTTTTTTTTTTTTTTTTTTTTGGTACCAGGGATCGAACTCGGGTCCTTGCGCTTGCCAGGCAGATGGCAGAACCACTGAGCTAAACCCTTGGCCCTTATCCTTTTGCCTTTAAAAAGAGGAATGAGAATATTCTACTCTTCAGAATATGGAGGCCAGATTTTCAGTCTATATTCCAGTAGACTACTTAAATTTTAATTTCACACAGTCTTTGGCCTGAGAATCCATTTAAATTAGCAAAAAGTATAAATAATTGATTTGTTGGGTGTTTAATTGTCCTTTCTTTTAAAATGTTAAATATTTATCAAAGTATTTTAATTGAAATGCAATTATGTAGACCATTAGTCATAATTTTAAAAGCCTTTCTTAAAGTACCTAACAGATTTTTTAATTCATATTCTGTCTCATGTATAAGGTATATTTAGCACAATGTGTGAACCCCATAAATGAATATCAAGACTTCACTTGATCTTAGCCAAAAAGGCTGAGAAGCAATGAAGAATATCAGAATTTATAAGTGAGTTATACAGTCTTTGTTTCTCTGAAGAGTTTTGTAATATACCAAATATTTCTCACTATTCCCTTAAATTGTAGGTAATTTAGAGTATTAAAAATAGAACCAAACCCATAAGGTTCACACATACACAGTTCCCCTGGGACAGCTGTTAATGAGGCTGTTTTATTTTGTTACTGTGGAGTGAACCCAAAGCTTTCCCACTGAGCTACATTCCTAGCCCTTTTATCTTTCATTTTCAAACAGCGTCTCTCTAAGTCTTGAAGTTGCCTAGGCTGAGTTTAAATTTGCAGTCCTCCTATTTCAGCCTCATCACCACGCTCAGCTTACCTAGGTTCTTGAATAATTTTTACAGGTGAGATGCACAAATGAGGTCTGGGATATATGTGGAAGCCAATATAGGAGGTGATTTCTGAGCTGGGAGTGGTGGCACACCCCTGTAGTTTTCCAGCACCAGCTGAGGTTCAAAGAGTTCAAAGCCAGTCTGGACTACATAGCGATACACTATTTTAAAGTTAAAGTAGGATGATGATTTTTGTTATCCTGTTTATATTTTCTTACTTAAACCATAACATTTCTACAATTTTATCCATGGTCCAACTATACATAGATTATCATGAAAAGCTAAAAAAAATAGTGAATTTGGATAACAACCAGGATTAAACTTGATAACTCTCAGCCTACAGCAAGAACTGAAACTAAGATTATACTAGGTTCTAATCTCAGTTGACAGGAACAGGGTATGGAAAGTCCTAGGTTGCCAAAAGGATGTTGGCTCAGATGACTGTAAAAAGTACCTCCTAAATCTGACCATGCTGTTTAAATGAGTTCCCAGGCACATACACATGAATCTGCCTATGACTAATTCAGCATAGTAACATAAATGTAGCAGATAACTATTGTATCACCTTTCTTCAATCTATAATGGATATATGACATTATTTTCTCCTTAATTATTTCTTAGGCAGTTAATGCATTATAATTTAAAATAAGTACGCTTACTCTGTGATTACCACTAAGTTAAAGAGCTAGTTCCAGATATTCTTTAGTTATCTAAGATGATATCTAAAATTGTTATCTCCAAATGATTGTTCTTGAAAAGCCATAAAATAGACATGTCTCAATTCTAAAATTGCACAGTACACCTAATCAAAGATGACAAATGAGCCTGTATTCACTCCGAGTGTACACTGTGTATGTCTGTCATCCCTCTGCATGATGTTTTGGCTTTTAAGGTTATTTGTGATGTAGAATGGACACTTGTCATTCCTTTTAAACACTGACATCTGACACTGACCAGTTACTCCTTCTAAACACTGACATATTTATCATACTATGTGATATATGAAGAGATATATTTTGAAGAATTGGCTCCTTTGAGTACAGCAGCTGAGAAGTTCCATGATACACCGTCTGCAAACCTAGAGACGCTGGAAAGTGGGTGGTGAAAGTCCAGTTCAAGGGCAAGAAAAGATCAGTGTCCAAGCACATAGGAAAAG
Source organism: Fukomys damarensis (assembly GCF_012274545.1). Lineage (NCBI taxonomy): Eukaryota > Metazoa > Chordata > Mammalia > Rodentia > Bathyergidae > Fukomys > Fukomys damarensis. The sequence goes on from NW_022900928.1 coordinate 56,110,912, forward strand.
GCCGAATTCCTCCTTCCTGCCCTATTTTTGTTCTGTTCAGGCCCACAGCAGATTGGACGATGCCATCTCATTAGGGATGGGAGCCCACTGGCTCCAGTGCTGAACTCAAACAGAAAGACCCTAAGAGACACCTCCAGAAATAAAGTCTAATCTGGGCTCTCTGTGGCCAGTCAGCTTGACACATAAAAATTAGCCCTCACAAGAGCTCTCCTTCATCATGAGGCAGAGTCTACTCCCCATTACAGGAGCTGAAAGTGCCAGATGCTTCCTTTCCGTCTCACTTCTGCACCACAAACCTGGCTGGGCCCATGACCCAAACTCTGCCTTAGTGGCAGATATACCAGTCACTAATGTCCTTTGACCAAGGCTGGTGGACAGTACTATTCTTTGCCTGGTGGTGGTAGAGATGTCTTTACTAGCTGATTCTGTGTCAACATTTTAAGCATTATTTTTGGCTACATAGCCTTCAAACTTGGTTCCCTAGCCCACCTAAACATTCTGGAGTTTGTCTTCAGGACAAATTCCTTTTCTGTCAAGAGGCCGAGCTAGTTTCTGTTTCTTGCAATAATAAACCCTGGCTTGTAGAGGGTTTAAGTCCCTGTTTATAGAGGTACATTATTACTAGTACCTACTGAGTACACAGTACTCTAAAAGGCACAAAAGGAAATATTTATTCATTCTATGAGTATTTATAAATTAAGGCACCTTGCTTGGCACTGGACAGATGTGAAGAGATGTACAAAGCTGGTATTTTCAAAGTAGTGACATGGGAATAAGCAGGACAAGGTAGGGGTCAGATTAGTATGGTTGGGATAAGGAAGGATACTTTTCAGGAAAATAAATATCGTGGTTCTTGAATTCCAAGAGGCAAATTTTTCCTTTCATTTTAACTTTTATAAAATTGGGAAACATTGTTAGAGTGTCATATTTCAATTGCTGCTTATTTCTGCTCAATTTATCTACTTTTCACTGCATCTAAAGATGTCTTTGATATACAGGACACTGCTATATTATGTAACACTAAATAAAAAACTCACTGTCATTTAAATAGTGACTGTGCCTAACAGCACACTGGGGGCTGTAGCCACAGGATTCAGAGACCTAAGAGAGCTAAGTTATCATGGAAATGACATGAGTGAAACGTCAAATTCCTCTTCATTGTTGCTTCATAGTCTCCTAGAGTTATTAAAAAATAATACATTTACCCCAGCTTTTGTTATAAACAAATTCAGGTGTGAATCATTGTGGCCTTGCTTGATTGTTTTAAAAAATTGTAACATCCTTGCAATTATTTTCTCTTTTCAATTTTGTAGATAACACCTTTTCTTGTTAACTTGTTATTTGGAAGTTTTTATGTATGTATACAAAAGTAGAGAGAATAGTATAGTGGATCCCAATACTCAAAAATGGTCAACTAATGACCAGTGCTATTTGATAATCATACTCTCTAGCCACTCATTTTATTTTGAGACAAATCCTAGGCACTGTAACATTTCATTTATAAATATTTCTATATATCTATATATATCTAAGAGTTTTAAAAAAATACATGATCACAATATCATATATTTTTAAATGCCTGGAGAAACTACTTATAATTTGTATGACACTTTTTTTAGTGAACAAAGCTTTTATTGATTTTAATTTGGTTTTAAGCTTTGTCTATGGAAGTTTTTAAAAAGAAAATTGAATTAAGTCTACTTCAGTATCTACTAATTTATTTTTATGAAATTTGTATGATGATTAAAGGCAATATCAAACTTCTTTATTAATATAAATCTTGACTTTTCATTCTGTGACTTTTCCTTGAATATGTTCTCTCAGTGAGAATTTGTGTGAGAGTATTCTTGCCATTGTCAATGTATTCTCCAGAAAAGCTATCTCTGTCCCTTTATTATTTTGTGCCCCAAAAGCAAGATTCATACTTAGTGTATCAAATGACTTGAATATTCTGGTAGTTAATGAGCATATATCACATTGAATCATGTCGATATTTGTTGGCACACACTCTTCCACATTCTTTCTAAATGTTTCTTATGAACTGACCTATGTGAAAGCCAACAGAGGCCTACAGCATGTGGCCTGTGGATACAGTTATAGAAGAAGCTTGAGTTTTTCAAATACATCCATGTATTGCAGACAATATTCTATTTCCTTGTTTCTTCATTTTCTATTTTAAAAGTGTAGTTTAACTTTACCATGTTTATATAATAATAAAATTATTTATTTAATGTTACTAGATCTCAAGAGGTGACTAGCTCCCCCTGCCTGGGCTGGAAGAACACCACCTGTGGCTTTTTTTTTTTTAATTTAAGCTTTTGTTCATATCAAAGGAACTTTCACATCATTTAAAACATCATAGTACTACAAGGTTTATATAGAAAAACAGAAGTCCTCATACCCTGCTCCAGCTGTCCTCCAGATATGTTTTTCTCAGGAACGCCTGCTATAGTTTTCATGAACCATTTCATCTTGTATATTCCACCTTACTTCTAACTAACTGCTTATACTGACTGTTATTTTTCAGTATTTTAAGAGTAGTATCATTTCTGCTATAGAACTAAACATTTGCTTCTCATACTTATGCTGTCTCCCTTATACACATTTTTTTCTTCAATTCAATATAACTTTTTGATTAAATAAATATTCAGTGTTCAATTTGACACTGTAAGTCTCCCAGTGATCATCCATCAAGCTGTGTATAATTATTGCTCTAAAGTGAATTGAAAACTTCTTTTTGTTTTGCAGAAGCCGCACAATCATCTCCTCAAAATTGAATGCTATTACCTCTTTTGTGTGGTCAGGGTTAGCGGTTCCCTAAGGCAACCCTGCTTGCCTTCAGGTCATGAACTTTTCTGTCAGGTGTTTTTAGGTGAATGCTTTCACTGCATTCTGATTATATGAACATAAAAATTTGGAAAAAGCATCAGGTTATAGTATCAAAACTGTTTTTCATTTAATTTTTATGCAAATGTTAAGTTTACCATTCATTCATTATGACTTTTAGAAATTCAAATTTTAAAAATAAAATAACTGAGAACATCCAAAATTATTTCTATGTCAAATTAAATATTTAAATTCCCTTATTCTTTGTAGATCAGAGACAAATTTCACAACCTTGCTTCACCCACCCTTTGCTACCTCCATGAAAATTGTGCATGGATGTAGGCAACCGCAGAGAAAGCAAGAAAACCACTGTACTTTTGAAGCAGATGATAAATATATTTACAGGCAGCTTTGGTTTCTGTGGCTGGCATGGGCTTCCATTGCTATAAATCATAAACACAGGATAAGTGTTTTATTTCCAAAGAGGACAGAAACCTTAGTTGACATTTTAGTGCTTGTCAGCAGACCATCTTTTCAAGCTGCTTACCAGAGAAGGAGGAAAGGAAGGTTCTCGAATGAGGCCTCAGGGAGCTCATAATGCACAAGAATTATACCTCTAATATGATAGATATACTGAGTAGCATGTGTGAACTGTAAATGAACACTTTGAAAGATTTTCATTTCTCTGGGATTGTAATCGTTCATATTTCTTGCTTTCTCTGTTCATATCCACATCAATATGAAGTTAAAAAGAACATTTTATATATGTTTCAAATGCTTATGACCTTAGAAAATTCTTTCTTCCCTTCTTTTCCTTACCTGTTCTTTTCCTTCTTTCTCTTTTTGTTTCCTTTAATTAAGTTTTATTACTCTCCAGTGTATCCTTTGAAGACCACGAGTCCCTCATCTATCCATCCATTTTTTTCCTTGCATAGACACAGTGCTACTTAGGATTTGATGAGATATGAACTGAGACGAAAACATAGTCATTATCTGAATTTGCTAATTCAGACCTCCTTACCCACCCAGTCTGAATCTGATGCCAAGCTGGTATGATGTATGACTGATACCTCTTTGTTGTGTGTGGCCTCGGTCGTCCAGAGCCTAGCCCCTTAGGGCTTTTACCCAGTAATTTTTTTTTTTTTGAGATAGGGTCTCACTGTGTAGTTGAAACTGACCTGGAACTCCCTGTGTAGCCCAGGCTGGTCTCAAACTCACAGTGATCCTCCTGCCTCAGCCTCCCGAGTGCTGGGATTACAGGCATGCACCACCATGCCGGGCTACCCAGTCCTTCTTATCCACAAACCATCTGTGTCCTGACCTGGTGTTCCAACACAGATGTGCTTCCAGCTGGCAGAACTGTTTTTGGAGAACTTTTTCTAGTTTGTTGAGAGTCATCACAGGCTTGCATACCTGCAGAAAATAATGAATTAATGGGAGCTGTGAACCAAATTAATCACACTTTAAAACTTCATTGGCTTCAGGTACCTGCTTGTTTTATTTGGACCCTTACCTGCATAGTTACCTTTCTCCTCCATTTTAGCTACTCCACCTAGACATAGCCATCTATGAAAGGGGACTGGATAAAAGAGAAGCTTATGTCTGCTTCTGCTAGATTCCCACATCTCTGTCTGACTGACTGAGGGATATTGCTGTTAGACAAGATATTTAGTTCCTGTAAGAGTTACAATGAAAGTGTGCCAGGAAGCTCCCTGAGGATGCTAAGTTTTGAGGTGCATGTGTACACCTCAGCCTTGATTGTCCCAAACTCTACAGTTTAGTTTAATTTTAATGCACTATGCATTCTCTTTTATGTCAACTCAGATTTTGCCTCAGTGGTCTCTAGGGAAAGCAAGGAGAGGGATTAGTAGCACTGCCTAAGGAGCTCAATCCTGTCACATTCTAGCTGTGTAACATGGGAAATTTCCTTACTGTCTCAATTTTTTCAGCTACGAAATGGAGATAATAATTCAAATTAGTCAGCTTTCCCATTACTGGATGCAGTACTTGACACCCACAATTTAAAAGAGGAGAAGTTTAATTTGTCTCACAGTCTGGGAGAATTCATTCCATGGTCAGCTGTTTCCAAGGCAAAAATGGCATGGCAGAAGAAAGCTGCTCACCTCATGGCAGGGTAACAGTGAGAGTAGGGTAACAGTGCTAGAGAGGAAGTGACAAGGACCAGATGTAGACTCCAAGGTCACTCTCCATGACCCACCCAGACACACCTCCAAGTGTGCTCCACCGATCACCAGGATGGATCCCACAGCCAGTCAAAAAACTCCACCCTAACTACCACATAATTATTACTGACTTCACAAAATGGATGATATTGAGTTAATACAAGTTGAGTCCACAGAATATTACCTGGCAAATGGTAAATAGTATCTAAGTATTAACTCATTAACTTCATAAAACCTTAAACTAAGGCTTAATTTTAAAAATTCGGTTTTATTTTTAAATGTGTTCTTCTGTTTTTAAGAGTAGGAAGGATTTATTGAGAGAAAGATAGCTTCTATCTAAGAGAGACAGAAGAAGGCCTGGAAAGTGCATTGCCCATGGACTCTACTTTTCAAGGGAGTTTTATAGAGCAAAACAGTGAGGTGAGGCAGGTACAAGGTGGGACAAAACTATAGTCAACTAATAAGATACAGGTGTAATTGCTTAGGTAATATTGACCCAATGGAAAATCATAAGGTGACTATGAGGTGAGACAAAGCAGTGGTCAGCCAATAAGATTACAAGTATAGTCACTTAGGTAATATTGATTAAGTGGGCATCAAATGGAGAAACAAGACACATAGCAAGCATACATGGAACTTTAAATGTGTTCTATGCATTTTTTTCAAAACTAGCATAATCTTTATTAGACATGAATAGCAAATGCAGCCGTATTTACTTTGTGGTCTGACTTTTACGTATGTATAAATATGATGAGTTCACAATCACTTTGCTTATTGCGGAGGATACAGTTAGAATTTGAAAAGCTACCTGGAAAGTAGCCCTTTTCATCTCATGTAGGGATTAATATTTTAAAGAGAGGAGTTCTGTTCCCTCTAGTAGAGTCTCTTGATTTATTTCCTGGGGTCTACAATAGACAAGTGGACCTCTAGGAGTTAAGGTTACCCCATGGTGCTTTACAAAGAACCTCGGGGAACTGATTTCTTGTTCAAAGGAGACAGGGCAAGTCCCCTGAAGTCTGGAAAGAGGATGAATTTTCAGAAGCAGCAGACCAATCATAGGTATATCTCTTTCCTCTCAGCTGGGGGAAAAAATAAAGAAGGGGCAGATAGCCCCACAGCCCAGCTCTCAAGTGTCAACTGATCTCTAAGGCTCTTTGATCTGGCCAGGACTGTCATTTGATCCTTCCCTGTCGATGAGTTAGGGTGATGTCTTTGTACAGATGGAAAGAAATCACTATAACACTGATAGGGTTAGGAAAACCCAGGGTTATGTTTATGTTTTTATTTTGGTTAAAATAAGATCCATAGATGTTTTTTCTTCCAGTTTATTTGGGGGTTAGGTTATTTTATTAGAAATATTATTGATTGATGCTGTTGAAGTGTTCTAAAAGGATGAAATATTCATTTTGACAAATGTATCCAGTGTGCCAGACATTTGGATTGCCATATGTGCACCCTTGGAAAGAAACATAAAATACAATTCTTTGACAATGTAGAGATTTAAAATATAGAAATTTGCCGAGCATGGTGGTACACACCTGTAATCCCAGCACTTGGGAGGCTGAGGCAGGAGGATTGCTGTGAGTTCGAGACCAGCCTGGGCTACACAGTGAGTTCCAGGTCAGTCTCAACTACATGGTGAGACCCTGTCTCAAAAATAAATAAATAAATAAAATATAGAAATTAAGTCATACATTGTGGTGCACACATGTAATCCTCACACCCTGGGAGGCTGAGGCCAGAAGATTGCCAGTTCAGTGACTTAGCAAGATCCTGTATCAAAATAATTTTTTTTTAAGGGGCTTGAGATGTAGCTCAATAGGAAGGTCCTGGGTTCAATCACTACTACTGAAAAAAATTTTAATATAGAAGATAATTCTGATTTCTAGCTAGGATAAACTCCCTCTAGAGAGAAGTAATAAGGAAAAACAATGCACACAGCAGCTTTCATATTTTCCTTGAGTCTTGTGAAACAAGTGGCATTAAAGTCTGACCAGAAAAGTGGTGAACTTTTTCCTGAGTTAAACAAGCAAAATGTAATATCTATATTTTTCAATTAGTGAAACAGATATAAACCAGGCAGTTAACTTACATTTAAGCAAGTTAATAGGTTGGTGCATAAAAATATTCAAGAATTCTGTTGTGACAACAATATTGTTAGAGTACTGTGCAGATGAGAAGAAATTTTCCTCATCCTGTGGCCTTGTCCAGTCCCTTGGAAAATGCTAATTTGGCTACAAAGGTGGGTTGGTACGAAGGACTACGTTAACTCAGCACCGTTCATGGAAAGACAGCTTAACAAGTATTTTTAGCAATAGTGACTCAGAATATCATATACTGCACACCAATTGTGATTGTTATAACACAGATTGTTTAACAGAAAATAGTGATTCTTTAAAACATAAATAAATAATAATTTAAAGCGCATGATTTTTTTCCATATAAAACATTTAGCAAATTATGTAATGAGTTCCTAAGGAGCATGGATTAAATAGCATTCTTACAGGCTTTCTTCTACCATCCGAAGCCATTTTTGGTGTTTCCCTTTTAAGGGACATAAATTAGACCAAATTGTTGTCTTTGTTTCCTGTTTGGAGGACAGATAATTAAAACTAATAGCTGTTTCCTTTCCTTCTCTTTTCCCATCTAATCAGTAAGTTCAGTTGATTCCACCTTCTGGCTTTCCCAGTCCAGGTCACAACAGCTTGCCAAAGTATATTTTAATAATCTCCTGAGTGAATTTTGACGAGATTTTTTACTTTAGAGAAGGATATAGTAAGAATGACAATAAGACCAGTGAGTACCCACTCACAGAGTGCCCATACATACCTGCAACAGTATGGAGGGTGAATGCTCAGCACCTTACTCACTTTGGTTCATTGAAGCCTTAGCGAACAGCCTTACAGGTAGTTATCATCACTCTCTCTTTTTAACTCCTAAGAAGTTAAGCAGTTTGTCTAATGCTACCAGTTGGGTAGTGGGAACTGAGATATAAACTCTCTCTCCAAAACTTCTGTTCATTACCGCCATGCACACTCCTTGCTACCTTTGCCAAATGTTTTCCAATAATCTTAAACCATGTTGCATTTTCAGCACAAGTCTGAGAACATGAGCATTTGTGAGGATTCTTTCAGTGACTAAATTCAGGAGCTGTTATAGAGAGGAAAAAGAAGCTTTAGCTCTTTTTTTTAAGCTTTAGTATTGTGCGATTTCACTTATCCTACATCATTATAAAATGAGACTTTTCAAGTAAACCAATTTCTAGTTAATTGAAATTGAACCATTAAAGGGTAAATTTTTAATTCTGATAAAATCTTAAAATGTAATACATTCTTCACTACCTCAGTGATATGAGAATTCTAATTTAATATTTCCTTAATGAGAGAGAATTATCATAATGAACAAGTATATGCTACTTATTTAGTAATTCCTTCTGGATTATGGTTTTAATTACTACTTATATACTAAGGAAGCCCAGATATCTGTTTCTAACCTGCATTGTTCTTCCACTTGGCCCTAAAAACTGAAAATGTCCCCAAACTCTCCTCATCCAGACTGTCCAAACTCTCCAGTGTCATACCTTAATGAGCAGTTCCGCTGTCTATCCATTTGCCACCCACAAACATGGGCATATTTGACTCCTTTTCTTTCACCAGCCAATTGACAGAAGTCCGATCAACTCTGCCTTCTAAATGTCTCTTAAATTCTTCACATACTCTATCTACCCATTGTTTTATTTTGATATTATTTTTGTTTCAGTTATTGTAACAAAATTTATTTATTATTTATTATTGTAACAAGATGTTAGATGATGTTGTTGGGGAATTGATCATGTTAAAGTATTTTGTGATGCTGCCATCGCAGGCTCCATTTTCCTGGTGCTTCTTGGCTCTTAGAATGACTTCATGCTCTTATCTTTAGTTTCCCTACCACCAAGGCCACAATGAGACAGAGAAGTTAAAACCTGCCTCTGCAGAACTGAACCCATAAAAGGCAACCTGGCCTGTGATAGGTTAAAAGTGGCCCACTTCTCATAAATAAACAATAGCCCAGGCCAAAACTAATAAACGGACCTTCCTTTCTTTGTTCTTCTCTTTCTTCTTCCTCCTCTCTCTCTCTCTCTCTCTCACTCTCTCTCTCTCTCTCTCTCTC
>NW_022900928.1:56120095-56127907 GCF_012274545.1 Fukomys damarensis
CTCTCTCTGCCTCTCTCTCTCTCTCTCTCTCTCTCTCTCTCCTCCCACTCCTTGAATAAAATCTCCAGTTGGACCTCTCGGTGTGTGTGGCCTTAGTTGTTGAGCATCACTGTTCCCTTTCAGATGTTTCTACCTATAATTCACATAATACGATTTACTCTTTATGTTATAATCCAACATATATATCTTTTTTATATATCTTAATATATATCTTTTTTTTTGTTAGTGCATGTTTGCAGTACATAATGATTACATTCATCATGGAGGTTAGTACATGTACATAACACATCTTAATTTTTTTTCATCAACTTCGCCTTCCCTCCCTCACTCCTTCTGCCATCTCTTGGTCCCATTCCCCTTTGCAAAAGATTTATCTCCCTGTGTCCTATTATCTATTTTTTATTTTTCTCTTTAACTTATTTATACTTTGGGATTGTCGTACAAGAGGAACCATATGATATTTTTAAAACTAGAAATCTAAGCATGTCATATCTCAGCTTGAAAACTTTCAATAGTTACTCATTGTTCACGGGATAAGATTCAAACTTCAAGTATTGCTTACAGAGCTTTCCACAATCTGACACTTACTTTCTTTTTTTTTAATCCTGCCATTATTATTTTTACCTGTTCTTCTCACTAAGTGCCATACTAAATCATATTGAACATTTCCTTCAATATACATTGTGCTTGCTTTTGTTCCAAGAGCTTTGCATGTGCTCTCTGGGGATCTCCCAGTCCCTCTATCCAGGATAAGCATCTCTGCTACTCTCAGTCACAGCATCTATTTCCACTTGTAATACTGTGTGTTTAAGGGAAGTATTTGCTTTTCCATATCGTCTTCTTTCCTCTTCTCCCTTAAGACTGTTGAATCTGAAGGATAGAACCTTGCCTCTGTAGTTCATCCTGTACCCATTGTTCTAATTTTACAGCCTAGTAGGTATTTACATATTTTAATAAACTTTCTATCTTGGAAAAGTTTTAGATTTATGGAAAAGTTACAAAAATTGTACAGAGAGTTCACTTATATTTGTACCTAGATCCCCATATTATTAACATCTTGTATTAATACATTTGCACAACAAATGGACAATTATTGATCCTTACTATTAACCAAAGTCCATGTTTTATTCAGATTTCCTTAGTTTTTAATCTTAGGTTATTTTTCTATTCCAAGATCTGATCCAGAATACCGTAGCACATTAGTAATCATATCTCCTGTACATACTTCTTGGCTTTGAGAGTTTCTCAGATTGTCTTTGTTTCTTTCTTTTTTTAGTGATTGTGAGAGTGTTGAGCATTACTAACTAGTTATTTTGTGGAATGCCCTCTAACTGGGATTTGTCAGTTTTCTCGGGATTAAACTGAGTTTAATTTGTTTGGGGGAGGAGGATCACAGTAAAGTATCATTTCATATCATATTATAATTATATGTTGTTAAGACTTGTAGCTAGATGTCTAGATGTATCTAGATACCACTTCCAAAGCCTGATGCCATCATAGGTGGGGCTTTTTAGAGGTGCCTGGATCTAGAGTGCATGATGCTGGGATTAAGTGTGTGATGCCAGGATTGGGGGTGTGTGATTACTGAATTAGTCCACTGACTGGTTTGGTAAAGTTCCAGGAGTGGATAATGGGAAGACCCACCTTGGGTGTGAGTGCTTCCCAAAGGTGAGTAGGGTAGAAAGAATAGAAGGGACACAAAGAGGGTCACTGTGGTGGTTGCTTCCTACTTGCTGCCTTGCTGCTTTCTGCCTTCTGCCTTCTGCTTCCCATGAACTGGTTCTCCTCTGCCATGCCATCCTGTCTTGGGGCCAGCCAACTATGAGCTGAAACCTCTAAAAACTGTGAGCCAAATAAACCTTTACTCCTTTCACTTTGGGTATCGAGTACTTTGTCTCAGCAATGAGAAAAGTAACTAAGACATAGGCTGTCAATATGACTGGTGATATTAGCTGTCACTATCTGGCTGAGACAGTGTTTGTCAAATTTCTTATTTTAGCTACAGCTATCTTTTTTCTCTCTTTCTACTCTGTACTCAAGAAGTCATTACTTATGTATAAGAGGTAAAGAGTTTTCATTCACCAACTTGAGGGCAGAGTTTTGTTTGGTTTTGTGTTGTATGGGGGAATTTATATTCCCTTCTATTTATTTATTTATTCATATGTTCATTTATATCAGTGTAGAACCATGAGCATTTATGTTATACTTAAGGCTGTAATCCAGTACTACTTTATTTTTTTGCTCAGATTGTTCTACCTTTGGCCATTGGAAACTCTTTCAGTTGGCTGCTGTTGGTTTGTACATTTATTTTGTGGTCTTGAGCACATCCTGACTTTCTGCCATCTCAAGAAGCTTCAGATTCATTTTGTTCTGCCCCGGCTCTACACCAACCATTTCTCCAAGGATGCCTGGCTCCCTTTGTTATTGATTAATGTATTAGAAACCATGATCAATGTGCTGGGTGTACACTATCTAAATTAAATTAAAATTTGGATTCATATTTTAAAACCCACAAAAGTACAAAGAATAATATATGTTCCTACAAACCAAAATGAACAAATATTTTTTTCTTTAATTAGCTCCATATGTATTTTAGGAAAAATTCCTCAAAATGTTTAGGGTCATTTTCCCCTGTTATTTTCCTCTCTTCTCAGGAGCAACCAGCTACATACAGTCTTAAGTTGGTGTTTAGACTGTGTTTCCAGGTAAGCATGGAATAATTGCAGAAACAAATAAGCATTGGAGATTGGCTTTTATTTGGGCTGTGTTTCCTTTACTTTTGGGCTGTTCTAGTTGGTGGTTGTGTCTGCTTTCGAGCATTGTCCACACACTCAGTTCCTCATACTGTTCGTTGCAGCTCATGTTCTGTGGTCTCTTGTCTCAGGAGAGAGCTTCTCTTACCTATTACTTCCAGCCACTCTCTCTTCTTTACTCTGTCTCATCTCATCTCATCCCAGCCTGCTGCTGTGTTGGCCGCCCCTAATGTCCTCCTTATCTGAAGGAAGGAGACCAAAACTGATGTTCTAGGCTTTGTGAGAGCAAATTGTAAACTGAAAGGTGCTCTTCAAAAGCTTCACTGTTCTATTCACAGTGACCCCCAACCCCAATAAAGGAACCAGGAGCATCATTTATTTGTTTCAAGTTCCTGAGCCTTTGACAGCTATCTTAAATTTTTTGTTAATATGTGTTAATTGTATTTATTAATAAGATTCAGTTTGATGTGTTCATACATGCATATAGTGTGCACTCTATTTTAGCTTAATGATATCAGTTGTTTCTAGTTCTTTTTTAATTTTTACAAATTTCTCGTTAGTACATTTTTGCAGTACATAATGTTTACATTCCTCTTGTGGAATTGGTGTATGTATATAAAACATCTCAATTCCTGTTTTCGTTCTCTCCTTCCCTCCTTTCCCCCTCTTTTCATCACTTGATCCCCTTCCCTTCTGAAAAAGATTTATGTTCCTACTTCCTATTATTTTATTTTTCTCTTTATGTAAAATTTGGCCTTCTCATATAAGAGAACCTATGCAATATTTGAGCTTGTGTGTCTGACTTATTTCACTTAATGTTATGGTCTCAAGGTATATCCATTTTCCTGAAAATGATTCAAATTTATTCTTCTTTATGGCACAGTAGTACTATAATTAAATACCACATTTTCTTCATCCACTCATCTTTTGATGGACATACAGACCGTTTCTGAGATTTAGCTATTATAAATTGCACTGCTATAAACATGGGCATGCATATATTTGTGAAATACGGTGATTATAAATGTTTCGGTAATAACTAGGTCAAATGGAATTTTTAATTTTTGTTTTTTGAGGACTCTTCATACTAATTTCTGTAAAGAAATTACTAGTTTACATTTCCACCAATAATGTATAAGGGTTCTTTTTTCTCCACAGTCTTTCTAGCATTTCTTATTGTTTGATTTCTTGATATTGGCCATATTTTCTGGAGCAAGATGGAATCTCAGTGTTGTTTTAATTTTATATTTCACTAATGGACAGAGATGTTGAACAAGTTTCTAGTTTGTTTTTTGTTTTTGTTTTTTTTAGTTGTAATTCTAGAAGGTTGAGGGTGCCAAGTTTAAGATGACTAGATGTCTGGAAATAAGGATAGTTACTTTTATTATTATTATTATTTTATTTATTTATTTATCTATTTTTGTACCGGGATCGAACTCGGGTCCTTGTGCTTGCGAGGCAGGCGGCAGAACCACTGAGCTAAATCCCCGGCAGGATAGTTACTTTTATGACTCTTCACTTTTATTTTTCTTGTAAGTACTGTACAGTAATAATGCCACAAATAGGGAAAAAAGCTTATGATTGAAGCTCATGAACTAATATTCTCTTCAGCAAGTGACTTAAAACGGCAGGCAAATTGTATAATTATAAAGTGAAAGGCTGTAGCCTTCACCTCTACCCACTGAATTGCCTGTTCCATTGATGGTGTTTTGGGTGTGTAGCCAATTGTCTGTTTGCCTCAAGAAGGAGAAATTTTTGATTTGTTGTGTCCAATCATCTTATTAATAAGTATATCTAATTTTTTTCCACAGCCTTTACTTCTTTGACAAAGGCAAATTTGGAAGCAATTGCTTGGAACAGTTCATATAACATCTGAGTAGTCCATAAGGCACAATGAAGCACTTCCTGAGGTAAGTGATTGTAGGCTCCTGGATAAGACCTCTAAAGTGGAGGAATTTTCTTATTATCATTTGGAGTCCTGCGGTCAGGTCCGCTATTTTACATTTGGTCCAGAATAATTTGGTCATAAGATTTCTCTTGATGTGAGAGAAGAGAACATGAGCACAGTAGATAGAACATGGGCACAAAAATCATGCATACTTTGGACAACCTTGAGGCCAGGTATCTCTAAAGAATGTGATGTTGATGCCCTGAACAGTGAGGTTGAAGGAATCAGCAGTAAAGAAATCAACTAATTCAATTTGTGTAAAATTCATTTTCCTCAGATAATTTTAAATGTCCCTTAATTTAGATTTTGATTTGACTAATCTATATAGACATCTGAAATGTTCCCTTTTGCTCAAACATATGTTCTAAGCTTCTTCCTTGCTGCCTTAGTGATGTTTTTGAAATCTTTATTTATTATCTGTTCCCTATGCAGAGTATGTCCAATATTGGTGTCTTTTGGGTGATCTTGTTTGTTTTGAAAGCTATTTGAACCTATAATTATAATTAATGTCACTCTTCTGTAGTGATATTCTCAGAGAAATTTTACTTCACATTAAAATATAACAAAGTTGATTTAGTTTGAATGTTTGAAAATTAAAGATATTTTCCCAAAGATTGGTTTTCTTTTCCTCAAGATAGTGACCTATTGTATTACACATTCTTGTTGCTTTGGTGTTTCTCTAAATCTTTAACAGGCTTGCTTCTCTTAGGAAATGATTTGATTTTTTTCATTGTTTGCTATTTAAAATTTTCTTTTCCCCACTGGTTTTGATTCCATTATTATTCCTGGAGGCATAGCTAGGTTTGTGTGAGATTCACTATACTTTGTTCTGGCTTCTCATACTTACTGGATCTTAGAATTGTGAAAACATGTTAGGAGGTCACTATTAAACTATCTCCAGGCTTTGGAATTTTTCTTGTTCAGAATATTCACCTGCCTGTTTTTCTCAGCTATGTAAAAAAATGATATTTGAAATATCACTATGATATTTGCCAGCCAAGTGTTTGACTTGATGTTTTTGGTTGCCATGGTAATTATCCCATCTGTTTATACATTTATAAAAAATTTGTATTTATGACTGTATCTTCAATGTAAGCATGGGTCTTTTAGTTGCAGACTCATGTTAACAGAAAACTTTAGCATTAGATGATGCTTGCAAGTCAAGATGACCCCTCTGTAAAAGGAGTGATGATAATGGTGAAGTTTGTACTACTAAATTCTTCAGTGTTTCATTCGTTTTAGAAAATCTTGAGTGGATTCAAAACTAGTCATTTTAGGAGAAATTGTACCTTTTACTTCTGTTATTTTTCTTGTTAATTAAGAAGGTATAAGAGTGTGTTTAGTAGAGATTATGTTATATTTTATAATCAATTTTATGATGATTTAGAATGTGTACACAGGGCCAGGGATTTAGCTCAGTGGTGCCACGTTGCCTGGCAAGTGTAAGGTCCTCAATTTGATTCCTGGCATCAAAAGAAAAACAAAACAAAACAAAACAAAAAAACACTGAGACTCTACCACTATAATTTTTTTTCATTGAGTTTATTGGTACTTTTTAGGTATACAGTACAGTTACATTTATCATTGGGATCTTGTACCTTTACATGACAGATCTTGGGTCTCATTTTTTCCCCATACCCCTGCCCTCCCTTCACCCCCTCCTCCCTTCCCTATTTACAAAAACTTTTTTTCCATTTTTTCATTTTCTCATATGTTTTTCTTTTCCCTTATTTCCTTTCCCCTACCCTTCCCACTTCCCCTACACCTTTAGACCTTTTCTTCCTATTTCATATTGTCAGTTATACCATTTGGATCTTATTTATACTTTTAGTTTTTAACACCAGAGAAACTATTTGGTATTTACACATGTGTGACTTATTTATTTCACTTAAGAGTATATCCTCAATATGTATCCATTTTCCTATGAATGAATCTAATTTCTCATTCTTTATGGCTGAGTAGTATTCCATTTTGTAGAAAAACCACATCTTTATCCAGTCTGCCACTGATGGGCAATTGGACTGTTTCCAAGTTTTAACTATTACAAATTGTGCTGCTATAAACATGGGTGAGCATATATCACTATACCACTATAATTTTGCACAAATAAGCACCAAGGGTAATGGAACCAGTACATCCAGATATGTATTCTAATTTTTCTCTTTTAACTTGGCACATGTATTTTATAAATATTATTTGACATTGATTATTGCTCAAGCTGCAGTAATCAATTATAGGTCAAGAAAAAGCCTGAGGGTCTTCATTGACCATTGGTTTTTGAACTAATAGGAGACTCAGTCATCACCCATCTTTATTTGACTATTGCCTTTGGTTTTAGTTTTGCTTCTAATGCTTTTTTTTTCTTTTTATTGAGGTTATTGGTACAATCTAGGTATGCAATACAATTACATTCATCATTGGGATTCTGTACCTTTACATAATAGGTCTTGATTCTCATTTTTCCCCTTGTCCCTGCCCTCCCTTCACCCCCTCCTCCCCTCCCCATTTACAAACACTTTATTTCAATTTTTGCAGTTTCTCATATTTTTTTCCTCTCCCTTATTACCTTTCCCCCACCCTCCCCACTTTCCTTACACCTTTAGCCCTTTACTTCCTATTTCACATTATTAATTATCTCATTAGGATCCTGTGTACTATTATAGTTTTCACACCAAAGAAACTATTCGGTATTTCAGTTAAAGAAATCTCTGTATGAACATTAAAAATAGGGAATCCTAAAATAAAACTAAAAAGGAAAGTAAAAGAGAAAAGGCAATGATGTAACATCAAAATAATCCTTAATTCTGGAGATGAAAATGGTCCCTAAACATATTTAAATTGCTTCTCGCTCTTACAGTCTTATCTTATTCTTTTTTCATTATTTAGAGAATACTTTATTAGTTTCTGTAATCAAACCCACATAGATATGACCTTACATATTTAGTATGATTTGTTACCCCTGTACACATGGAGAAAAAACTAACATTTCTAGACCAATATGGTTGTCCATTTCTGTACAATGCCAAGTCAACACAGTAAATTGGGATGACTTTTTCCAAAGTTGGCAGCACCATTAAAGTTTCCCAAAATTCAATTTATATATATATACAT
>NW_022900928.1:56127937-56128349 GCF_012274545.1 Fukomys damarensis
TATTTATTTATATAAAAAGACCAATAATAGCAGTATGTTATGCATCAATAGCAGCAACAGCTTTTCCAGGTTCTGCAGTCATCTGAACAAAATTATAGACATTCAGCACATTCCATT
Organism: Fukomys damarensis; assembly: GCF_012274545.1. Lineage (NCBI taxonomy): Eukaryota > Metazoa > Chordata > Mammalia > Rodentia > Bathyergidae > Fukomys > Fukomys damarensis. The sequence goes on from NW_022900928.1 coordinate 56,128,055, forward strand.
AAAAAGAAAAAACCAAAGAAAAGAATAATATCCAGAGAACAGCAAAGTTCTGTTGCTCTTGTGGTACCTGGCACCATTTTTTCTATTAGCCTCTTAATCATCATCTGGAAAGAGAACATTCTAGAATAATATCATTAAATGTAGCTCTAATCATGGTCCCTACTATGTATCATAAAGCAGGCACTAGATATTTTACATTCATAGAGGTATGATACAGTACTGTCCTACATCAATAATACTAGATTCAGTTTTGGTTTGAAATTTACTTTGCCTGCAAATAAGATTGCTACCCCTG
>NW_022900928.1:56129646-56306871 GCF_012274545.1 Fukomys damarensis
CTTGGTTTAATCTCTGGATTATCACCCAAATCTTCCTGATATAGTTGCACGCTACCTTCTGTGTCTCTAACAACCCAAGGACATTCTCATCTTCATAACATCAGAGAAAACAGCTCATCAAATCAACAGCAATGCTTTACCCCAACTGATACAATCAGCAACACATTAAGATTAAGCACAACTTGGACACTGACCACCTGTGGTAGTCCCTAGTCTATCACCCTTAAATCATTTGAATTAAATTGAAATCAAGAAGCAGTCCAGAACATGTCTGCAGTGAACAAACTTTTCAATATAGTATATTTACCATTTAATGGCTCAGACAGAGTGAGGATGCAAGACCCCTGATCTCAGTTAGCTAATTGCTGAACCCCATGATGCTGACTGACCTCGGGCTGCAAGGCCCAGATTGAGTTCCCCATCCTTCTGAATGGTTGAACTCTGCAACATTCTATTATAGGTCTCCCACGCCCTTTCTTTAAAGATGTTCAAAGTTGGGAACTCAGAAAAATACCCTTGATGACCACCTCTGTCTTTGCAGAGTGGGTCCAAAGACTTGCACAGTCAGGAGGTCTGAGAGTGTGGGGGGTGGGGTGGGATTATGGGGGTTCAGGAGTGCCCGTGCAGCTACCTTCCCGGTGCTTGAGCGATGGCTGCTGGGTCGGGAACAGGTGTGGTTCTCCTTCCCGTGGTGGATTGGGCCCGGCCTACCTTCCCGGCGCTTCAGCGATGGCTGCTGGGTCGGGAGCAGGCATGGTTCTCCTCTAATGCTTTTTATTGTTACAATATTTAACACTCATTATATATCAGTGTTTATGGAATTTGGAAGGACAGGAGGACAGGAAGTAATAGTCCTGTTTTACAAATTCTATCAGATTTAGATTGCCTTTATTCCCTGCAGTCCATTCCCACAGATGTTGGAGAATCTTGGAAATCTTTTCATTTGAACCAAAGAGAAGGTTATGTAAACATAGCCTGAATAAATCAGGTGTTAATTCTTGACACATGTATTATAAAAAATGAGGAGTTGATTTTTTACTGTGAAGAATTCAACATTATTTAAAAGCCCACAGAGAGATTAATCTGTCAACTTCTGAGATGATCTAGAATGAAATGCTCCATTTTTCAGCCCCAGATTAATTTAGGTTGGTCCTAAGGAGACCACATTGTAGGAAAAAAATGAATTTTATTTTACATTTAAAATACATGATGCTTATCTTGGTCCATTTTTGTTGCTACAATAAAATATCTCAGATCAAGTAATTAATAAATACAAGTTATTCAGCTCTAAGGTCCAAGCATCTAAGGTCCAAGGTGGAGGGGCTGTTAGAGATGGAGTTCCAGATAGTGCAGGAGATGGCACATGAAAGATCACCAAACTAGCTTTTGTAACAGATCTATTATCAAGATAACCCATTAATCCATGAATGAATTAATTCATTCATAAGAGCAAGGCACTCATAATCTAATCTCTCTTAAAGATTTGACTTGGTCCCACCTCTTAATACTTTAAAGTGAGGATGAAATTTCAGCCTGAGTTTTGGTGGAAACATTCAAACCATAGAAATACCTAACTGGTCCAGCTTACTGCCACCATCAGACATATTAGTGGTATAACGACTCAGAGCATAAAGGAATGGAGAAAATATTGATGTGTGTTAAAATAATTATGTAAGATATAAGAAATAAATGCTTCAAGATTAGCACACAGAGACAAAGGGTGTGCTTTATTTTGAGTGTAGATATGGGACATTGGATAAGGATCCCATCATTACCCAATATGACTGTAGCCATCATCTGCATAAAAAGAAAATGGGATAAAATAAACAAGAAGGTGTGCTGTGCCTATGTGTGATCAAAAAGGGGGTACTTTATAAGCCCCAGATAAAACTAAGTCTTAGGATTCATTTTATAATATATTTCATTATCTTTAATTCAGTTGATACATATTATAACAGAGAACCCAAGACTTGTAGTGAAGACCTTTTCCCTCAGTAAGATTTGGTTGTTATGACATTATATTTTGAGAGTCATCACATCATTGATTCTGGAAAATTCTAATAAAGGGAATTTTAAAGTTATTCCACATAAATAATTGCTACCAACTGTCCCAGCCTTGGAATCTGTGTTTTGTGCTGTGCACTCCATTGAGTATTTTCCTCCTTGGGCAGAAATGAGGAAAGGAAAACATCTGCCAGACTCAAACCTTTGTGGGAAGAACTGTGTGCAACCCAGCAGACTTGTCTCTCCATCCTGGCTTTGAAGCAACTGATGGAGAAAAAAAGTATTTTACTATTATGATTAGATATAGAAAGGCTTACCATTTGCAGTAATAACTATAGATTGGATTTTGTAAGTCATTCACACTTGACTAACATCTAGATTCACAGATTCAGTCAGTAAGCATTTGCTGCTAATAATGCCGATATTGTACCACTTTTATTTTCTCTTCATAGCAGTTAAAATGAAGCAGGACTTAATTGCCCATTTTATAGAGGAGGACAAGGAAGCTTAGCAAAGTTAAATAACTTTCTCAAAGGCACACAGATATTTAAATGCAGCCCTGTTTCTCATAATTTCTGCATCACATCGCCCTCTCACAGTATGCCCACTGACAGTTTTTGTGGATGATACAGAAGAGAATGTGAGATAATCTGTGCTCCAAAGAAATGGGCCACCTGGTAAGGACAAAACTACAGAAGATATAAGAGGAATGAGATCAGAGACTTGTTCCATGCATCTTGTGAAGGAATCTTCTGTGGAAAACTTCATTGAGATGTTATTGAGATGATAAGTATGAGATATTGAGATGATTTTAAAAGGAAAAGGAAGATTAAGACTTGTAGCTTTTTTTTCAGTGCCGGGGATCAAACCCAGGACCTCCCACATATTAAGCATGAGCTCTACCATTGGTCTATACTCTCAGCCCCTTGAGACTTTAATATTTTTAAATAAGCATACACATTGTGGGAGGTGGAGAAGATGATGTGAACAAAGCAAAGAAAATATGATCAAGTCTCACAGTACAAGTGGTCCAGGTTTCCTGGGTGTACACTCTGTTTTGAGTGGGTAAAAATAAAGTGCAAAGATCAAGTTGGGGATAGTGCTTGCATACTTTATAAGACAGCATAAAACATCCCACAAACTTGTAACATTTTTTACCCCAATTCAAAGCAAACCACAAAGGGAAGGGAGAATCAAACTTTTTTTTTTCCTTTTCCAGAACATGTCTACTTTTGCTTAGAGCCAGAAATCCAGTCAAATCTCATCACCTTACAAATGTTGAAGCACGGACCTAGAGAAGCAAAGTAATTTGTCCAAAGACACACAGCTTACAATAGTAAATGGGGGAAAGATTCCAAGTTTGATTTCTAAAGTGTCTAATCAGACTTTCCGTTGAGCACCAACCATATCGCACTGCTCTTGAGGGCAATGAGAGAGGGATTTGTAGTTGCTCCAGAACTTAATTAGCTTTGGTTGACTAAGATTGAGATGTGGAAGTCCTGAGAAAGGAAAGGATTGTGACTTTTGCACCCAAATCCCTTTCTCACTCTAGACTGGTAATTTTACCAGTTAGCTATAGATGTCCCTTTTTTAGGACAGACACATGTACATATGTATGTGTGTGTATGTGTTTATATGTATATAAAATACATCTATACCTGTACCTGTAGCTGTACTCAATACCTATATATTTCAGTGTTGGGGTTTGAACCCAGGCCCTTGCACATCCTAGGGAAGCAGTTTCCACTGAACCACACTCTCAACCATCATACATATGTTTTAAATTATTTTTCCCTGCATTAAAACAAACAAAACTATTCCCATGCTCTTATTTTTGTTTGTTTGATGTATTTTGGTTTTGATTTTCTAAGACAGTCTCCATAGATAGTCAAAATTGGATTTAAACTTGCTGTGTCACCCACTCTAAATCCTACTGCCTTAACCTCCCAAGTGCTAGGATCACAAGTATGCCCAGCCTCCATGTTCTTGTTAAAATCTGTGAACATGTATCTCTTCTAAGCAACTTCCTCAAGGTGACCTCCCCAGTGCCTGATTGTTGCCACTGAGCCATTTGTAAGGGGTCCTTGTTGTGCTCTCTAATCTACATCCTTTCCACCTTGTGCTTCCCCTCTCAAGGTGACCTCCCCAGTGCCTGATTGTTGCCACTGAGCCATTTATAAGGGGTCCTTGTTGTGCTCTCTTATCTACATCCTTTCCACCTTGTGCTTCCCCTCAACTTTTCAGGGCCACCTGAATAAATAAACACCTCACTGTTTATTAATCCCCTCCTGCAGAGTAACAGATAAATCAGGGAAAGCCATGGGCATCCAATAAGTGTTGCTTTGAATTTCACTCCTGTGTCTATTGGGAATTTCCCCTTTGTTCTAAAGTGAGTAAGGCATGCTGATTTTCCAAGCAGTTCTTGTCCTCCATGTATGATACCCCATGGCAGCATTCCTGTCCAGCCTCCAAGGAGGGTGCTTTATCTCCCCTCTGTCTGACACTCTAGAAGTATCTCACTTTTTTAACCTTTTGTTTCCTTGTCATTTTCCTTATTAGACTGTAAGCACCTGGGGACAGGGGTGTTACATGACTTGCAGTGGAATTAACTTTTTGGCTCATATTCATTTTTCCTACAGCCACAATCCCCATTCTTCTTTCTTTATGACATTACCTGTTTTACCTTGTTTATGTTCATTTCATTGAAGGAATCAGTAAACAGTTATCTTTTCCACTTTCCCATCAAAGCATTTCAGATTTTTTTTTCCTGGATCTTTATCACAACAAAAGTTAACTTATTTATAATTCTGATAATATTCTCTAGCCTGAGGGCTTACAGTTTTTAAAATTGTATTATACAGCAAATTTATAATAATAGGGCCATTCCTTATGTCCTGTAGAAGATTTTGAATGGATAATGGAACATTAATGTCACACTTTGATAAGTATATTTTATTTATATATTTATTTAGTTTGGGTTATTTAAAAATCTTTATCTACCTATAAAAATTTACATTTGAGATTACATTTAAATGTTTTGAAAATGTCCATGTGTGACATGTGTGCTCTTTTTCCTCATAAATATTATCCAAAAGGCAAAAGAGGTGTGATTTTTGAAAGTAAATCTTATAAAATGTATTTAGGAATCAAATTTTTAATTTGAATAATGATACCACTAATAAATTAAGATAAACTTGTGTCTCTTTGTCCTTGAATGGAAAAGGATGAATGATTTATTTATTATTTTAATTATCCCATGTTCAGCTATCATTCTCTAAGCTCACCGATCAAACTTCCCTGGAAAGTAAAGATTCTATTAAAGCATTAGAATTTGTAATAACATTGATGTATAATATTTATCCATTAACCCCTTACTTTTTGCTTTTCAGAAGACGTTGTGATCTCTTCAGATAAATAATGGAAAAGAACATGGGGCCCCACTCTACCAGGATGCAGGGTCTTGGAGTCTTCCCCCTCCTCTATGGGAGGGAAACACTTGTTTCTTTTTGTGATGTCATATTTCTGGTTCATGTATCAGGTCACCTGCAGTCTGTCTTCTTGGTAGAAAGTTGATTATAGAGTAGGTCCTATTTACTAGGCCACATTTTTTTTTAATTTTATTGAGTTTATTGGTACATTTTAGGGATACAGTACAGTTACATTCACCTCCCTTCACCCTCCTCCCCTCCCCATCTACAAACACTTTATTTTCATCTTTTCATTCTCACATTTTTTTCTTTTCCCTTTTTGTTCTTCCCCTACGCATCACACCTTCCCTACACCTTTAGCTCCTTTCTTCAAATTTCTAAATGTCAGTAATCTTATTAGAATCTTATGCATTGTTGCAGAATATTCACACCAGGGAAACTATTTGGTATTTACACATGTGTGACTTATTTATTTCACTTAGGAGTATATCTTCAATATGTATCCATTTTCCTATGAATGAATCTATTCTCTCGCTCTTTATGGCTGAGTAATATTCCATTTTATAGAAAAACCACAACTTCTTTATCCAGTTTCCAACGGATGGGCAAATAGGTTGTTTCCAAGATTTAGCTATTACAAACTGTGCCGCTATAAACATGGGTGCACATACTTCTCTGTGATATGATTCTTTTAGTTCTCTTGGAAAGATACCCAACAGAGGGATGGCTGGGTCAAATGGAACCTCCAGTCCAAGCTCTTTGAGGTATCTCCATATTGATTTCCATAGTGGTTGCACTAGTCTGCACTCCCACCAACAATGGAGGAGGGTTCCTTTCTCCCCACAACCCCGCCAACATTTGTTATTGTGTGATTTCTTGATAGCAGCCATTCTTTGTGGGGTGAGGTGGAATCTCAGTGTTGTTTTCATCTGCATCTCTCGAATGACCAGTGATGTGGAACATTTTTTCATATATTTTCTTGCTGCTTTCACTTCTTTGTATGAGAAATGTCTGTTCATTTCGGATGCCCATTTTTGGATCGGGTCTTTATATTTGGGGGGACTGATTGTTTTGAGTTCTTTATATATCCTTGATAATAGTCCTTTGTCTGAGGTACAGCTGGTAAAAATTTTTTCCCACATTGTAGATTGTCTCTTAGTTCTGCTAATGGTTTCTTTTGAAGTACAGAAGCTTTTTAGTAAGATGAGATCCCAGTTGTTGATTCTTTCTGCTAGTTCCCGTGCTACTGAGGATTTGTTCATAAAGTCTTTTCCTATACCAATGTCTTCCAGAGTTCTGCCTAACTTACTTTCCAGCAAGTTTAATGTTTCTGTTTTAATATTTAGATCTTTAATCCATTTGGATTTTAATTTAGTGCATGGCGAAAGATAAGGGTCTAATTTTAATCTGTGGCAGGTTGATATCCAGTTTTTCCAACACCATTTATTAAAGAGGCTATCTTTCCTCCACTGAGGATGGTGAGCTCCTTTGTCAAAGATGAGGTAGCTGAGTACATCTGCATTTGTTTTTGTGTCTTCCAGTCTGTTCCACTGATCCTCAGGCCTATTTCTTTGCCAGTACCATGCTGTTTTTATCACAGTGGCTTTGTAGTATAGTTTCAAATTGGGAATTGTTACACCTGGTGCCATGTGTCTGTTGCCTATAATGGCTTTTGCTATTCTAGGTCTCTTGTGGTTCCAAATGAATTTTTGGATTCTTTTTTCTAGTTCTGTGAAATATAGTGTTGGAATTTCAATTGGCATTGCATTGAATGTATATAGCAGTTTTGGTAGTATGTAGGCCACATTTTTGATACATTAATTCCCTAATTGCCAGTGCCTCTAATCAGAAACTTCAACGGAAAAATTGAAAAAAAATATTTAAATCATTTTAGAAAGTGTATGTAATGCTTGAAACACTGAGCAGCTTGCTCTTCTTTATAGCCATTTAGATGAAAAATATGTCATTTAGTAAACTGGATTTGAGCCAAGTGGGAAGTTTTTTTTTTTAATACATCTGTTTTCTCACCAATAGTGTCGTTCTTATTTATTACAGGATTTCTTCAAGCAAGAATTGACTTTCATTAGCACATTCATTGAAATTGTTCAGAATAAGCCACTTTTCTCTTATTATTACAAAAGAAGACACCAGAGTCACAAATTTAAGATGGTGGAGTAGTGTTGCACTTACAGGTACCCATACCCCCTCACCCTCAGGCAAAGTGCTGCATTACATAGGCATGAACCCTGATAAATGAATTCGTCTAAACAAACAGCATAAGACAGAGTCTCATTTTTATTTAGTGGCAGAGAAATGATCCATTTTGAATAATTTACATTGGGTGGCTATTCTGGTTCAAGCTAGAAAATGAATATTAAATAATAAACATGATCGTAATTGTTTTATGGAAGACTGCTAGAACTCAGCCATAAACTTCGCTCTGCAGCATATTAATAAATGACAGTAACAAAATATTGGAAGTGGGACATGTGTAGCTCTTATGATTGAATGAGATTCTCCCCAGACTCAACCAAGACATTTGTCTTAGGAAGGCATCAGCTCTTTTTGGAACACCATAAAAAAGCTGAAACAAATGCAGAAAACCTGCTGCCTATGCATGTAGTGAGTAGAAATAGGACATGATGACCAGTTCTTTCTCCTCCTTGTCTTCGGAATTTAATTATTAGAATTTAAAATTCTAACAGACCTTCATAGTGAGTTGAGCATCCTCCGTCAGACCTGAGAATGCTAAGACTAGTGTTATGAAGAAAAAAAGCAAACATTAACTCATTTAACTCAGTTGGCTTTATTGATTTGCTGTTTCAGGTTGACAGAAAAGGGAGCCGAGCTAGAAACACCTGGCTTCAGGTGGTGGAGAGGTTATGGTGGAGAATGTTGGAATAAGAGTCTCTGCATCAGAAAGCAAATAGGATCTGTTTCATGGGGTAGTTGAAATGCCTCCTCTCAGAGAAAGCAGTCAGAAACATAAGGGCATAAAACAAAAGAAATCAAAAAGATTAAAGGATACAATAAATCCCAAAGTCCTTAAAGTCATAAGAGAAACATGCATACCTCCCCCTCAGTTCCTGCCTTAATCCCTCCCTCCCTCCCTTCCTCCCTTCCTTCCTTCCTGCCTTCCTGCCTTCCTTCCTCCTTCCACTTTCCTTCCTAAACCTACCACTGATTAGCTCAAGAGTATTGTTAGGTCTATTTCCTAGTTTCTCTTTTTTCACATTAAATATACACCAATTTAACAATCTCTCAAACTATTTAGCCATTTTATTGTTCTGATTTTGACCCTAAGCAGTTTTCCCATGAACTTTATGATTTAGAGCCTTACATAGGTCCAAAAGATTTAAGACATGAGCTCCTGTAAGTATTGGTAGAGCCATTTTGAGTTGTGGGTTGGCAGTTATGCTGATCTGGTCCTTTCAGGAGGAAGCAAGTTGGGTGTTGTTTCTGTCAACAAAATAAGACTTCCACAGTAAGGGTAACTGTGGTGTTTGCATCTCTGACCATCTCTTTCTGGACCATATTTATAACCTAAATGAATAATAAAGTACATCTGTCAGAACATTGATTTGATGATCTGGATTGAAAAAATATAGTATTAGCATACCAAGAAAATATACTTAGCTATGAACCTACCTGCATGTCTACCTATAGCATAACAAGATGGCCTTTTATGATGTATTTATGAGCATGTTTGCCCATTAGAAAAGTAATGGAGTCAGCCAGGCATGGTGGCGCACACCTGTAATCCCAGCACTCAGGAGGCTGAGGCAGGAGGATCACAGTGAGTTTGACGCCAGCCTGGTCAACATAGTGAATTCAGGGCAGCCTGAACTACAAAGCGAGACCCTGTCTCAAAAAAAAGGTGTGGGGAGGGGGGTTAAAAATATACCTTGGATAATAAGTAGCATTATCAGGATTGCTGGCCTAGAAATTGCAGAGAGTGAACAGTGTATAAATGTCATTTGATAATTTAAATGAGCATTTCTTTTTCTTGCTTTGTGACATTATTTATGTAGTTATGGCATACTGTCTAGAGTGAGCCCTTGGAAATGATGCTTCATCCCTAACCCCTAGTATGGAGTTCTGCTGGGTTCACCACTGGTAGCATGAGCATTCCCAAGGGAGTTTTAAAAAGGAAAAGATAAAAGCCAACCAAGCAAGGTAAAACTACCTTGATGCAAGACCACAACACAGGCATTTTCTTATATACGAGGAGGCCAGTGGGAGAAATCATAGTTGGGCTCTAGATCAGTGCCCATGAAAACACTTTCTGCTAGTTAGGTTGACATTTCTAAGTCTCAAGCCACAACTTTGTATAGGCTTTGTCATGGGGAAAACATTCTGTGGCTTAATTTGTACCCTAATTAAGTCTATACAAAGATGTGCTCTGTGTTGGTCACCTTTCCCTCACTGTGACAAATGACAGAGATAATCAACTTAGAAAGTGAGAAGATTTATTTGGGCTCACAGTTTTGGAGTTTCCAGCTCTGGATGGTGTGGCCCTATTGCTTTTGTCCTGTAGCAAGGCAGCACAATGTGGTAGAAGTGCTTGGCAAAGCAAAATCATTTACCTCATGGCCAGGAAGCGAAAGAGAATAAGGAAAGGGCTGGATTTGCACAGCTTCCTTAAACGGCACACCCCCAAGATCTAATGGGCCCCCACTAGGCCTCACCTCTGAAAGGTAGTCCTCAGTAGCACCTCTCTGGGAACCAAGTCTTTAACACATGGCCTTTGGGGGATATTTAAGACTGAGACACTACGGCACTCTATAAATAATCATCTGAATCCTTTTGGCTATGAAGATTTAGTATTACAAGAACCTGACAAATGTCCCAGCTGCGCTACAGTCCTGATACACATTTAAAAGGCGCCTTCACTCAATAAAAGAAAAAAAAAAGAGGCCTTCATTTGGGTGTTGGACCACATGAGTCTATCTTCATGGAAAATTACCATGGCAGGAGGCAGAGACAGGATTGCTGCAAGCTCAAGGCCAGCCTGGGCTACATAGTGAGTTCAAGGCCAGACTGAATTACGTAGTGAGATCCTACCTCAAAAAAGAAAGGAAGAAAAGAAAGGGGCAGGGGAGAAAGGGAGGAAGGAAGAAAATTGCACATAGAACAGATATCATGCAAAGCTTTTGTCTTTGGCTTTCTAATAGGATAATAACTCCAGTAATCAGTAGCATTACCATTTGGCTAGGGACCAGTTAACAAAGATGTCACTAAATCTTTTTTTTGGCATAGTTACCAGTAGTTAGAAAATGATGAACATTTTCCAAGAGAACAAATTGAGATTTTATAAATCCTCTCACTTGTCTAATTAAAATGTTCCACTAAATTTATTTTTAGGGTTACTTTTTTTTTGTAAGCTGTTAACCTAAATCTTAACAGATCGTACAACATATTTGACTGGGACAGTTGGATGTTAGACTTAACAGTATAGTAAATCAATTTTCTACCTTTCAGTAGAATTTGGTTGATTTCATAGTAACTGAGTACACATAGAAATTTATAGCCACTTTTATAATGGATTTTGGTGGTTTTTTAATATACATATTGATTTTCATTATGTTTCATTTTTAAAAAATGACAAACATTATAGAAGAAAAAATGCTTAATAAAACATTAAAAGTACTGATTACTTCATTACCTAGTGATACCACTATTGATATTTTGTTGTGTATCCAACCTTTTTTCACCCTTGTTTAAATATCACTATTAATTTTTTTAATTTTATTTATTTTTTATTGAGTTTATTGGTACATTTTAGGTATACAGTACAGTTACATTCATTATTGGGAACTTGTACCTTTACATGACAGGTCTTGGTTCTCATTTTTCCCCCTGTCCCTGCCCTCCCTTCACCCCCTCCTCCCTCCCCATTAACAAACACTTTATTTCCATTTTTTTCATTTTCTCACATTTTTTTTCTTTTCCCTTATTACCTTTCCCCTACCCTTCCCACTTTCCCTATACCTTTAGCCCTTTTCTTCCCATTTCACAATGTCAGTTATGTTATTAGGATCTTATGTACTATTATAGTTTATTCACACCAGAGAAACTATTCAGTATCTACACATGTGTGACTTACTTATTTCACTTAGGAGTATATCCTCAATATGTATCCATTTTCCTATGAATGAATCTAATTTCTCATTCTTTATGGCTGAGTAATAGAAGATGTGGTTTTTCTATAAAATGGAATATTATTCAGCCATAATTTTTTTATTTTTTAAAGGAAAAATAGGTCATTCTATACATATGCCTATGTAACTTTTTTCTATTTGATAAACATGGACATTTTGTATTAGTAGATATTGTAGGACATAATTTTATTTCCATAAAAGTATTTCAGTGTATTAACATAACAGCTTCATTTTTTCTATTTTTTCCATTCCTTCAGCATTTATAAGATATAGACCCTGTGCCTTTGTTCAAATAGGACTATTAACATTTTTATTTTTAGCACAATCCTGTCTAAGCTTTTGGCATCAGAGAAATTTGAGTAAATAAGTACAGCCAATATATTGATTCATTTGGGGAATGGATTGATTGCATTGTTGAAAGCATTGATTAAATGCTTCAACTGATCTAAATGGCCCTGGATCACATTACCTTAAGAGTTAGGAAGAATCAGTGAGCATTTGAGGAAAAAAATTTTAGAAATGACACCAGTAAGAAGTAATTAAAATAATTTTGCTTCCTAGAAATCATAATGTGAAGGGACAGTGAGTTGAATGTAAGTTCTAAGTGGCAGGCTCACTTTGTCTCAAGGTTGAGCCATTTTGATCACTAATTCCTAAGTACATTGAGATATTTTTAGATTGAGGTAGGGTGTACAGTAAAGAAACTTTCTTTAGCAAGACTCAAGAACAGACTTCTGTAGAGGGTAGAGTTTCTGAAAAGTTTGAATCAGAGAATGCTTTCACCATTGAGGAGAATCATAGGTCCCTGAGTCAAATCTTTCCTGCGAGTGCAAGGAGCGTTGGCATGGTTAGCAGAAAAGGCAGGTGGCCACAGCCAAGTCCTACGGAGGACCACAGTGCCTAAGCAAAAGCAGAGGACAGGAAGAGATGGGAAGAAGGGAAAGCACAAATACAGGTATAATGGTGGCTAAATAAATGGCACTTGAAAAGAACAGGGAGAACTGAGAGGCTGTCCATGCAGGCAAGAGGATAGGAATTTCCTCCCACTGCTTAAGGAGAAGCAATTTTAGCACAAATAATATTAAAAGATGCTGTTTTCGAGGAACTGGTTTATTTCCAAGACCTTTTGGATAGAGGTGGGAAATAAAAGATTCCAGTGTTTTCCCTGCTGAAAATCTTATTAGAATGGGGTATTCTGGAGCTGTGTGCAGTCATAGTAAATGTAGCTTCTGTAAATAAGGTAACAGGAATAGAAGTTATGCTTGCAAATCTCAAAATCTAACTGCTGATTTTTTTTCTGGGCTTTTTGTCTTGCTGGTGGTGGCTGCTTGCTTTTCTCTTCCAGAGTTCTATTGGAAGGGTGCTGTCTTTTGTTTTCCACAGAATGTTCATCCAGGTGTGCCTGTATTTTTACTGTAAATTTTTGTGGCGCTGTCTGAAATTTGTCATGAGGAAGCTAACTGGAAGATGTGAACTGCAACGAATCTGTTACAGTACTAAGCCTGGAGCTTCAAGAACCATGAAAATTGGTAAGCATTAAAGAAGTAAACAAAATGCAGAGGTGTTTTGTTTGTTCGTTTTTACTATACTGAGGATTAAATCTAGGGCATCTTGAATGCAAAAGAAGTTCTCTGTCAAAGAACTATGTCCCCAGGCATTTTTTTTTTTTTAAACTCTGGGACAACATCTCTTTTAAGTTTCCCAGGCTGGGCTCAAATTTCTGATGCCCTACTAATTGGTGGAATTGAGAATACAATTTTATATTTCAGTATAGTAATTTTAAACCAATTATGCAGGATACGTTTTGAATGACTCTTTTGCTGCTTTTACAGAAACTTCACTGAGGGATTCGAAAAGTAAGGTACGTAAAATTATTTCCTTGATGATTTTTCAGCAACTTCATAGGCATACCTCTATTATGAAAATAAACATATTAAGAAACACAAATATATTATTGACTAAAAACTAATGTAAGCTGAGAAGAGAGAATCATGTATCCATCATAAACCACTATACAATTTACATGTGAATTTCTAGGTAGATGTATTGCTCCATTGTTGAATTAACCCTTTATTGTTCGGAGTTTTTTGACACAGGGTCTCACTTATGTAGTTCAAGTTGGCCTGGCGATCCTTCTGTGTCGGCCTTCTAAGTGCTGAGATTAGCAGGCATGTGTCACCATGCCGGGCAGCAAATTAATCTTTTTAAAATACCTCTTCCAAAATCATTAAAAATTCCTTGAATATAAGATATTTTCTCAATATCCACACCATTTACTTTTATATATCAGATTTCCTAATAAAATGAAAGAAGCCACTATGTTAGCTTTTATAGCACATAGTTCAACACACTTATAAGATTCTTGGTAATTTTCTCTTAGTATTTAATTTTGACATCCTTGAAACTGGCTCCTCATATACCTGACTCTTTATTATAGACGTGGTGACCATTAACAGAGGGAACTAAATTGGGCAAGGAAAAGAAATTTTAACACTACATCAAATGTAGCTTGAAGCAGAAGACAATTGCACAAATAAAACCAAAACCTTGTATATGTCTGCTCTGCATTAAACAACTTTAATTAGGGAAATAACAATGAAATAACTTAATTATCCCTACCCTAAATGTGAAAGTGTCAAATGTATTAGAATTCAAGTACACTAAAGCAATGTTTGCTTTTAGCTTAGACCTTCATGTAGGAGCTCAAACAAGTTCTTGTAGCCTCCATCCCAGTTGTCTACTGTTTAAGCCATTGATGAAACGGAGAACTGATTGGAACATGTTTTCCAGCTGTTGCAGATTTCAGTGAGCGTTCACCTTGATGCTATTGAAAAAACTATAGAAGACATCATGGAACTGAAAAAAATTAATCCCGACATAAATCCACAGTAAGAATGTGTTTCATATGTGAGAAATGCAGAAGCTGAGCCACATACCATATATTTAGTATTTGTCTTTCTCTGTCACTATCTCTCTGTCTCTCTCTCTCTTGCTGTCCTTCCTTCTCTTCCTGAAGTAATGGTCTGCAGCTTTTGACTTTCAGATTAAGAATAAAGAAAAACCCATGCTTTTTCATGTTTGTGAATGGCAACATGCTTATGCTTCCGCAATGAATATAAGAAATGGGATGGATGCCTTTAATATTATAATAGAAAATAAAGGAAGCCCATTCATCAATGCTCTATGTAATGTCAATGTTTTACATTAACTGTAAATGTTCAAATCATAAATGCACCTAAGCTGATTGTGCTCCGTCTAAAATAGTCCCAGTTCTCTCATGAATATTCTTCCATGACAGGCTGATAATCTTGGAGGCAGTTCCTACCTGCTTGTCAAGAAGACAGGCATGTGTGGGAGGAAGAGATGGTTTTTCTAGGAAGACTTTAAAACTTTATAATTTATTCTGCTCATCTTGGAAATATTAAAATGCACTTGGCAATGTTCGTGACATTTAAAATTAGCTTTATATTTTCCATTGAGTACAGGAATTTTTCAGTAAAATTTGGGGCTAAGGACGCTGGGTAGAATATATAAAGAATATATAAAGGCAGATATATTTAAAGACTGCCTTAGGTTGGTAACTATCAAACTGTCTTTTAGATCTGCATGCATGAAAACAGATGTTACCTCTTAGGAAGGCTTTTAATTCCCAAGGACAGGGAGCTGGAGTTAAAGGGAATTATAGAGCATTCTTGGCATAGGTCTCTCTTGGAAGGATTCTAGGTACTAACTGTCCAGGGCCTCATCACGAAAACTCCACTTGCATCTGATCTCCACAGCGTTCTTCTGCAGCCATTTCAGCTAATCAGCTGCCTTTTCTTATATTCAGTCAAAAGGATTGATGCAATTATGCAATAAATTTATTTTTAAAACCTTCTGATATATATATATATATTTAACTCTAGGAAGGTGATAAGAAAGCAATTAATTCTAAATTGGATTGTATGAAAAATTTAAGGCTATAACTGGGCATGAGAAATATATTAGTTCTATAATCATGTTTAGAGATTGAATTAGACATGATAGCAAAGTTTTTCCTTAATCTCTTCTATCCAAGTTTTGTAAGTTGTAATTAAAAGCCTTTCTTTCACATCTATTCTTTTGATTTCCTTTAAGAAAAGCTATGAGTTGTAGTGCTTGTTGTTGTTGTTGTTGTTTTAATATCTCAATCTGGATTCAGAGCCTTTCTCGCCAGACTTACATTGACAAAACCTGAATAAAAAATTAAGTATTTTTCTGAGAAAACAAAGAAATAGGAGGTTAGGGATAGGGAAAACTTTTAAAATTTAATCAAGCTATTACTACTAGTAACCTTACTTTGTTGTAATTACATTTTAAGTGCTACTTTTGGTAGTATGAAAATTTACTATAAAGTCTAAATGACTTTCTTTGTTCCCTTCTCTTATTTCTTCCATTTTTTTCTTCCCGCAAAAGTAACTCTCTTCTCTGTCACATTGATTTTCTGGGTGACTGCTACAGAGATTTTTCTGGGTACCCTTTCCTAAATTTAAATATTCAGTTTGTGGGGGTATGATAATAAGTAATTATATTAATTGGATGCACAACTTTAAGCTTTGTATTCCTGACTTGTCTGGCACAGTCCTCTGTGTTTGGAATAGACACATATGATCCTTTAAGACCTGTTCCCCACAATTCTAAATTTAACCTCTATGCATCTCACTTACCCTCAAGAAGATGATGTCACTGTCATAGTGATTATAATCACCACTACCACCACCATGACAGCAAAAATGTTCAAAGTGAGCGAGTAAAGTAGTTGCAAAAATATATTGGTCAAAATCAGTTGAAGTTACTTGTGTTCAACTATTTTTCATCCCAAAAATTACATGACTAAAGAATTTAGCAAGAATTAATAAACATGAATTACTACCTTCAGATCTTAAAATGCCACCAAACAAGTACAGGGAGACTAAGAGAATAATTTATATGATAGTTTCTATGCAAAAAAACCTTGGTGATTAGTGACCTGTTTAATAAACTTGAAATATTATGTGACTGCTTAAAGAGATTCCATTGTACTGTACAATACATTTTGATAAGACGTTATGGCCCTTTGTGTGCTTTCTTGCCAGACTGTTTCCTGTTCTAGTGATACGTTTTCAGGGGGGTGTTAATCAAATAGTATGCATTCAGAGCAGACTGAGCAAGACGGTGAAGTATCTGAAAACCATGTCCCATGAGAGGGAACTGAAGGGGATATTTTTAAACCCTGGAAATGAGACTAGAAGAAAGAATTGCTGTCTTAATATAAGTAGTCATGGCAGGGGAAAGGTAGAAATAAATTTGCTTAGAGGATAGAATTTGAACCATGGGGAATATGCAAAGTAGAATTGTTTCAGCATTTAAAAAAAAAAAGTGTTCAGACAAGTAGAGTGGTAGGAACATGGTAGGAAATCTTACAGACTTGTGGCTTCTCTGTTGGTGCTACTTTGTCTGCCAGAGATATTCCCAAGCAGATATTTTGCTTCATTTCCATTTGAAAATTTTCTTTTGCAAACCCCCTGAAGGTAGTGCCTGTCTGTCTCTCTCTTTTTCTCTCTCCCTACCTCCCCATAACCCCCCATCCTCAACCTCAGGTTTATACCCATCCTTCAGAAATGATTCTGATTTACCAACCTAGGGACCCTAAATGATCTCTAAGAACCTATTAATACTGTATTTTCTACATCTTAATTTCAAGTCATCTTCATAGAATGGCTTTGTTTTGAAGCCACATTTACTATTAGTCTTAAGAAAAAGTCAGAATGGGAGATTTAGCCAGGTTATACAACTATCCATGCAGAGCTTCAGTAAAACTTGTGCTTCTATTAAATGGAGCAATTTCCAAACTATTATATTTGTATGAAAAGATCTATTTCCTCATGTTAAGTGGACACATGCCATACATACATGTTTTGTTTTCCTTTGTGTGTATTTCTTCTCTTCTTGCACACCTTAGGCTGGGAATCTCTCTCCAGGCTTGCCTTCTGCAGATTGTGGGCTACAGAAATCTAATTGCAGATGTGGAAAAGCTGCGCAGAGAGCCCTATGATTCTGATAATCCCCAACATGAAGAAATGCTTTTGAAGGTTGGTCCTTGTAGTTTATTAGTTCACTTGTCAGCTGACATTTGCATGCCCCTACCGTGGCCCCAGCAGCACTCTAGATGTTTGGGATGTACAGGTGAGTAAGAAATGGACACTGTAACTGGTCAATAAGGCCAAGAGTATTCTTCCTGATTCAGAGGTTGCTAGTAAAATTTTCACCAGAGAATTCATAGAAGTTAGCTTGACAGCCAGTTTACTTTTGGTATCAGAGATGACTTCAGTAGGCTCTCAGATTTGCCTCATGTTTAGATTGTTTCACACGTGTTAAAAGTCAGTGGGAGGAAAGTATTTGTGAAAGAGCATCCAGGGGTTTTCATTTATGACTTTTAATACATATCAAAGATGACATTCATTTCTACTTAAGCAATAGCCCTCTAGGGAAATTACCCAAGACCATAATGGTGATTACTTATTCTTGTAACCTGAAGAATGTTCAAAGAGGGAGTGAAGATTTGTATTTGGCATATTACAACTGTGGCTCACCTTAAGAGAGAAGAAAGGAAAACATTGAAAATCTTATAGGGAGCTAGTATGTGGCTCAGTGTTACTCTGGCTTGCCTACTATGGACAAGATCCTCAGTTCCATCCCCAGAACTGGAAAAAATAAGACAAAACAAAAGAACTATAAGATCTGATGGTGTACTTTGTGCCATTACTAAAACTTTCCCCCCAAAACCCTGAATTTTGAATTAAAGAAATTACCAAAGAAAAAAATTAAAACCAACCTACCAATCTCTAGAAATACTTACCTGAAATGTTTTATACATTCCCTTCTGAAAATAGATGCTTTTTAGGATGAGAGTGCTTCTTTGCCTCTTCCTAGAATTCAAAAAGCAGTAACAAAATTGGGAGGAAGCATTTGTTTGACTGCCTTAACTATTTTTATGGAAAATGTCAATTGATGATGTAATTTTTAAAATGGATCCTGTTGTGTTTTGTGTGAATGAGTTTATGTTTTGTGTATGTAAGTACTTAAACAGATAATTCATTTGTCTCTACTACTTAGTGTTAAATCTAATATGCATCATTAAAAATTAAAGAAGCCTCATTCTTGGCAATAGTTTTTCTTCTACCCTTTTTCCTCTGTTTAATTTTAGCTAACCTACAAGCTGAATTCCATCTCCTCCCCCACCCCTTTTTCCTGACCATTTTCTGATGGAGGTAGTCAAGCTTGACAGCAGTGGGAATTAAGAGATGAACAAAAGCAAAAGGAGATAATTAGCAGGCTGGTCGCAGTACATGAACAATTTGCTAGAATTGTTCAGTTCGTTAGAGTTGTCTTCAGAATTACTAATGCCATTTGGGTGCCTGCTATAACATCTTTAGATGATCTGTTGTATGTGTGCTGGAACATGGTAGCTTTTCAATTAATCTGAGTGAATTCGTGAGTTACTGTAGGATATTATCTACATGTTAAGAACCATTATAAAATTATTTTTATCAATGCTTATGATTTCAGTATGTATATGTTACCATTTTGATTGTCAAGATAGGCAAAGTAATGCTTCTTATTTTTTTTAAGAGGTGAGAAAACGATAGGCTCTTTGTTCCAGTTTCTTCTGATTCACACATGTAATATATGATAAAGCCAGGACTGCCCACTACTGAGTTAGTCACCTTGAAGAAAGGCATCTTTTCTGACTTCAGGTGGCTTGCAATCTAATGGGAATATATTCTGCATCTACAAAAAATCCCTAAATTTTATCCATAGAACACCCCAAACTGTCTCTCAAATGTTTTCCATGTCCAATGTCTTATTCTAGCCATCCTCTCCACCTTGGGCTGTGATAGCCTTGTAATTCTGCCACTAACCATTAGACTATTTCCTTCTATCTTCTAAAATACTGCTAGAGGGATTTTCCTAAGACACACATTGAATTATATTATTTCCTAAATTAAAAACCTCAATTTTCCTATGTCCTATAGTAAAAGCCCATGAACCACAGCATGGCATTTGACCCCTTTCCAATGTTATTTCCCAAGCTGCTGCTTTTGCGTCCCCGCTTAATATTTCCACCACGCGTCATCAGTCATTATGACCCAGAATAGGCTGTGGCATCCTATTTGCCTGGGAACTCACTGACACTTTATCTCTGCTTCCCATTGTTCTTAGAGCAGAAGCCAGCTCATTTCTTAAATCATTAATCACTGAAGTCCCCAAGCAAACACAGGAGTGGGATCTTGATTCTCCTCTTGAGCTTATGTAAATTTCAAGTATGATAATAATAAAAGCAGTATTAATAAAGCATTCACTGAGTGCTTGGTATGTACTAGTCATCACAATAAGTGTTTTACATCATTTTTCATTTAGTTGTCACAAGAAATTTGTGGTGCGATACTGCTGCTATCCCATTTTCAGATGAGGAATTTGAGGCTAAACAATTAAGTGACTTTGCAAACTCACATAGTTAGAAAGGGCTTTTGATTACTGTGCTACACTATTTCTTGAAAGAGAAACCATGCCGTATGTTTCCAGGGGCTGACCTATGGCTTGTGGTGGTTAAGCTTCTTCATTTTAAAGATGGATAATAATACTCTTGCTACCTACTGCACAAAAATTGTTTAGAGCAAGAGTCAGCAAACCAAGACCTGTGGTCCAAGTTTGGCTTGCCACCCATTTTTATAAGTAATGTTTTATTGGAACAAAGCCACATGAACTCATTTTTCTATGGTCTCTGGATGCTAAACTACTACCAAGACAAAGTGAATTACCAAGGCAGAGACCATATGGCCCACGAAGCTCAAAATATTTACCATCTGGTCCCTTCACAAAGTTTGCTGGCTCCTGGTTTATAAGCTCAGGTAATGTATTGCCAATTGTTCAAGTGCTTTGTTTTATAAGAGGAGGATAGAATTATGAACATTGCTACTTGTACAAAAAAAAAATCTAGATTTTATGATGATTTGAACATAGGCTGGGATTAAGGTGAATTATATCACCATATAGCAGTGTTGCATACATTATCCAAGTAGATATTTCTATTAAAAATTTTCTAACCAGATTAAAATGAAGACAAATTTTTAGGTCGATTATGCACTTAAAAGAGATCATATAACCCAGACCTCGTCTTTTCTTCTTACTGATGGGAAGACACAGTCCTCTGGTGGCCACTGTGAAAAGCAGCTTTTCCATGAATGCTCTGGCCCAAGGGTGAACGAATGGCCTCCCCCTTTCTGTTCTGCTACAGACCTGAGACAAGAGAGAAGTGTCCGAGTGGCTGTGGAAAGGCTCAGAAGAAACAGCCCAGGCTCAGAGTGCAGCTCCCACGCCCTCTTGTCTCACCAGCACTCTTCTGACCCGCTGCCTCCCTAGTGCCCCATTCCCACCCGCTACTTTCGTCACCCCCTCTCCTGCACTTGGCAGGTGGCTTTGCAGTAACATGACTCCAGGTAGGAGAGTCTTAGATGACTAGACTCCCCAGAGACCCCACTAAAGCCCATCGCCCGAGTCAGATTTGAAGTCATCCTCCAATTGCAAGAAATGACCTTACCTTGCAGGGACATCCTACCTCCTACCCTTTTTCGGAACAGAGCCAGTCATCTGGAAGAGAAATAGCTCAAGGTTTCTTACAGGAAATATACGTATACAAAGTTGGACTTTATATAGGGATTTCAGCGTAATTGACTTTCATTTCTAAGAAAGTGACCCTTTGTAAAGCAAATGGGATTAACAATTTATATGAGGACGTATTCTAGCCATTAGTCTAGTCAGCCATGATAGATGAAATTATTAAAATGGAATTCCTTTTTAAAGCATTTTATTATTCAGAAGTTTTACTCTTCCACCTAATGAATGAGGTTTATAACCTACCTGCAAGAAATGCTTGTTTTTACCATGTTATTTCACTCACTGGATGAAACCAGATATTTATTAACTGTGTAGACTCTGAGTTATTATTCAAATGAGTGTTAGGAACTTTACATTTTGTTTCCTCTTTTCTGCCTCTCTCCATTGTGGCAGTAACCAAATCAATTTCTAAAGGAAAGAATATATATATATGCATATATATATATATATATGTATGTATATATGTGTGTATGTATGTATGTGTATATATTGCGTTTTTGTTTTGGTTTTGGTTTTGGTATCGGGAATCAAACTCAGGACCTTGTACTTGTGAGGCAAGCAGCGGCACCACTGAGCTAAATCCCCAGCTACTAAAGGACTAAAGTGACTTCTTCCTGTGGATTTTACCTGGGCTCTCATTAACTAATCTTTTCGATAAAGTTTCTGGTTTTATGGGTGCAGAGCACTGGCAAACTCTTCTATGTATATATAAAAAGAGATATTGTATGCCCATGTTTGATATTTTGCTCTCAAGCATAATAGATTTATTTTATTTTTTTCCAAAGTTTTTCTCTTACCTTTTAGATCAATTGAATTTACCTACTATGGTACTGACATAAAATATTGTATAATGTCAATAGTAAGTAATTTAGATGTGTCTAAAATAACTATATAAAAGAAAATTAACTGCAAATTTTTAATGTTTTAGTATTTTCTGTCATCAAATATTGTTTTATACTGTACAAGATATGTGAAAGTTCACCATAAAGCAGAGTAGTTTGCATTACTGCTCGGTTGAAGCTTTAAAATCCGTAAAATATATAACAGACAATTTCAAAGTTGAATTATTCTTATTTATTTATCTATTTATATTTTTGGTATCGGGGATCAAACTTGAGACCTTGAGCTTGCGAGGCAGATGGCCAAACCACTGAGCTAAATCCCGGCCTGAAGTTGAATAATTTTTTAAATAGTCTTAAGGAAATATAGCATTTATTTTTGTACCTTGTCTATAGTGAAGATATGACATTAAATGTTTATAGTCTGAAAAGTAAATGTACTTATCTTACCAGGTATATTAGGAAGAATACTTGAAGCTTTACATATTTATACAACCTTGGATCTCAGTCTCTGAAATCTAGCTTTCTAGGAAGCACTTAAAATCCTAAAACCAATATGTTAAGCAGTGAAGAGTAAAACATTTTAGAGTTTATATTTTCCCTTTAGTAGATAATTGATTTTAATTGAAATTATTTGTGTAACTCTTAAAGATGATAATATATTTCATGTTTATAATGAGCATTACTGATATTTCTTTATTCAGCTATATGATAACATTGACTCTCATCCCTTTTTTAGCCAAGCTCTAAGAAATGATATTCAAGTCGGTCCAGTTTTATTTTTCTTAACAGTGCAGCGAAAAGTTTTGACATAATGTTAGGAAGACATTTTCTGGGGAGTTGAATAATTGATGTCTTCAAAATTCTCACTGTTCCCCCTCTCCTTTTCTACTCTAAAATATTTTAGACAGCTTCAAATAGCTCTGTAGGGAGGGAGGATTATCTGCCTATCTACATGCCTGATTTGAAAAGCTTAAAGTACTAAAGTATATAAGCACACACTCCATTGCCTTCAGAGCAAGGAAAACTCTAGTTACTGTGCAGCCTCTGGAAAAATTCCACTGTTCACTCCTAAGAAGAGAGCGAAAAGGCAAATAACCTCATACTTTTACTATGAAACTGTGTCATTGTTTTTGTTGCCACCCAGGCTGAAAAGATCCTGGGTGTCTCTAGTGATTCTTCAGCCCATACTTTGAGAGCTTGTTTGAAGGTTCTGGCAGGGGAGCCCAGCTACTCTTAAACCCTTGACCTAGGAAATGGTCTAACTAACAGGGTGGTCATCCTCTTCGACCTCAGCTTTGCAGCTTTGGGAGGGACACACATGGAGCAGTGAGGGAGGAAGGGGACACCTGTCTGGCCAGCCAGATCAGCCACATCAACCCTGGTGATCAATCAGTGGGGTAACATATTTTGCAGCCAAGTCATCCTCACACCCTCAGCCCATACTTTGGGAACTGCTACGATAGATAATTAAAAGATGGTCCCATTTTTAATTATATTTGCATATATTCAGCTTTGCAAAGCCTCTTCTAATAATGTACTTTACAAAATCTGAAGCAATAAGAAAGAGTATTTATTATGCATATCAACAAGGTAATTCTCTTTTGTCTCTAGTTATGGCAATTCTTGAAGCCCAATACTCCACTGGAATCACGGATTTCTAAGCAGTGGTGTGAAATTGGTTTCCAAGGAGATGATCCTAAAACAGATTTTCGAGGAATGGGACTTCTGGGACTGTACAATTTACAGTAAGTAAAATGAAGAATAGTTAAGTGTTAGAGTGATGTTAGGTAGTTCTCATGAGAAAAAAGACAAAAGGGAGTTATTAGTTCCAAAAGTCACCTTCCAAAAGACTCCAAAAAACCAAGCAAGTCCTCTGAGAATAAATAGTAAAGTGTTAGAATGATATGCTGAGATTCCACCTCACCCCAGAAAGAATGGCTGCTATCATGAAATCAACCAATAACAAATGTTGCTGGGCTGTGGGGAAAGAGGAACACTGCTCCACTGCTGGTGGGAGTGCAGACTGGTGCAACAACTGTGGAAATCAGTATGGAGATCCCTCAAAGAACTAGGACTAGAGGTCCCATTTGACCCAAGTATTCCCTTGCTTATTATCTTCCCAAAAGAATCATATTACAGTGATATATGCACACCCATGTTCATAGCGGCACAGTTTGTAATAGACTTGGAAATAAACTTGGAAGCAGCCCAATTGCCCATCAACTTGAGACTGGATAAAGAAAATGTGGTTTTTTAAAAAATATAAAATGGAGTACTACTCAGCCATAAAGAATGAGAAATTAGAGATATTTAAAGCTAAATGGTAGCACATGAAGGCCATACTCTTAAGTGAAATAAATAGGACACACATGTAAATACCAAACAGTTTTTCTGGTGTGAGAAACTGAAACTGTAAATAAGGATAAAAATATATAATAGACAATGTGAAATAGGAAGAAAAGCAACAAAGGAGAGGAGGAGGGGTAGGGGAAACAAAAGAAGGGAAAGGAACTAATATAAAAAAGTGAAAAAAAAGTGAAAAATGGAAACAATGTCTTTGTAAATAGGTAGGTGTGGAGGGGTTGAAGGGAGGGCAGGAGAATGGGGAAAAAATAAGAACCAAGATAGATTATGTAAAGGTACGAATGTCCAATGATGAATGTCTTTATATTGTATACCTAAAATGTATCAATAAAATTAAATCTAAAAAAGAAAAAAAGAATGATATTATAACCATGTAGTACTTCTCATATAAAAATGACCAAAATGGAGTTACTAGTTCCAAAAGTCATTTCCCAAAAGACTCCAAGAAAATATTCAAGTCCTCTAAGAGGTTACTCAGGTTCATAAAATTTTAAAAGGTACCAGAGTCTTCCTTCTATTTCAGTTGACTTCGTAGATTTTTTTAAATCTTAGGCATATTCTAAAAAAAATTATTTCGAACAACTTTAAATTGTATGTAAAAACATAAGGAAGGTAATAAAATACCCCCTTTTAATGATAAGCCATATTCAGTAATTATTCAGGTTTGAAATACTTGCAGTACTTATATTAATGAAAATCCAACACTGTTTGTCATTTTGTTACTGGACAATCTGAGGAGGTCACTCTAAAGAGGAGTTGAGGACTTCAGTTCAGCCCAGGCAGGTCCTTGATGTCTTGTCACAGAAAGGCATTTCTGGATATGTCAGTGAGAGAGGCATGGCCTGATTTGTTAGAAAGAGGAAGCAAGAAAAAGTGGGAAAAGGACTTCAGCTTGAGTAGCTCAAGGGGGAACAGCTCTGATGAGGAAAATCAGACTGACCTTCCAACAAAGGAAAGGACTCAGCTTGTATGGAGTTGGGGCAGGTTAGGCTCTGATTGATCATTCTCAATTCTGATTTTATTAAGGTGTTTCGGAGCCTCCATGAGTTGTCCAGTCTCCATGAGACAATGATCTGCTTGGGGCATTCATTCTCAGTTTTGTGGAGGCTCTGCTGGAATTCAAGGCTGTGGTGTTTAGGGAAATGACTGGAGACTTCTGGGCATTTGTTTGTAATTGAATGTCTCTAAATCTCTTATCTTGATGATCTCAGTCCTAACAAAGAATAAGATAGGTTATGTAAATTTAGGGCTATTTAACTTCCTTTGACAGTTTTTAGACAGACCCTTCCTATTTGACATAGCAATACACACTGTTGATCAGGGATCTGACCCAAAGTTTTAGGTTAATAAAGGAGACAAATACAAAATAAAGCTTGTTTTAGTCACTTTCCTTGGTGCTGAGACATAATACCTATCACCTACAAATTAAAGGAGTAGAGGTTTATTTTGGCTCATTTTCAGAGATGTCAGTCCATGCATGGTTGGCCCACCAAGGGAAAAACAGCATGGTGAAAGAGCCTGACCAAGGAAAGCTGTTTACATCACAGTGGCTGGAAAGCAGAACATGAAGGGAGAAGCCAGGGAAGGAAATGTACATTTCCAGTTCACAGCCCCAGTGACCCACTTCTAATGGGCCCCACCTCTTTTCAGCACACTCCGCTGTCGAACTCATTAAGGGACGAATCCACTAATGAGTATGGGCCCCCTCAGTCCTATCGCCTTCCAAAAGCCCCACCTCCGAGCACATGAAAGTTTGGGGGAACATCTAGAGCTAAACCATAACAAAGCTCAAGGGTTGTTTTTTTTAATGCACTGGGGGGGTCCAAATGAATAGTTGCTGTTTTTTGTTTTGTTTTT
Organism: Fukomys damarensis; assembly: GCF_012274545.1. Lineage (NCBI taxonomy): Eukaryota > Metazoa > Chordata > Mammalia > Rodentia > Bathyergidae > Fukomys > Fukomys damarensis. Next base: position 56,155,978 of record NW_022900928.1, read on the forward strand.
GTTTTTGTGTGCAAAAGCAGCTATTAAATTTCAACAGCCTCAGAAGAGTACACAAATCATGCTTTTAATGAGTTAACAGGTTGGGGACCCAGGAGTTCACCTGCGCTTTGTTCCCATGGTGGTCTCTGATTATCTCAGTTTGACTTCTCACATTTCAATATGTAACTCTAAAAAATATCAATATCATTTTGTATCATTCCTAACAATCTATATCTGGTCCATGTTCAAATTGCCACGTCTCTCAAAAATGGCTTCTTTTTTACAGCTGATTTTAATCAAATGCAGTCCCATATAAGACCTACCCATTACACTTTGTCCATATGTTCCTTAAGTCTTTAAATTACCAGTCTCCTCTGTCCCCTCTGTTTTACCCCTCCCACGTGTCACAAACTTGGGGAAGATTCCAGGTCAGTTGCCTTATAAAATGTCCCATGGTCTGGACTTGTCTGCTTGTTCTTCTACCTATCCCCTGTATTTCCTAAAACCTGAAGAATTTGGGAAGCCTTCAGGAGATTTAAGCTGATATCACAGCGAGAGCCCTGCATGATCCCACCACTCTCACCCCTGTGCTGAGATGGGTCAGAGGGGTCACAGACTGATGGCTCCCTGTACCTCCATCATCATCCTTTTTCCCTTCCCTAATCATCCACTGAACCGTTAATAGATTGTGCGAAAACTGCTTTTCTAATTCTGTTAGACTTTACACAGGCTCAGCTGTTCTATTTGGTTGCCAGTTCTAAAGTAGAGTTGGTGCCTTTGTTCTTTTGCTAGTGATTAAAAATTTTTTTGCTCTCTATTTTTAATTATTGTTTATTAAATTCCTGTGTTTAATATGTTTACTGTGATTCAACTAAATGCATGCATTATTTCTTCCTGCTTAAATTCAGTCATCTCTAATCAATATTTTTCGAGTCCGAGGAAATCATTTCAAGTTGGTCCTTGTGCCCATTGACATCACCCTTTAGTGAGGAGAGAAATGTGTTGTTATTGTTGTTGTTCATTGTTCATTGGTACATTTAAAGCAAACTATACAGTTACAGTCATCATTGGGATCTTGTACCTTTACATGATGTATCTTGGTTCTTGTTTTTTCCCCATAGCCCTGTCCTCCCTTCACCCCTTTCACCATTCTCTATTTACAAAGACTTTGTTTCCATTTTTTCATTTGGGATGTGTTTTTAAAACAAACTAAACATTAGCCATTTTTGGTGATATCTCATTTTTCCTTCTAGATTTTTCTCTTTAAATTTAGGAAGTTTAATCATTACTCATTTTTCTATGATATGTTTTAAATGCTATATTACCATGTAATGTGACTAACTAGAAAGTAGATTTTTAGTGACTAAGGTGACAGTAGTGGCGAAAGATCAAGCTTTTGAACAACTGGAACTGGGAAAATTGGCCTTCCATTTAGAAAATCTCTGCCTCGCCTCAGCTCACAAGCTAGAAGTAAAAATCAAGTCTAACATTTAAGAGGAAATATTTAAGATATCTGAATAAGGTGGGACCTCTTAAAGACAGACCAAAACAAAAAAGCATCAACTGAAAAAGAATTAATAAATTTCATATATTAAAACTTAATATTGAGAAATTCTGTGAGATGGCACCATAAACAAAGTAAAATGAGTCAAGATTGATACTCACATGTTCTATAGTTGATATATTATTCTCTATAGGATTATTTGACTTATCTGATAATGGTTCTAGATATTGCTGCACCATACAATATTCATAGACAAAGCATTAAGGAAGAAAATCAGATGACCAGCAAAAGTATGCAGTGAATTCATGCCTGCTAGGCAAGTACTCCACCACTGAGCTATGTCCCCAGCCCTGTGTATAAAATAATATGCACAAGAAATTCAATAATGTATGTTACAGTTTTATTTATTGTCTTTAGAAGTACTTTATATGAAGTATTTTTGAGAAATGAGTTTTTCATGCTCACTTCAGCAGCACATATACTAAAATTTATTAGAAAGTTTCATTGTTTTCTTTCTCCCGAAAACAGTTGTAATTTTTTTACACCTGAAAGCTCCATTTGTATTTTTCTGTTCATCCAGAATTCAAGCTCTTAATGACTATTCTCCAAGAAGAGTTTGAAATGCAGTTTTGCTCACTTTCTGGATTTTGTTCTCTCTCTACCTTTTGGCTGTCACAATCTCTCATCAGGTTCTTTCTCCCAGGCTTCTGCTTTCTGAGATTTTCAACTGCTGAGCTACTTGACCCCTTATCTATAACTCTTGATAAAAATATAGTTGGCTTTCTGAGGAAGAGCAAAATTCATAACTAAATCTTCAAATCTGTTGTGTACATTCTTAGATTTAGGTGGATCTCACAACCATCCTACCATGTTATATTTGAAGAAAACCCATTATGAAAAGCTGTTCTCGGGAAGAATGGAAAAAGTAACAATCTTGTACAGATGTCCACCTCTGAATTCGAAATGATATCAAATTGGGTTAAAGTGAATGTATTCAACAGGTACAGAGTTATGGTTTTCTTTCCCTCCAACTGCAGGTATTTTGCAGAAAGGGATGCTACAGCAGCTCAGCAGGTCCTCTCTGACTCTCTTCATCCAAAATGCAGGTAACTATTGAAAATAAAAGATGGGGGCCGGGGATTTGGCTCAGTGGTTCTGCCACCTGCCTTTCAAGTGCAAGGGCCTGAGTTTGATACCCGGTACCAAAAAAAAAAAAGAGAGAAAGAGAGAGCAAAGAAAAGATGGATTAGGTGTACTAGATTAGATAAAGATCATTTCATATGTGACTCTATAGGTGAGATTACCAGGAGAGTCAGCACACCAAAACTAAGACTTAAAGCTCTCTCAAACAAGCCCTTTTGATAAATACTGTACAGGAAGATTAAAGCTGCAGGCATTTTCCAGGATTTAGGATTTAAGAGTATTCATGGTGTCACTAGTGTCTGGAAAGATTGAGAAATAGCTCTGAAAGAAGGACAGGTTCTGAGACAAGTGAGTGAGGGGGGATTGGCAGGGATAATGGAATTCATGGTCAGTGACCAGCTGAGAAAAGTTTGAAATTGCTGAGACATTTGTTTGCTTTTAAATCGAGATCCTAAATTAGTTCCCTTTTCATTTAATTTTCTAAATTTTTTTCTTTAACTGAATACATGAAGGAATATCACTAAAGAAGAAATAAGGTATTTTGGTTTGCTTTTGTATTGTACTGCTTTTGTTTTAAAATAAAATTTGGAATTTTTGACAGAGATGTAGATTATTGAAAATGTTCCCAAAACAAACATTTCCCAACTTTTTATCTATAGTTAATTATTTGGGGACTGTGTTTTAATAAGCTGAAGAGCAGATTATACTAAACTAGAGCTTTTCTCCAGCCATCACTATGACTGGTTGGAGGAACATTTTGAACCCTTTACCTATAGAGCAGGCCATTCCCCACACATGACCTGATCCCCAGAAAGATATTTTATATGGGAATTTTGTTGGATAGAGAAAATTTGCTTTTCTCTTAATGTATTTCTAATTTAATTATGATTAAATGTGTGTGTGTGTGTGTGTGTGTGTGTGTGTGTGTGTGTGTGTAGCTCCTCTTATAAGGAGTTCTGTCATTGTAGTCATGATTTTGTTTTGTTTTTTTCTTCTCAGCATTTGGGAGGTTAGTTGTTAATGTGCTTGTTGGCTAAAAAAAATCTAAATCTATACCGTAAAAGTCTCAAAATTCAAGAAGAGTTTTACTTGGTTTTTTTTCCACATTTTACTGTTATACTTATTTTAGCTTCATTTGTCTAAGGTTCATTAAATCAGATTATACTTTATCAAAATTAAATTTAAAATCCTTTATAAGTTAAAAAAAGTTCATTTGATTTTACTTATTTTAAGACAGTCTCTTAACTGTTTCTTGGTGTATTGCATGGTTAAAATCAAGCGAGTTAAATTTTTATACTCTATCTTTTGAATTGCATATTTCTGTGGTATAGAGAATTTGAACTCTGTAAAGTCGGCCAAGTCTATGTGTGCTCTCAGGTGGCATTTCCTAGAGGAACATCAGTCAGAAGACATGAATCCTCCGTGGCCCTTGGACAGTAACATTGATCTTAAAATATTTTTGATTAACTATTGAAGGGAGATTAAAATTTTGTCTTTGAGTCATTTCAAAGAAAGATTTTATACTGCTACTTCATATGTCAGCCATCAGAGAGGAGTTAAGACTTTGTGTGACTCTTTATTTAAGAAAAGGCTAGCCTGGGCCGGGGATTTAGCTCAGCGATTCAGTGGCCTGCCTTGCAAGCGCAAGGAGCCTAGTTCAATCCCCAGTACCAAAAAAAAAAAAAAAGAAGAAGAAGAAAGAAAGAAAGAAAAGACTAGCCTTTGTGTGTGTTTGTGTGTGTGTGTGTGTTATATATGAGCATAGGCATGGAGATAAAATTACATGTTGCATCCCACAAGCTATAATACAATTGAAGAAATAAAGCTCAGGTATTATTTCAAATTGATTGTAAATGTCACTATATACAAATCAGAATATTTTTAAAATCTACTATCCTTCTTCACTGATGTCTGAAAGAAATATATTAAACACTTATGGTATCAGCTTTGGTTCTGTCAGAACCTGAACATTTCTCCTGTTCAGTGGTGAGAAGTCATTATTTACTAAGGAAAGCTCTTTTCCTGTCTGGCTTTCAACAAGCACAACATATTATTGCTCTTGAAAATATCCGTCTATACAGTCCAGAAGTAACTTTCAGGATAAAAGTAGATTCAATTAATTGTAAGAGAGGAATTTTGACTGTTAGTTTTTAAGTTTGCTGTTTGTTTTTCCTGAAGAAAAGGATCTAATATTTTTGAGTCACCATATCCTATAAGTAATCAAATAAGTGAAGATCATTTGGAATTTCCTTGCAAATAAAGATTTAATTTAACAAATATAGAGACACTATGTACTTTAAAAAACTATGTTGAAAAGAAAATAGATGTTTTAATTACCTACATTTAAAAAATGTTTACACAAAATTCTTTTTATTTTGCATATAAGTCTTTTAAGGGAAAAATCTCCTGATGCTTCTTTGACTATGTGGTTTGTTGGTTAGAGCTTATACTTTAAAAACAGGTGGGGGCCAGGGATTTAGCTCGGTGGTTCCTCCGCCTGCCTTGCAAGCACAAGGACCCAAGTTCAATCCCTGGTACCAAAAAATAAATGAATAAAAAATAAATAAATACAGGTGGCAAATTTTAACATGAATCAAAAGCACTTACTTCAAATTATAGACAGTTTGCACAGTAGAAAGCACACGTGGTTTCATGTCAGATTTGCATGTTTTTGTGCTTATGTGCTGTGTGTATTACATGCATGTTTTGTAATGTGGTGTCTGCTGTGCACTGTGCAGAACTTGCTCCTATTTAGATGGAAGCCATATATTCATAACCTACTTTTAAATTTTTATGCTAACCTACAATTTTCAGTGCAAAACACTAAATAAAAGTTGTATCACTTGCAAAGAAGAGCAGAATGTTGTTGCCACCTACAAGACACTGGCAACTTGAAGCAGAATGGGAATGGGATGGATACACAAGTACACAAAATAACAGACTGTAAAGCAGTGTTTTCAGAATGCACCTGTGATAGATCTGTTCCTTCATACCATTTTATTCCACAGGCCAAATTATAAAACAGATAAAATGGGCCAGTTAATGCTTAACTGACAGTTTAGGCAGAGGAAATACCATAGGACTTGTTGGAACAGGATTTTTAAAACCAACCTTCTTTCTTTCCTTCCTCCCACCCTCACTCTCTCCCTTCCTGCCTTTTGCTAACTCATATATTTATTTACCAACAAACTTGTATTTGGCATCTGACAGTTTTTGAGTTTGTTGTTTATCTTCTGAAGAAAGGGATCCATTCTTGAACCACATGTCCTATAAGTAATCACAAATAAACAGACATCACAAATAAAGCTGAGTAGCATAAATGCCATGAGATAATGAGAATGTGAGGCAACATCTAGTTACTTAGAGGAGAGACAGATGCCAGGCAAGCATTCACAGAGTAGGTGATATTTGACAATTAATGATAATGTAAAAGAGGATCATTAACCTTGGTCCTTTAACACATCTCCCACTGCTGTACTAAAGCAAATAGGAGGTAAATAGCAAGGCTTTAAATAATCTATTGCTGAACTCCATGTAAAATATATTGTTGCTCTTAAAATTCATAATATTCAAATTGATTAATGTTGGATTACTGGAAGAGACATCTCTGCATATAGTTAACAATTTTAACTAAGCATTAAGAGAGTAAGTACCAATTAAAGATCAAATTTGTTTATTTACTTATTCATCCAGCAAATTCAGCAAAGCAGAATGGGAGAAGAAAAGGATGGATAAAGCAATTGGGTAAGTTTGAGATCTCATATATAGAGTATCAGTCTAAATCAAAGCAAAAATGTCCTAAGAGTACTATAAAAGAAGACATGGGAGGAAATTCCACTTGTCCTGATGGAAATATATAATTGAGTTGGAATTTAAAAGGACTAATTTACATGTTTTTAGCTTTCTTTGTTTAATTATACCATACTACTTTGTAACCACTGATAATATATAGAAAGTTATGACTGCATGGAAATTATTTTCAGAAATCATTAGACTTCCACTTTGTGGTTTTCTTTTAAAACTCTCAAGTGTTGGGCTATTAGATAAAAATTGATTTCAGAAGCTTTTTTAATAATATCTTTGTCATCCAAAGATATTTCTGTACTGGAGTTATAATAGAGAAAAATTAAGAGCTTGGTTTCCTTTCATTTTAGTAGACATGTAGAAAGGGGCCTAGAAAATATTCTTTGTGTTAATATACTTATTTAAATTTTTCTCATTTAAAAATCAATAGATGATTTATTATAGAAAATATAGGAGAGTAAACAGAAAATATCAACCCAATCTCATTATTCTTGTAAACACATATTAGTATTTTGTGGCATTTCATTCTGGCCTTTTTTTTTCCATGCATATATGCATATATATAATAGAACTTGGCTTGTTCTATCCATAACACTTTATATCCTGTTTAAATAATCCTTACAAATATAGTTTTAATCAGCTGTAATGTTATAAGAGTACCATAATTTATTTTTGTAGTCTTTTTTAGAATACTTGAGTTTCTGTATCTTGCCTTTATAAGTAATACTGTAATGAATATCTTTTGTCTACTTTATTTATTTTTTTATTGTATATCTAGAAATGAATTACCAAAGTAATGTATATGAATTCTCAAAGTATATGAATTCTCAGTTTACTTCCTTCACGTTACTGAAACTTTATGATAAATTTTAAAAGTCAAGGTTTTGATAGGGTAGAGAAGGAAGGACAACTTGCCAGTCTGAGGATTTAGTAAGAATTTAAAACCTGGGCTATCATTTTGAAGTGCTTCTTTCCCATATGCACAAGACCACTGTTTTTGCATTTCTCACCTTGCAGGTACTCCTTTGCCATTGTGGGCATCAACATAACTGATCTGGCTTATAATCTCCTGATCAGTGGCGCTCTAAAAACCCATTTCTACAACATCGCCCCAGAAGCTCCAACACTGTCTCACTTCCAACAGACATTCTGTAAGTGTGCTGCGATTCAGTTATCAATATAGGGTTTCTATAGAACACTTCAGACAAAGGTCAAAATTCGGAGATCTTTGGAACTTGGCTGCTTTGGGATCTTTCTCTGGTTTCAGTTTTTTGTTTGCTTATTTTCTCATTCACAAACCTCATATTTTCAGGAACCTTGAGTTTTTCTCTTTGCCAGCTCTTGCATGATACCCATTTGTCATCTTCTGGTTTAACTTAAAGATGTCGCAGGTGTCTCCCTCTGATCTAGCATGGCACAGTACTGAAAATTATAGCTCTACTACCTGATTTAACTTCAGCCTATGTATGGGTAGAAAGGAAACCTCCAGGACTAGAAGATAAGGTGGAAATTTTTCCCTGAAAGTAGACCATTAAGGCACTAAAGATGGAAAATAAAGGATGAAAAAGGATCATGCTAAGAAGTTTCAATATCTGAAGAATGGGAGTGCCAGAAAAAGTGAAAACTAAAGGGTAGAAATCAAAGATATATACGAAGGAAATTTTTCTGAACTGAGTGATGGATTTTCATATTTAAACTGGTAAGCACCACCATAATTAATTAAAATTGGCACACACCCACCAAGGTTCACATCATTGTGAAATGTTATGATACTGGAAAGCGATGACCCTAAAATTTTCAAAAGTTATCATATGAGGAATTTGCAATTAAGATAACATTGGACTTCTCAACATCAACATTGTATTCTAAAAGACAGTGGACTGATGTTGGCAAAAATTAGAAAACATAAGGGAAAAATTGATTTTCAGTTTAGAATTCTATTCTTAAGCTAACTTACCAATTAAATATTGAAATAGAATGAAGACTTTTTAGTGCAAGATCTTGAACATTTTGCCTCCTTGTGCTTTTATCAAGAAACTCCTGAAAGATACATTTCCAAAAAATAAAAAAATCCTAAAAGGAATAAATAGACACCCCCCAGAAAAAACCCAGAAAACAAAAAAGTGAAGGGAATCTTCAGAATGAAGATGAAGAAAAAGCCCACAGTTATATCTGTGTCATAGGCTGAGGAGAATAAATCTGTATTTAGCAGATCAGAAGGCTCTAGGAGACTCTGAAGGATATGAAACTGATAGACTATTACCATGTTTGAATACATTCAGAAGACACTGGTAAACAGTACTTAGAGGATAGTTTAAGGTTAACTTAAGTGGAGAAAACTAAACAAATAAACAAGAATGCACTTATTAATACTGGGTAATAAAACAGGAGTGAGAAAATAAGTGAGCACGTGATTAGATAGGTGAAAAGGTGCTAATCTTAAAAAATACTAAGCAATGGAAGTACGTTATTTAGAGCTATGGAGATCAGTAGTCAATATATAATCAGCTGAAATAGTTGAAAACCAGGAATTAGTGAAGGGGAGGCTGCAACTTTTTCATTTTGTTTTTTCTTGGCTTCCTGCCTGTTGGAAGTGCTGGGGTGGGGCCGTGTTCGGGGTGTGTGTGTGTGTGTGTGTGTGTGTGCACGCACACATGCACATGTGTGTGTTTTGTTTTGTTTTGTTTTTGGTACCAGGGATCAAACTTAGGACCTTGTGCTTGCAAGGCAGGCATGGTGATACTGAGCTAAATCCCTGGTCCTTCATTTTTGTTTTTGTAATGGCACATGTTAAGCTATTTGACTCTGAACAATGTACATATATAACTTAGATGAAAATAAAAAGAAAATTTAAAGATGCATATACTTTATGACTTAATAAAATGTAAGCTCTGCATAACATTATTACAGCTCTTATTTTGACAATTACATGATTATATTTGCTCCTATAACAAATCTGACATGTCCAATAAATATTATTAAGATTTTACTGTAGATCGGGCTCTGTAATAAGGCAGACAGACATCTAAACAAATAATACATAGTGGGAAGAATTGTGTATTGAGGAAATAAAGTTGCTGTTTTTAAAAATAGCAAAGGCTTTTGCCTGTCATAGCTCATTCAGTGTGGAAATCAGGGAATTTCTCAAAATAATTTTCCATGAGCCCTGAAGGATGAGTGGTGGGAAAGAAAGCAATGGTGGCTGAGTGGTCCAGCCAGAGGACGTGACAAGGGCAAAGACCACAATGTAAGAGAGAGAGGTGGATCCAAGGAATAGAGCTGAGGGCTGAGAAAGGAATGACTGGAGATGATGCTGGAAAGTACAAGTGAGATTGCTTTGTACACCTCATTGAAGAGTATGAAATTGTAGCTAAATAAAATCTCATTCTGTGTTTCTTTAGCCCCTTATATTTACTATACTCTGTGTTTTCCATGCTCTTTAGAGAAATCATGGAAATAATTTTGAGGGAAAATAGAAGGGGGGTTAATTTCGGGCAAATTGAAGATAAGTTGCTTTTGGAAAATCCATATGGAGCCACAGAATGGACATCTGAAGGTGAGGCATCGGAGCTCTGAAGAATCAGATGGCTCAATCTATAGATTTGGAGTTCGTTAACATTGAAGAAAAAGTCAGAGCCACACAATGAAGTGAAGGTTATCTCCTAGGAAATAATCAAAGCTAAAACCATAGAGAATTTATATGTAAGCATAGCAATGTCTGTTTTGTTTCTGCCATATCCTTAGTGCAAAGCTTAGTACACAGTAGGTACTCTGTAACTCCGGATGGATGGATGGATGGATGGATGGATGGATGGATGGATGGATGGGTAGATGGACATGGATGGAGACTAAAATACTGGATGGTGTTCTTTGCAATGCAAAAGGGAATCTGGTTGATCTGGAGATTTTTAGCCCTGTCCTAGATTGATATGTTTCCAAGAGAATCCTGGCCTGGATGAGTAAGCATGCAATAAATTACTTATTTCCCAGGGCACTCTTCAGATTTTGAAAACAGCAGCAATCTCCTAAGGATTGGGTTATAGGCAGAGGGACTCGAGAGTCTTTAGAGGAAGCAAACTCTGCTCTAGATTCATTGTTCCTTCATCAAACTTGACCATTCCTGCACGACTCCTCTGCAGTATTCTTGAGATTACCTGTGTCCTTGCAAGTGTCTCTGCACTCTACTAACTGGTATCAGTGAAGCGAAACCAAGAAACATTCAAGCAGCAATAAATATGCTGCAAGCTTGAGATAGAAAGCCAAATTAGTATTCAAAACTAGTCTTTTATTTAGGTGGAAGAATATAAGAATATAATGGCTCAATCATTCTGACTTTATAGTGTTACTCAGTGAAAATTGTACTGCCAAGAAAATATGTTACAAAAATTGCATTCAATCTAAAGCTCCACTGAACACAGAATCCCACTGAAATGGAGTGAAGTTACATGTAGTGAACAAGGGAAGTACAATGGTCAAAAGAAGAAAAGGAATTACCTTTTCTTTGACATTAAAAAAAAAAAGAATTATTCAGTAGGAATGGGAACCAGAGTAATAGGATGCACTGGGAAAAGAAGCCTGTTGCAGTGGTGGACAGCTAGCTGGTTTCAGGACCTATCTTCCAGCTGTAATTGTGTAATTGCCCCATTCAAGTACAGTATCTTGTCTGTGCCCAGAGTCTTCCTCTGTAAAATGGAGTTACAGAGTCTACCCTCTACCCCACAAAGCTGCTGTGAGAATTAAATGAGAGACTGTAAGTAATAGCTTGACCTGTTTTATTCCCTCTCCTTTCCACACCTCTTTGTTAGCTTCCTTAGCTCGCAATCATCCTCTGAAATTGTATACCTGCCTCCTTTTTTCCGAGACTGAGAATTAGGAAACACAGGAACCACTACCTTTTTCTTCATCTTCAGTACCTACTGCTGTGACTGTTACACATTTGTTAGTTGGAAGACAGGTCATCTGACCAATTGGCCGAATGAGTCTTTGAACATTCTGTAATATCATATAGACTGGAATTTTATAATTGTTATATTTACCTCAGAAGCCAGAGCACAATTTCTGCATTTTTATTACGGTCATGTTACATAGTCTCTATTTTCTTGATGGGATAGAATGAGTGCTAGGGGATCTGTCTCTAAGCTTTACAGTTTGAATTTGTGGCCTTAAGAGGAAATATCATGAGAATATATAAAATTATGAACAACTTCCACCTCTACCCTTACCCTTGCCAATTTTTTTTTTTTAACCGGGGATCAAACTCGGTCCTAGTGCTTTACTGATCTAAATCCCTGAACACCTAGCCAATTTTTTAAACCTTCCAAGATGTTTTTCTGTTATTGTGTGTAAGGTAGAAAATAGGGAAGCAAAGTGGATCTACATTTTTATAGGATAATAATGTGTGATACTACATCATCTTTAGAGTATGTTTTCAGCATGTTGTAGAAAAATGAACATTTTATGTACATTGCTGAACGTTTAATTCCTTATTAAAAGATGGTGAAAATGTTTAAGGAGACAGAGATGTTATATATCCTGATTTGATCATTCTACATTATACACATGTATCAAATTACAACACTATATATTTGTATAATTAAAAATAAAATTTTTAAAAGATGATTTTCTCACAGTACCCACTTACCTTTGTCTAAAAGAGTGAAGATGTTTTCACTCTTCAGCTACTAATGAGATTAATCATGAATGATTTTGACCCATGGTAATAAAAATCTGACTCTCCATACAGAAAGACCAACAAGGAAAATTATGTGTATATTTGATTTACTAAGAAATCATACATGATCTCAGATTTTTTTTAGAACCATACAAATTGCAATATTTAGAAGGAAATTAAGGAACTTAGATGGCAACTTCCAAACCAAATGTTCTCAAACTGCAGGGACACAGCATTCATCTTACTGAATTGCTAGTATGGTTGAATCTGGTGGGATCTGTATTTTCATTGGCTACTCCAGATTATTCCTAAGACATTTTAGGAGTTTCTCCAGTGACAGAAATAAACAGATAATTGAATACTCTTGGTTGAATAAGATACTGAGATCAGAGGAAATACGTTTCTATTCATGTTTGTTAAAACAACCAGGGAGATAAACTCCAGTGTGACATGTGAGAAGTGATGAGAAGCAATAGGACTGCCTAAGCCAGAGAGGAGATGAGTGGTGGGCAACAAATACACTTCAAATACTTGAGTTGGAGAAAGATTGATTTTGTTCCATGAAATACAGCGCAGCAGTTCTGGGCTCAGCATGAGGAAGAATCAGAATTTTCAGACTCAGGCTCCCCAGCCATAGAACCTTCAGTGTTGTCACCAGAAACACTCAAGCTTGGATGCCACCTTGGACACCTCAGGAAATCCAAACATCAAATGAGCAGAGGCAGATGATACGGTTCCTGGGATGCTGCTGACTTGCTCATTTGGGGCTCTTCTAGTAGTTAGTCCTAGCCCCTGTAGCCCAGGGCCCAGCTGAGTGATGGTGGTACATGCCTGCCTCAGAAAGGTTAAAAGCAGTCATGTCAGTTACTATGAATGGAGTGTTCCAACACAGACTAGCCCTGAAACAAGTGGGACAGTCCACCCAAAACTACTGTGAAGTAAATATTCTCTCCTCTCCCCTTTCTCATATATTTGTGGAAAGACCATGTACTTATTAAAGAACATACTTAAAAATATAAGAAGATGCAAGTGGATCACCATCTGATAATATGTGTTGGAAAGAGGTCACTCCTCGTTTTGTATTATAGTGAGATTTGCATACAGCTTTTAAAAAATCTGTTTTTGAAACTGTGTTGAAGGTATTCTTGTACCTTGCTAGCTAATTCTAATTGTGTTCCAAATTCTCCTCCTGTGCCCCCATTATTTCTTCCACTGCTCACTCCCCATTTCTCTTTATGTACGGAGGATGAAAAGCTGAGATTCAAACCAGGCTTTTGACTCCAGAGCCCTGGCTCCTGTTCTCCTATTCTACTGCTGCTAAAGTTAAGACAAATTGTTTAATGTTCTCCCTGTCTCTCTCTCTCCCTCTCCCCGCTACACTCCCTCCCTCTTCCCTCTTCCCTTCTTCTCTCTCCCCCTTCTCCTATCCTCTCTTTTCTCCCCTGTCTCCTTCCTTCCCTCAATCCATCCCCTCTCCTCCCCTTTCTCTGTTAATTAGCATTATTTATTTAAATACTTCTTTCTAATATATAAAGACACCTGATCTTGCAATGGGTTTACTACACACAAACAGTTGGTACTAACTTTTTAAAGAATTGTTCAATTTCAATTTTAAATGTGGCAAATTAAGCAGATGTTTTGAAGGGAGGGGTACAGAATACATGAAAAGATTCTTGTATCAGGGCTGGGGATTTAGTCTGTGATTCCACCTCCTTCCTGGCAAGCACAAGGTCCAGAGTTTGATTCCTGGTACTACAACAAAAACCAAACAAACAAACAAATGCTTAACTTTTTTCCTAAAATTTTCCCATTCCAGATCATTCGTGGATAACACTTTTGAGACACAAAAGCACTTGAATATGAAGTTATGCTTCAGAACAGGAAGTCATTAACAATTTCATGTACCTTAATGACCAGTCTGTGCTGCTCAGAGTTGATTTATATTCTTATTGTCTCATAATAGATTGTCAGAATGCATTTGTTTGATTGTCAGGGTAATTTAAAACTTCAGTTACATCAAATATCAAGAGAAAAAAGGCAGAGCTGAGTAATTTTGAAAAATCAAACCATTATGTTAATTTAATTGGGAGAAGGATGAAGTAGTCGCTGTTGGCCTTTCAGAATGTGTTCCCAATATGATTCATATTCAAGAGATGGAAGAATTGATTTGTCTTTCCGCTTTTTGGAATTAAGAATAATTCCAGGACCATTTGGCAAAAATCTTGCAGATTGGTAGCATCTACTCCAATGGCCTTAAAAATAATCTCAAACAGTTACATTTGCTAACTTTTGCTATCTTCTTGAGCTCTATGATTACTATTATTTTGTTATAATTTAGGATAATTTTAAATATAATTATGAGCTTTTCCTCCTGCATTCTTATTGTTTTATCTCCAACAGGTTATTTGATGCATGAATTTCACAAATTTTGGATTGAAGAAGACCCCATGGACATAATGGAATTTAATCGCGTGCGAGAGAAATTCCGCAAGAGGATCATAAAACAGCTGCAAAACCCAGACATGGCACTGTGCCCACATTTTGCTGCCTCAGAAGGCTTAATCAACATGTAGTCATCCACGCTGGTTTTAAAGGATACCCTGAAACACTGCCTCATTGTCGTGTTAGATTTCTGCTTAGGTCACAGCTCATACACTGAATGCACACAGTGATTATATGCATGCCTTTTGGTACAGTATTTTCATCTCTTGGTCATAATCCCAAGATCCCCAAATACTACTATTTCTGGACTGTCTGTCCTCTAGTGACTGCTCACATTGTGGCATTATGCAGTGTTACATCTTGCCTTGACACCCAGGTATGGAGAGAGTTTTATATTTTTTTAGATTTTTTTTTTCCTCTCCCTCATACTCAACATTAAAGACTTGTATTTAGCTGTATTTTGTATGTAAGAAGTTCAGCTAAATCCTGTTCTGTGAAAGCTTTTTAATTTATTGATATGTTTCATGACTATTGCTGCTAGCTTATCAAGCCAGTTTCATGCTTGGACTTTGTTCTGATAAAGTATAAGATTTGATACAGACAGACACATGATAAGCCAAACTTCCTACAAACATAGCTGCACTTCACAAAACATGCAATGAGGCTTACAAGAAGTATCTAGGTCGGAGTTGTCTCATGTGAACTACTTAGTGCAGCATTATATTGTAACAACCCCAGTTGCAATTGTGTCACTGTCATCTGGATGTCAAATTATTTCATTCCCATAATGTCGCTGGCTTGGATGTCTAAATATATTTGTGATGCTTGGAGCCTTAGAAAAAAAAGTGAGCATATTTCAAAAGCTGCAAAAGATGTTTCACTGCCTGCCTCTTGCTGAACTCAAAATTCTATTCTGGCACTCTTCTGATCCGAGCACCTTTGCTTGAGGAACTTCATGCTGGCCATTTTGTTTTCCACGTCAAGGGACAATATTTAAAAACAACTTGCAAGAAAATGTTTTGTAAGAGAGAAACCTCAACTATGTCACTCTGCAGTGCTTCTTGAAAATAATGACCTTGTATCAGCGAAAGAAGTAAATTGCTTGGAAGGAGAAAAGTCAAATCATTCCAGAATTGCTAAAAATCATTTTTAAAATGTGATTTAGTTTGGAATTATGATTGTAGTCTGTTGACTAGTATTCGCCATGGCATTTCATACCCATGGTATTTTATACTTTCAGACTGTCAATTTAAGTATTACTAGATGTGTGTGTAATCACTTGCCTATTTAAATGAATTTTAAGTACTGCCTAACCGTCAGTTATATGAATAAATTACATGTCATTCTACTGTAACATTAGAATGGATTTCATTTTAATATTTTTATGCACATACGCCTTCTGAGCATGTGAATATGTGAGTGGGTAGAATGTCAAAGATAACCTGGAGCTGATTATAAATCACTGTCATTCAAAGTAACCAAGTGTAAGTTAGAATGTGTTCTGTCTGAGAGACTTCTTTAATCTTGAGGTTTGATGGTGCTTTAATGAAAGAATAAGATGCACCTTTTTCTTCATTACTTACTATAGTATCTGGCTTAGCAACTGCAAGACAGCTGATAAGAAAAAAAATGTTTAACTACCAATCGTTTCCTGGTCCATTCTAGCTCCTCTGGGGTTGTGTCATCCTTTCCCTTTCATTATATACTATGAGGTGGCAGCATTTTGCATCACCTCCATTGCTACCCTGGCCTTTTTTAGAGTATAAAAGGGAAAGAGCAGGTTAACAGACACTGTGTACGATGAGTAATGACAAGACTGTGTATTCCTCTGCAGAGTAAGTGAGAAATTATGAGCCTAGTAAGTGGCCTGTCTTGGGAGCATTGAATTCCCACTGCAGCAACAGTTGCTTGAGACCGAGGATTTTTCCATATGAAGTACAGTCTTTACCAGCTGCATGTGTGTATTGTCTCCTTGTATTCGCTGCTGTCTCGTGTCACTAACATGGCTTGATAGTATGTGGCATCTACACCAGTTCATGTCTCTTCTGTTCAGGTAGAGATGGCTGATGTGTACAAAGCTAAGAGTTTCCCCTCCCAGCTCTTTAAGTGCTTTCCTTCTATTGTATCTTAGTATGGCAATACAATTTTAGGATGAACAAGCTCTGCCAGCTCTTTCTAGTTCTGAGTATTATTAGATTTCTTAGTCACACCTCTGTGGAAGATGCATTCTACCCAGTATCACAAGTGAGGTGAGAAAAAGTAGAGGAAAGGGTTTCGAAAGCATCCGAAATATGTGATGTGTGTATGTGTTTCCCTAGAGTATTTTGGGCTTATTTTATTCTATTGAACAGAGATTGACCACACAGAATGTAAATTGTGTAGCAAGTTTCTTTCCAGTTTTCTAAAATGCTGCTTGCTATGATAAAAATACATTCCAGTTTGCACTACAGATAAAGAAAAAAAATCATTTGAAACACCATCTCTGAAACTTGAGGCTTCAATCTGACTTTTGTTCTCACTATTCTTGTTCTGAAGAAATTTTTGCCTAGTAACCCACCATCTCTTCTGTTCGAAAATGGGCTTAAATATATACCAATCCCAAAATATAAGGCGACCTTACAGTGTATCTTCCAGTCAGGACACTTTTGAGAGATGACCTTAATTTCCATAATAAAACAGGGTAAACTGGGACAGATTAAGGAAATTGAAGTGTTAGGTAACCACAGTAGACCAAGAGAGAGATGTCAGTAGGGATTGTCCATCCAAAACTCAATTAGACAAATATAACCCAATTTTTTTTACTTTCTGGCCATTAGCAAGAGAAGTA
Organism: Fukomys damarensis; assembly: GCF_012274545.1. Classification (NCBI taxonomy): domain Eukaryota; kingdom Metazoa; phylum Chordata; class Mammalia; order Rodentia; family Bathyergidae; genus Fukomys; species Fukomys damarensis. The sequence goes on from NW_022900928.1 coordinate 56,173,348, forward strand.
CAGTGGTAATTCACTTCACAAACTTAATTTGTTCTATGATTTTGGAAAAGATGTCCACGTTTCTGTTTGTGTGGGAAAGTGTTGTTCATGTTTGTCACCCACGGCAGAGTTTGCAAACAAAAACAAATTTTTTCTAAACACTTCTGTTTGCAAACCAAATTGTTTGCAAACAAAAGCATTCATGAATCGAAATGCCACTGTATACCATAGATTCCAACTCAAAACCTAAAGAATCCCAACAAACGTATAGGTTTGGTCTGAGCTGAAAAATACAACTTCAAAGAGGGCCTAAAATGGTCATGGGGCATTAAAAACATGGGAATGGAACTACATGGTCACAAATTATATTGATTTGTAAGCATATGGAGCTACATCCAAATTGAGGGGGAGTGAGGAGGGAAACAGTTGGTGGAATGTATACAAGGGGTGGGAGGTGACAGAAGAGGAACAGGACATATTCTCAGCTGAGTCCATAGTCACATGTAAGAGATTGATATGTACTCTAGTAAAGCAATTCCTTTACCTCTCCAGGAAGCTTAAAGGGTAAAACTGCCTAAATGACAAAAAGCAGAACCAAGTATGATATAACGCCAAGTCCTAGGTGCTGAAAAATATTCTGGTATATATACCATTTCAAGAGTTAACATTTCATGAGGTTTTCAGTCATGTGCCAAGACTGTGTCCATCTTTGCCATCCATTTTTTTTTTCATCTCCTTGACATCAGATGAGGTCAGATGTAATTGTTTGTTGTTTGCTTGCTTGCTTTTCTTGACAAACAGGCTTAGAGAATTTACATACATCACTAAAGGACTCTAGAGAGACAAGTAAAGGCCATAGCTAGACCTTGAACCTGAAGGCCTTAAGCCCAGACTTCTACCTTACTGGAATTTTTCTTGATTGTTCCAGGTAACTGGTGGATTGTTAACACACACAGCTGCGGACACATACCCTGCTGCCAAGTGGTAATGCATATGTTAAAAGATATTTATTCCTCTGATATCTGCAGGATGAATTCATACGTATAGATCACAAATGCTGCCATACTGTCCCTCAGCAATTCCCAGTTTTAATCAGAAGTTCCTCCTTTAATAATTCAAGAGCAATTCTGACAGCATCTTAAGCTCTTTTCAGGGATCCCTTCCTCTTGGGGAAGCAGCTGATGCCTGCCTAGATCCTTCTTGTTCCCTGATGGGAAACCTCAGCAAGGTGGGGCTGCAGCATGCTCAGGCCAGAGGCTACAGGGCATTTCTGTGGAAAGAGAAACACGGTGCTATGGGCATGTGAACTCTTCATAAATGAAACATTCCTCATTGCTATATTGACCTGAGACCTCCTCCAGAATGCTACTATTCTTAGATACACTATCAAGAATGTCATCCATTAACATCCTTGGGATGTTTCATGAAAACCTGTAAGACATGTTAGAAGAGAGCAGAGGATAAGGTTATGAAGATCAAAACTGTTGGCTATTTTTTATCTGTCATATGCCTTGCATTCAAATGCTGTGGGAAAACCACAGGAAAGTAAGTTTATGGCAACTAGGACAGGTGGCAAAGTGAAAATTTATAAATCCAAAGTTGAGCCTCCACTGCCATGCAAGTTAAGGGGTCCTTTGGTGATTGCCACCTCCAATAAAAAGGTTCAGATGAATTCCACAGCATCATGGGGCCTGGAGTTTGGAATAAGTCAAGATCAGCAGGATCCTTGTCTAAATCTAGGGGCTTCTGAAAGTCTGGTCTTTGGACACCCTGCCTCCTGTGTGAGCCTTGTTAGAAATAACCTCAGCCCCCTCTTCACACATACTGAATGAGAATTCCCAGATGATTTATGTTCACATTAAATTGAGAAGCACTGCTCCAGGAGGCATCGATCTGGTCCTTGCCTCTGAAACCTCCTGGGGATTTACAAATTTACTCTCGGCTCAAATTTACTCTCAGCTGTTAATGGTTTAGAAATCAATCAAACATTCTGTTTTCCCTCAATTTACTCTGTTACTATAATTTGATCCTCTGACTACATCTAACAAAGACGGTGTGATCTTTTGTCATCCATCTAGAGGTGCAAACAGGAGTTAGCACATAGAAGAAGGAGGGCCATCACTCTGGACACTGACCTTGGAGAATGGCCTGGCCCCCTTTCCCAAGTGCAGACTCCCATTGCCGGCCATTCTTAAAGAGCTTCCTTTTCTCAAAGTGTCTGTCAGAAGGACCAGCCTCCTAGACACTGAAGATAACAAATAGACTCTTACTTTTGAGCCAGAGTTTTCCTCTTGGTGAACATAACCTCCTTGTTGAACCTTGAAAACCGTCTTAGTCTACTTGGGGTACTGTAACATAATACAATGGACTGGGTGGCTTCACCAACATTCTCGCAGTTCCGGAGGCTGGAAGTCCAAGAGCAGCATGGCAGCTTGGTTGGATCATGGAGATGGTCTCTTCCTGGCTTGCAGATTGCAGCCTTCTCACCATGTGCTCGCAAAGCCTTTCCTTTTTCCCTTCATGTGGAGACAGATGGGGTAGGTGGGGGGAGAGAGGGACAGAGGAAAAGCATGAGACTCTTCTTACAATGCCACCAATCACACAGACTGATAACAATATGCATCATTTTTCACTTTCTAGAATAAAAGATTATGAATTTATTTTTTTAATTTAATTTATTGGTACATTCTAGGTAGACAGTACAGTTACATTCATTAGTGGCATCTTGTACCTTTAAGGATTATAAATTTAAACAAATTTAAAATATTAGCCAATTACAAGAAAGCTATTTAAATGTCCTTATGAAACTGTAGTTTTGTAATTACATATATACTTACACTGAGCTGCATAGCCAATTTAATTGTAAAATGACCCTATTTAAATATAAAATGAATTAACATGTATGAACAAACTACACAAATGTGAAGGATTCTTTCTTTTAAAAGTATTGCTCTTTACATAAATATAAGAATCATCTAAACAGGATCTATCTAAAATTCCACTAATTTTCTGTGGGTTCATATCTATGGATGAACATTTTGTAATTACATTAATTAGGGTTTCCTCATCTTTTGAAAGCGTTTTTATTAAACTTCTTAAGAACTGTATTTCTTACAACATGCAGTCATAAGGAAAAAAATGAAGAGATGTTATCTACACTCTGCCCTGTTTCCCTCGGTGATGTTTTCCATGACTGTAGTTCAATAGTACAATCAGGAAACTGACATTGATAAAAAATCCATCTGTCTTACTCAGATTGCACCAGTTTTATGTATATTGACTTGTGTGCATTGAGTTCTGTGCAACTTTATCACATTAGTAGATTTATGCAATTACTACTACTACGGTCAATATTTAGAACAATTCCATCACCAGAGGAAAGCTTTGTGCTTCCTTTTTAGAACCACACCCACCTTCCTCTCCCAACCAACTCTATCCCTGGTGACCACTGGCCAGTTCTTCTTCATTGTTCAATCATTTTAAGAATGTTATCAGTGGAATCACAGAATAGATATGATTTTTGAATTGGTTTTATCATTTGGTATAATTCCTTTGGGATCTATCCAAGTTTTGGCATATGTCAAAACTTCATTTCTTTTCTTTTTTCTTTTTTCTGAGTGGTAGTCCACAGAATGAACATACCAGAGTTTATTTAAATATTCATCAGTTGAATTTTATTTGGGTCATCCCTAGTTTGTGGCTATTATGAATAGAGTTGCTCTGAATATCAGTAAATATATTTTATGCAAACATAAATTTTTATATCTCTATGATAAATGCCCATGAGTGCAACTGCCAGATCAGATAGTAATTCATATTATGTTTTCTCCAAATTAAGTTATTTTCTAGAGTGGATGTATCATTTTACATTTTCACCAGCAATGTATGAAGGATTCAGCTTCTCTACAGTGTCACTGACATTTAATGTTGTCACTATTTTTTATTTTGGCCATTCTAATCAGTGTCTGTGTGTGTGTGTGTGTGTGTGTGTATACAGTGATATTTTCTTGTGATTTTAATTTGCACTTCTCTAATCACTAATGATTTGGAATATTTTTCACCTGTTTATTTGCCATTTTATATCCTCTTCAGTGAAATATCTGCTCATGTTTTTTGCATATTTTATAAGTGAATTATTTGGTTCATTATGAGGCTTCTTTATATATACAAGATACTAGATTTTTGTCAGATATGCAGCTTGTGAATATTTTTTCCTACCAGTAGTTTGTCTTTTCATCCTCTTAGCAGAGTCTTTCACAAAACAAAAGATTTAAATCTTGATGACTTCCAATATATGAATCTTCCCTTTTGTGGATCATGATTTTTTTGTGTTTTTTTTTCTTTGTTTGTTTGTTTTTGTTTTTTGAGACAGGATCTCACTATATAGCTGAGACTGACCTGGAACTCACTATGTAGCTGAGGCTGGTCTCAAACTCACAGTGATCCTCCTGCCTCAGCTTCCCGAGTGCTAGGATCACAGGCGTGCGCCACCACGCCTGACTGTGGATTGTGATTCTTTTGTTAAGTCTAAGAATTCTTCACTTAGCCCTAGGCCCTGAAGATTTTCTATTTGTTTTCTAAAATCTTGTAGTTCCATCTTGAGCTGACACTTGTATTAAGTGTGAGGCTTATGTCAAGCTTCATTATTTTTGGCCTAATTATATTTTGTTGTTCCTACATCATTTCTTCCTCCACTAAATTTCTTTTGTGCCTGTGTCAATCATGTGGGTGTGTGTATATGGGTGTTTTCAAAATCACTCTATCTCTCTGATCTTCAGTGATTTTTGTCTGGAGAGTGGCTGTACATTCATAAAACAATTATTGCTGCTCTACTATAAATCAAGACTATGGGCTAGGTACACTTGCTATTAGTCTGAAAGTAAACCTCTAAACCAGTATATCATGATGGAACAAGAAATGCAGTTGAAGTAGGGATGCTAGAGAACATTGAAAGTACCAACTGTGGCTGGAGGTGATGGTAAAAGAGCTTTCAGGAAGAGTATAATTTAACCCATCTTAAAAGGACTGTAGGACTCTCTGTATACAGCACAGACAATTAGTTGTTCCCTAATGTCTGGCCAAAACTTCTTTCATGGTAATAGGAACCCCTAATCTTGAACTGAAGTACACAGCTGGTCAAAATAAAGACTTACATTTTCTGACATTCCTTGTAGCTAGATATGATCATTTGATTAATTCTGGCTAATAGCACATAAATGAGAGTGTTGTTGAAAGCTTCTAAGAATGTTTCATACACAAGCTTAAAATATCATTTGGTTTCTGTCATTTGAGAAACCCAAAGTATAAATAAAAGATAACAGGAAGTGAAGAGATCTTTCTTAAAGAGGAAGGGGATCAAGAAATAGGGGAAGCAAAAGGGAAGAAAAGGAAGGAGGATGAAAAGAAGAATTAAGATGTGCTGTGTATATGTACTGACTCCCACAAAGAATGTGAATATTGTGTGCTACAAACGTACCGACAAAGAAAATGATCGGAAAAAAAGTAACATTAGCTCAAAAAAATGATAGGTGCAATACCCACTTCATTTCCCCCTCCCCCCTGCTATAAACCAGATGTGATATTCCCATTTTGGACTACAGATATAAGGGCCATATCCCAGGGATGTGAGAGTAGTGAGCTGGAAGTAATCTATTCCCTGAGGTTCTCAGCAGACTGACCACTCCTGCACTGCCTCACTCCCCTATTTCAATGTGAAAGTGAAATAAATTATCTTGTATAAGCCTTCATTCTTTCTTTAGGCTCTTCATTTACAGCTAGAGCTAATCTCGACGAACACACTAGGAGACACATGGAGACTACATGACATATCCAGGGAACACAGTAGCTCAGAGAGCTTGGAGCACAGGTGCTAGCTGGACCTAGTTAGAAACAAGGCAGGAGCCAGAGGCAAAGACAGGGCCTCGGTCAAGGAGGGTATGGAATACCAGGTTGCTCATGTTGGAAAAACGAAGATCTCTCATTCAGAGTCTTCCCTGGAGAAAACTATTCGGGTATCCACATGTTCAGATTGCTCTCTCACAAGCCATGTGAGAGAGAAACTTGGTCTTAGCATTGTGCCAGAGTGCAGGACTGTAACTCTGTTGGCTTCAGTGCTGCCTCAGAAGCTGATACCACAGCTGAGTTATGTGGATGTTGTGAAAGTGCATCAGGCCCTGTGGTCACTGGAACTCTCCAGCAACACTGTGTGCAGCTGTAGTCTTACCAAAAATGCTTAAGGAGACAGTGCCTTGAGACTCTGCCCAAAACTCCCATGCTCCATCAGGAAGAACTAAAGGCCAGATGGTATTTCAGACCATTATATCCTCTCTACCGAAGCATAGAACTCCTTGATTCACTCTCAAAATCCCTAAAATACACACACACACACAAACACACACACACACACACACACACACACACACATCGACACATACACACCCAGCTATCTAAGTGGCCCAGGAACTATCACAACTGTGAGATGGTCAGATTTATTCAAGAAATTTTCCCTGCTTCCTACAACAGTTTGGAAGGTAGCAGGAAAAGAAGCACATAGAATTATGGTGCCCAAGCAAGAAGTTGTGGAGGCCTGAACCAAAGCAGGAACTCAGAAGATATTAGCCCTTCCCCTCAGAGGACAGCATATAGTTGGGTATAAAACATGAAAATCAATAAGATTTTCGTAACTGGTTGGTAGTAGGCATGAGACAGGAGTGTAAAAATAAGTTCTGGGACTAGATGACTTAGATTATTGATAATAATGATAATAACAGCTGCTAACCATGAATCACCTACACCATGCCATTCCTTGAGTTGAGTGTTGTATATTAATTGTCTCATTTAAGCCGAAAACTTTTTTATAATGTTTTAAAAATTAAAAATAATTTTATTTTATTGGTACATCTTAGATATACAATATAATGACATTTATCACTGGAAATGTGTACGTTTATGTGATATATCTTGGTTATTTTTTCCCCATTCCCCTGCCCTCCCTTCAACCCTTTCACAGCTACCTACCTACAAAGACGTTGTTTCCACTGTTTCATTTTTTTATATTAACTCCATTCCCTTCTGTTTCCCCTCACCTTCCCCTTTCCTCTCCTTTGCTCCTTTTCTTCCTATTTCACATTGTCTATTATGCATTTTTATCCTTATTTACACTTTCAGTTTCTCACACCAGAGAAACTGTTTGGTATTTACATATGTGTCCTATTTATTTCACTTAAGAGTATGGTCTCCATGTGCATCCACTTAGCTATAAATGTCTCTATTTTCTCATTCTTTATGGCTGAGTAGTACTCCATTTTATATTTTTAAAAAAACACATTTTCTTTATCCAGTCTCCAGTTGATGGGCTTCCAAGCTTTAGCTAACTGTGCCATTATAAACATGGGTGCACATATATCACCGTAGCATGATTCTTTTAATTCTTTGGGGAAGATAACCAGCAGGGAAAAATCTTGGTCAAATGGGACTTCTAGTCCTAGTTCTTTGAGGTATCTCCACACTGATTTCCACAGTGGTTGTACCACTCCCATCAGCAGTGGAGAAGGGTTCCTTTTTCCCCACAGCCCTGCCAGCATTTCTTATTGGTTGATTTCATGATACAGCCATTTTTCTGGGGTGAGGTGGAATCATAGGGTAGTCTTCATCTGCATCTCTCCAATGACCAGTGGTGTTGAACATTTATCATATATTTATGTGCTATTTCTATGTCTTTGATACAATTCTGTTCGTTTCAGATATCCATTTTTGTATTGGGTCTTTAAATTTGGGAAGTCTGATTTTTTTAAGTTCTTTATATATTCTAGACAGTAGATCTTTGTCTAGGCCTAGGGATTTAGCTCAGTGGTGCTACCACCTGCCTTACTAAGCCCAAAGATCCAAATTTGATATCCAGTACCCCCTCCCAAAAAAAATCACTGAGCAGACCTTGGTCTGAGGAACAGCTGGTGAAAATTGTGGGTTGTCTCTTAGCTCTGCTGGTGGTTCTTTTGCTGGTCAGAAGCTTTTTAATAAGAAGAGAGCCCACTTGTTGATTCTTTGTGCTAGCTCACCTGCCAATGAGGTTTTGTTTATGAAATCTTTTCCTACACCAAAGTCTTCAAGACCTCTCCCTAGCCTCTCTTCCAGTCGGTTAAGTGTTTCTGTTTTAATATTTAGATCTTTAATACACTTTGATTTTAGTTTAGTGCATGGTGAGAGATATAGGTCTAGTTTTCATCTTTGGCAAGTTGAAACCAGAATTTTCCAGCACCATTTATTAAAGAGGCTATCTTTCTTCCAGGGAGGGTGTTTGGCTCCTTTGTCAAAGATCAAGTGTCTGAGTATCTCCACAGATGTTTTTGCATCTTCTAATCTGTTCCACTCATCCTCAGGTCTGTTCCTTTGCCAGTAGGTTGCTGTTTTTATCACAGTAGCTTTGTAGTATAGTTTCAAGTTGGGGATTGCGATACGCGCTACCTTGTTTTTGTTGCCTAGAATTGCTTTTGCTATTCTAGGTTTCTTCTTGTTCCAGATGAATGTCTGGATTGTTTTCTCAAGGTCTTTGAAGTATGCTGCTGGAATTTCAACTGGGATTGTTTTGGCAGTATGGCTATTTTCACAATGTTGATTCTTCCTACCCAGGAGCAAAAGATGTCTTTCCACTTTCTGATATACTCTTCAATCTCTTTTTTCAGAATGCTATAGTTTCAGAGTATAGGTCTTTGATTTCTTTTGTTAAGCTAATTCCTAGGTATTTCTTTCTTCTTTTTTTTTGGGGGATGCTATTGTGAAGGGAGATTTTTCTCCAGTTTCCTTTTTTAGCAAGTCTGTTTTTCGTGTACAGGAAAGCTATTGATTTCTGTGTGTTGACCTTGTATCAAGGCACTCTACTGAATTTGATTATTGTCTAGAAGACGTTTGGTGGAGTTCTTGGGGTCTTCTATATGAAGTATCATGTCATCTGCAAATAATGACAGCTTAACTTCTTTGTTTCCTGTCTTTATTCCTTTTATTTCTTTCTCTTATTTAATTGCTGTGGCTAATGTTTCCAAAACTATATTGAACAGGAGTGGTGATAGTGGACATCCCTGTGTTGTGATACCTGACTGAGCTAAAGTGATTCCATGTTGGCTGGATAATGGCCCAGAGACTGTTGTTTCACCCTCCTCTTATCTTCAACAGGGAAAACTACGTAAACCCAAAATGCTTTTAAGATCTTAGAACGTCCTGTAGGCATCTGTTAAAAATCAACGTGTGGCTGCCGAATACGTGACAGCTGGCCACCAGTGTAAATCAGCAGACCATTAATCTTTGCCACCTGACTACAAGCTTTAAATGTTAACTTCCCCTCCTGAATCCCCTTGTAAGAAGACCTCAGTCCCTGAGCTGGTGCCTCTCTGAGCTACTTGGCTCTGGGAGTGCATCTGGCCAGACTAATAAAAGTCTGTTTCATTTTCCAACTTGTCTGGTGTGCTCCTTCCCGGGTATTTCTTGGGCTGTTGAGAGTAGTTGGTAAGGCTCTTGGTCTTACAGTGTTGTTCCTGATTTTAGTGTGAAGGATTTCAGTTCTTGACCATTTTAGTATGATGTTGGCTGTTGGTTTTTCATAAATGGCTTTTATCAGGTTGAGGTAGATATCCTCTATTCCAGTTTTTTGTAGGGTTTTTATAATGAATGTGTGTTGAATTTTGTGAAACACTTTTTCTGCATCCATTGAGGTCATAGGGTTTCTGTCCTTGGCTCTATTAATATAGTGCATCACATTTATTGATTTGCATGTGTTGAACCATCCCTGCATCTCTGGGATGAATCCCACTTGGTCAGGATGTATGATCTTTTTAATGACCTTCATTCTGTTTTCCAGTATCTTATTGAGGATTTTTGCATCAATGTTCATTAGTAAGATTAGCCTATGGTTCTCTTTTTCAGTTGGGTCTTTCTCTACTTTGGGGATCAAGGTGAAGCTTGCTTCCTGGAATTAATTCAGGAGTATTGCTTTCCTTTCAATTGCATTAAAGAGTTTAAACAGTAGTGGCAGTTGTTCCTCTCTAAATGTCTTGTAGAACTCAGCAGTGAATCTGTCAGGACCCAGGCTTTCCTTGCTTGGTAAGTTTTTAATTACATTTCTGATTTCATTGATTGATATTGGTTGTTTAGAATTTTTAGGTTATTGTCACTGAACTTTGGTAATTCATATGTATCTAGGAATCTGTTCATTTTTTTCTGTATTTTCTATCTTATTGGCCTCTAGGATTTCAAAGTAGCTATGATGATCCTTTGTATTTCTGCTGGGTCAATTGTAATTTCCCTCTTTTCATTCCTAATTACCTGGATTTTGGTCTTTTCTTTCCTTTTCTTAAATAAGGTTGGCTAAGGATTTGTACATTTTGTTTATTCTTTCAAAGAACCAACTCTTTGATTCATTAATTTTTGGTAATGTTCTCTTAGTTTCCATTACATTGATTTCTGCCCTGATCTTTATAATCTCCTCCCTGTATAAGCTTTGGATTTCTTCTGCTCCTCTTTTTCTAGAAGATTGAGGTTTAGAAACAGGTTGTTTATTTGAGCTCACCCTGTTTTCCTAATATGTGTATTCACTACTATGAATTTCCCTCATAAGACTGCTTTTATTGTGTCCCATAGATTCTGATATGTTGTATTGTCATTTAATTGTTGATGAAATTCTTGTGTTTCTTTTGCTATTGATCTTAAATTTCATCACACTATGGTCTTATAATATACAGAGAATAGCTTCAGCTCCTTTACACCTACTTAAACATGTTGAGGTTCCCCCCAGTACTATTGTATTAGTACTTATTTGATTTTTCATGTCCATTAGTATTTGTTTTATATAGTTGGGCACACTAGTATTTGGTGCATATATATTTATAATTGTCATCTCTTCCCCTCTTGGATTTTTCCATTTACAAGGATGTAGTGTCCTTTTTTGTCCCTATTAATCAGAGTTGGTTTGAAATACATTTGATCTGCAAATAGGATAGCTACTCCTGCTTTTTTTTTCTTTTTTTTTAGTGTCCTGTCTCATGGAATATTGTTTTCCACTCTTTTACTTTCAGTAAAGAGTTTCTTTTTGAATTAAGTGTGTTTCTTCTATGGAGCATATTGTTCGATCTTGCTTCTTGACCCATTCTGCCAGTCTATTTCTTTTGATTGGTGAATTGAGACTATTAACATTGGTAGTTGTAACTGCTTGTATTGACTTATCCTTGTCGTGACTTTTTTTCTTTTTGTTGGATTCTCCCCCTTTGTGTTTAATTTCTTGTCATGCCTTATGGATTCATTCTGCTGGGCTTCATGGGGTTGTTATCTTCATTGTCTTTTCCCAGTATATTGTTTAACTTTTTTTGGAGTGCTGGTTTGGTATTCATGAAGTTCCTCGGTTACTCTTTGTCATGAAAGTATCTTATTTCTCTGTCAATTTTGAGAGACAGTTTTGCAGTGTACATAAATGTGGATTGGAGTCTGTTTTCATTTAGTTCTTGAAATACATTGCTCCAAGCTCTGCTTGCCTTCAGGATTTGTGTTGAGAAGTCTGCTGTGATTCTGATGAGCTTTCCTTTGTAAGTGATTTATTTATTTTCTCTACCTGTTTGTAGAATTTTGTTCTTCTGTTGTATTTCTGGAATCATAACTATTATATACCTAGGTATAGATTTTTTTATCATAGCTAGTTGTAGTCCTATATGCCTTACTTAGCTGTATGCCAAATTGTTTTGCTCTGTTTGAGAAGTTTTCTGCCATTATTTCTGTGAGCAGTTTTTTATGTCATTTGCACTCTCCTGTTTCTTCATTGACTCCAGTCAATTTTATATCTTGTATTATTCTTCTTTGCATCATCTAGAAGCTGCTGGATTGATTTCTTGTGGCCCCTTGCTATTTTTAAGAAATTTTTCCTTTCCTGCTGACTAATTGCAATCCTATCTGAAATTTTATCCTTGCATTGGCTCATTCTGCTATGTAAATTTTCAATGGCATTCTTAATCCCCTGGAAATCTGTTTGCATCTGTTTTATGGATTCCATTTATTTCCTATGTTGGGATTCTATCATATTCCTCAGCTCTTCTATTTTTTTTTAATCTGTGTCTGCACTAGATTTATCAATCATTTTTGAACTATGGACAATTTCTGTTGTTATCTGAAAAATTATTTCTGATTTCATTTTTGCCAGATCATCTTTCGTTGCCAGTTCAGGGAGTCCAGGTGGTTGAGTATCAGATTGTTCCATCTAATTTCCCTTTGGCATTGCCTTAGGTGATCTGGAATTCTGGTTTGAGACGTATTTATGTGTCTTCTCATTTCAACAGATGCCACCTCCTGGGCCTTCGTTAAGGCAACTTTTTGCTCAGCCAGTGGTTTTCAGTTCTCATCAAGCCACTGAGTAGCCCTTTCTCTTCTCACCACTGCACCAATTTTTGGGTTCAGAGTGGTGCTCTTTTGGATCCCTGCACTGTTTTATTGCCCAGGCAGGGTTCTAGATGGAGCCTGTGCATACTTGGGATGGATCTGCCCTCCTAAATAGCTGTTTTCTGTGAAGACCTTTGGCTGAAGGATGTGTACTGCAGTCACTGGTGTCTGGGTGAGTTTCAGGCTAGGGTCTTCACACACTTACCAGTGGTATCAGGCCAGGCCTCTTACTGTTGCTTGTACACTTACTTTTGCTTGTGCAGCTCTTTTCCAGGTGTGTCTTTGTCCAGGGCCTGTGGACCCAAGTGATCAGAGGTGTAGTGCCCTGATTGGACCTGCCTGTAGCCATGCCACTATGGTCCATATACATATATGTATATATAATTTAAAAATAGAGAAACTGAAGCAAAGGAAAGCTAAGTGATTTTTCTTAAAAGTTTTCCAAGGACATGTTTCAAAGCCAGTTTTTTTGGCTCCTGCAGGCCTTTATTACACAACCATATGCTATACCCCATCAGCTAAGCACTTACATTCTAAATCTTAAAAAACACTGAAAGTATGCCAAAGCTGTTATCTTTCAGTAAAGATTAAAAGTTACTTTCATGTTATACATATCTTAGTCTTCCACAATATCTTCATGAGCACATATGGTACCTATACTTTGCAGAAAATAATTCTGTTTAAATAATAAAATAATGCTATCTGAGAAATAAAGAACAGCCCCAGTAATCTAAATTTATGCAGGTTCCCTGGCAGAAAAGAGGAAACTGTGTTAAGAAGTCAGGTTGGGTTGCACTAGGAGTGGAGCCAACCCTTGCAATATGAAATCTTGGCAGACTGAAGCCCAGGGCTGATGGCTCACCAATAACCTCCTTTTGCTGAGCCATTACCTTAGGAGTTTCTCATCATCTTGCTGGCTCTCAGAGACTTACTGGGCTTTTGTTGGGATTTTTAAATTCACTAATCATTTCAGGTAGCAAAGCAAAAACCCCAGATATACATCCTCTGCCAATACTTCATAACTCTGAATAATGACACCATGAATATTTATGTCATATTATCACTGCTGGGAGGAGGGCAGTTTCAGCACAAGTAATCATATTTATTTTCCATCTCACTGCTCAACCCTAAATATTCTTCCTGTGTCTCCTCGCACTCATCAGCCTCAAACAACCTGGATCACACTTATGGTCCTATGATACAAGTGGAGTATCCCTCAAAAAAATGTTCATTTTGCTTGTTCCTGTGCAATTAGAGGGCTGGGGAGCCATGCGTTCTTTCATCCACTCATCAGCAAATATTCAAGGAAGGCATACTATGTACCAGGCATTGTGCTGGTTCCGAGATACCAAATAAGTAAGATACACTTCTTACCTACAAGTTGAGTTGGGAATCCAAAGCCCCACAGTGAGGTGTTACAATGATTAGTGCTGAGCCCTGGTTGTTGTAGGTGAAGCCACTCTCAGGGACAACATGAACAAAGGACATGAGAAACAGCAGAGTCTTGACAGATCATTTCAAGCCATCTAGTGTTGTCAGAGAGCAGAGAGCATGGGATAAGAATGGCAGCAAGATAATGGCCTTCAATGATTTTTTAAAGAGCTGGGAGTAGCAGAATTTGAGCCATCAACAGTAAGTCTGCAAGATTGTTGGGATACTGATGAGTACAATCCAGATGACAACTTCTAAGGGCCCAGACTGGACTTGTGGAGGCAGGTATGTAAAGAAGAAACAGATTAAGAAAATATTTGGGGGCCGGGGATTTAGGTCAGTGGTTTGGTGGCCTGCCTTGCAAGCGCAAGGACCCGAGTTCAATCCCCTGTACCCCCAAAAAAATATTTGGAAGATTAAATCAGAAAGAGTGCATAAAAGTAGGAAAGTTTAGAAAGGTTGAGATAAGTGTGTCAAGGTTGGGGAGAAGAAGGAGGAACTGACAAATAGGAAACTTTGCATATTATCCTCTGGAAATTTGATTTATTTAAAATATAGTCTTCCCATCCAGGTTCTTGTTGTTTCTTTCCAAATATTCAGATTGTCTTCTGGTCCCTCAAGGATGTTTTATCATTTTAATCATATAGGCCTCTTATTTCTTAATAGGTTCGTATCTGTGGATTTGATTTTTAGAATTTTTTTGTTATTAATGTAAATAGTCCCTTTTTGACATTTTTTTTCTCATTGTTATATCAGTGAGGATTCTTTTGGTTCCAAATGAAAGAAAACCAAACTCAAATTGGTGTCTACAAATAATAGCACATATGGAGTGCTTAACATTCTAAGACATTGTTCTAAGGTTTTATGTTTATTAACTTTGAACTCATTTAAATAAAAGGAAAGTTTATTATCTCACATAATTGGATAAATAAGTCATTCAACTGGCTTCAGGTACAAATAAACCTAGCACCTCTAAAAAACATCACTGGAATTAAGTTGTCTCCATTTCTTGGCTTCACAGTTGCACTGACTATAGCAGCTGCTACACTGTACCCTTCTAGGTACCTACCTTAGTAAAGAGTTTGTTGCGGGGGTCCACTTCCAATAAAGATCTAGACTCTTACCAGACCAACTTGAGATGCCCATCTCTAGAAAATCAATCTTGACTGACTAAACATGGTCAAGTGCCACTTTCCCAAAACTACATGCTCTTGAGAGTAGGGTTGGATTCATTCACCATTTTTATGATGTTATGTTAGATGTCCCCCAACAAACCTCATGCAGTCACAGGTGGAGCTTTTTCTGGAATGGATTCATGGTGTAATGCTAGGCTCAAGGACACTAGGCTCAAGGGATTGAAGGGGTGAGTGCTACCTGTCCCAAGTAGTCTGCATAAGATAAAAAGGAGCAGAAAGACACTACTGAGGGCCTTTCCCTTGCTCCCTTGTTGCTCCCTGTGGGTGTCAGGAACTGTTTCTCCTCTCTGATGCTCCTCTTCCATGCACCACTCTGCCTTGGAGCCAGCCAATTATGGACTGAAATATCTACAAATTCTGAGCTAAATAAACCTTTCCCCCTTTAACCTTGGGCATTGGGTATTTGGTCTCAGTGATGAGAAAAGAAACTAAGATAATGACTAACAAAATCAGGTACTTTTGCAAGAAGTGGAAATGGATATAGGGCAGATGGAAAAAATAATTAATGTCTATTCTACTGGTTATTATTATCTCAAACTAAAACTATAAGTAAGTGCACGCACACATACAACAACCACCAAGCAGCTTGGCATTTTGTTCTTGTTTGGTTTTGTTCTGTTTGAGATCCTTGGGATTGAACCCAGGGTTTTGCATATGTCAGGCAAGCACTCTTCCACTGAGCTACACCTCCATCCCTGACTTGGTTTTTAAATTACCTTAATTTAGATGTTGTACTAGATTGACTGCATTACATATCCCAATTTTCACACCTTCCAAATATAATAACATTGCCAACTCTGGGCCAGTCTTGTATCTTGCTTTCTGCCAATAGGAGCAACCTGATACAGGCAGAGGCTTGAAAAGAACTTTGAATTTTCCACTGCTGCTCAATTTGAACTTGGCCACCACCATGAGAATAAGCCTGGGTTAGCCTGCTGAAAGACCAATACCATGTGACAAAAGCCCTGTTGTCTTTGCTATCTTCAATCAACCAGCCCTTCATTCAACTAACTCCAGATATTTGAACATACCTCACTAAGTTTAGCCAAACTTGGTCCTGAGCAGCAGGACAATCCAGCCATTGACTCACGAGAAATAATAAAGGGTTGTGTTATAAGCCACTAAGGTTTTGTGGTTTATCGTGGAGCAATAAGCATCTGAAATAGACCTTTTCCTTACATGTTTAATAATACAATTATCAAAATTAACAAAGGTGACTAAGCCTGATACTAGTGGGTCAAATTTGAGGGTTAGAAACAGAATAGAAAAGAGGTGAATGCATGGTTAAGTAGGTTGCTGCAGTGGGATGTTTGCAGACTGAGGCTTGAAGTGCTAAAAGCTAAAATACAAAAGTAGTCACAAGTCTAACCAATCAACTTACAAGTTTCCATTCACACTTTTATTGAAATACTGTTAATAGATGGGATAGGGAACAGCAGGGTTTTCCAGGTTCTTATTTGTCCTAATCAATGAATTGGTCAGGACAACTGGTAGATGTAAAAGATTAGGTTATTTGAGGGCAGAAATAAGAAAAAGAAATAGGAGAGGTGCTCAGGGAGAAAGGAGAAAGAGAGAAGATACATCCTGTAAGAAGAACAGATCACTGCAAGAACAAGAAAGCAGTGGCCACAAAGTCAGTTGCTGCAGTCCTTTTCTGTCTCTTTGATAGTTAATCCAGGTGGTCCCACCTGAGCCCATGCTAGACTTGATATCAGGAGCCAGGTTCTGTGCATTCTCAGGTCAGAAGATTGGTACCAGGTCCAAGGCTCAGTTTGGTCCTGTGTCTGCCTCAGGAACTGTGTTCTGGGCCCATGACTAATAAGCCTTCTCAACTGGTAGATTGTACCCAACTGCTCCAGCCATGTTGCTGTGTGCCAGCCTCCTGCTACAATCCCATTCGGTGGTGCAGTGTATCTCAGCAAAGATAAGGGCATAGAGAAGAGCGAACTAATAGAATGTACAGAGCATAATGACCCCTCTGACGTGAACAAGTGCACATTGGCAAGAACAGAATGAGGTAGAAACTAAAGAGAGACAATGCTGGGATACAGGAAAACTAGAGAGAAACTGACCCAGTTTTATAATCTCCGAAAAAAGTACAATCTCTGGAAATTTGGAAACAGAGTTTACTAAAAGATCTGAATGATTCTGTAGACCATAAGAAAATTAAAATCTGGAAAAGAAATTGTTTCATCAGCTATGTGCTACAATGAAAAAAATCAGAGTGGTGAAGTTAGTAACCTGAGTTTGGTCCGATTGACCTTGGGCTGGCCACAAAGGTCTTCAGGTCTTACTTTCCTTACACGGAAAATGAAACCATTAGATAATCACCAACTTTTTCTCCACTTTTAAATTTCTCCAACTCTACATAAAGGAAAAACACAGCCCTAAAACACAAAAAAATAATTTGTGGAATATTTCATCTACTTTAATTTTGGTAAATGAATCAACTGTTTGCCAGGGAACTGTTAAAAAGAGTCACAAAGGCAGCAAGCTGTCATTTCAATGCAGAGGATGCGGGAGCTGTACACATAAGGCTTCAAATGTATGATAAAAAAGAATAATCTTTTGGCTATTATCTTTTTTGTAGAAACATTTCACATCTCCTAGAGTAATGAGGTCTATGTCTACTTTTTTGACTGTAGAAAAATGATCAAATGTTTTTCTGGTTCAAATCAATAGGAATGACCTCTCTATCAATTTTCATTGATCTATTTGTTATTTTAATTTTCAATTTATTTTGTTATTCTTTTGGTTCAGGCTGGCCCTGAGACTGCAACGATCCACCTGCCTCCGCCTTCCAAGTGATGAGGTTACAGATGTGAACCACTGTGACTAGGTCATTACTGAGCTGTCCACATTCACCTCCATCCTAATGGCATCCTGATTTTTTTTTTTGTGAAAATACCTCTCCTGTACTGTATGATGTTGAGGAAAGGAGAATTCTTGGAAAGCATTTACCCTGACAGAAAACGAAGGGCTCAGATCTTCCTTCCCCTGTCTTTAAAACATGTTATTATACTTGGCAGACTTTCTGAAGACTTTGAATGTGAACCAGCTGAGCTAGGGATGGGTGTTATTCTTTTTTATGTTTAAATTTTTTAAGAAGAATAAAGATATACCACATACAGGTATAAATTCCCTATGATGAATGCAATCATTGTGTATGTCTAAAATGTACCAAGAAAATAAATTTTTAAAACACTCAAAAATTTTTATTAGTACATGTTTGCAGTACACCATGATTACATTCATCATGAGGAGTTTATATGTGTACATATCATATATTAATTCCCTTTTATAAAAATTAATTTTATTGGTACATTTAAGGTATACAATATAATGACATTCATCATTGGAAATATGCATCTTTATATAACCTATCTTGGTTCTTATTTTTCCCCATCACCCTGCCCTCTCTTTAACCCCTCCCTCTCTTCCCACGTACAAACACTTTGTTTCTATTTTTTCATTTCCTCATATTAATCCCATTCCCTTCTTTCCTTTCTCCTATGCATTTCCCCTTCCCCCTTCCCCCTTTTCTTCCTATTTCAAATTTCTATTATACCTTTTAGTCCTTATTTACACTTTCAGTTTCAGCCATAAAAAATGAGAAATTAGAGACATTTATACCTACATGAATGCACATTTTAATTTACGTCCCTCCTCTCTCCCCTCCCTCTTGGTCCTCTTCCCATTTACAGGTGATCTATCTTCCTGTTTACAGGTATCACTCTTCCTAGATGCTGCTCACTAAACTCTTCCTTCCCCAGCTATTGGGCTTTCCATAGTTGTCCATGAATCATGCCCGTTTCTAAAACCTGATCTTTTAACTGCACCTCCACTATAGGAACTCCTCACATTTCCAACAAATTACCTTTATCTTGTACTATTTTGAGTCCTTATCTATTGCTGGCAAATTAAAATCCCGACTACTATTCCACCAGAACCAGTCTTGTCCATAAACCACAGTGTGGTGCTCTCTCTTTCTTCCTGCCCTCAAACTTACTGTTTACTCCAAACCATGCACTTTTGCTCCTTTAATAACAATCTAGTACTTTTTACATCTTCTGTGGAGACTCTGTAGAGTAGCTGTTACAAGCATCAGTTATAGAAATCAGTTTATCCATTTATATACAATGTAAAAATCTAGTTCCTTAATATCTTGTTTCAGTTTATTCATTTTTAAAATGAGCAGAAGTAATGAACAATTTTGAGGATTTGATGAGTTATACTGCCTGAGAAATGCAATAATATATTGAATGAGAATAATGTTTGGCACTTGGTAAATGCTATATAACTGTTTGCTATTGTCATTATGTACCAAGTACTTTACAAAAAATTCTCTGTGTCTTTCACAATAATTTCTGGAGTAGACACAATCATCCTCATTTTATGTATGAGGGAACTGAGGCACAGAGAAGTTTAAAACACTTCAGGTCTTACATCTAGTAAGAAAATAACAGTGGAGGAGTAAATTTCATTTTGTGGTCTGTCTACTGTCTAATGCTTGCCTCAATTCAGTTTTGTCCCCTTCTAGAACATCTTGACATCCTAGGTCATGATTAGGGCAGCTCTCTGCTGCTGTCCAGCTTGGGCCAAGTCCTGTCCTGCCTGAAAAATGCAATTAAATTTTAATTGGGCCTGTTGACTTCAAGCTCCTTCAAGTCATGGGCTGGCTTTCTTTGCCCAGGCAGTACCCAACACAGCACCTGCTAGACAACATGGAGACTCATGATTAGTGGGTTTAATCTATGAGGGTAGTCAAACCAGGGAAGTAAAACCACAAGACTACTGAGCCCAAAAGAATGTTTGAATTTTTAATTATGCGATTCGCCTTTTGGGAACAAGTACTTAGGGTATAATTTGAATAGAGAAAAAAAGACTTATAAGAAGAGATGCTCATCTTGCGTTACCCTAAAATGTAAGTGACCTAAAGAAGTAAAAACAGTAATATAGTGGTAAATAATGCTGTTTTATAGTAATGATAAAAATAATAGCTGGGCATGGTAGTATATGTCTGTAACCTTAGCACTCTGGAAGCTGAGCAAAAATATTGCAAAAAAGTTAAAGTCTGGCCTGGGTGATTAAGTGACTTAGCAAGATCCTGTCTCAAAATAAAAAATAAACAATGGGCTGGGGATGTAACAGTGCAAATGTGTTAGGTTCAAACCCCAACAACAATAACAAAACAATATTCATGGCTAAATTTTTCAAATGCTTATACTGTAACATGCTCTGTTGGGGAAGCTTCAGCAGTGGGCTCGGCTCTCCCATCAATGCTATGAGGAAAATATTACCATTGCTTCCTCTTCACAGGTGAGGGAAATGAGGCACAGGGATCACTAAGATTCACATGACCAGCAAAAGACAGCACTGAAGGACAGGTACTAGTATGGGGAAGAAAAATTATGCTATTGTGTATGTGAGGAAAACTAGTATGTTTATTCAGTCATCAGAATGGTGCTAAACAAAAAACAGAGAGAAAGGAGAGAGAGGAAAAACCAAAGGTTGAAGAGAGAGAGACCAAAATGTTAAGCTGGGGAGGAAGGGAGGAACATTTGAACATTTTCTTCCCATTTTCCAATATCTATTATACATTTTGGTCCTTATTTATACTTTTCACACCAGAGAAAGATTTGTCAAATTTATCTCACTTAAGAGTATGGTCTTCCCTGGGCTACATAGTGAGTTCCAGGTCAGTCTCAACTACATAGTGAGACCCTGTCTCAAAAAACCCCCAAAAAAATTAAAAAAAAAAAGAGTGGGGTCTGAAAGGTACATCCATATAGCTAGAAATGTCTCAAGTCTATCCTTCTTTATGGCAGAATAGTACTCCATTATATTTTTTAAAAATACATCTTCTTTATTCATTCATCAGTTGATAGGCATTTGGGATGTTTCCAAGACTTAGCTATTACCAACTGTGCTGCTATAAACATGAGTGTGCATATATTGTTGTGGTAAGATGCTTTTGATTCTTTCTTTCAATAAGACACTAAGAAGTAGGATATCTGGGCCAAGTGGAACCTTTAGTTTTAGTTTTTTGAGGAATCGCCATACTGATTTCCACAGTGGCTGCACCAATCTACACTCCCACCAATACTGGAAAAGTGTTCCTTTTTCCCAGAGTCCCACCAGCATTTGTTATTGGTTGATTTTTTTTATAGCAGCCACCATTTCTGGACTGAGATGGAATCTCAGCATTGTTTTAATTTGCATCTCCTGAATGAACAGTGATACTGACCATTTTTTCATATATTTATTTGCTGATACTTCTTCCTTATCTGAGAAGTGTGTGTTCATTTCAGATACCCATTTTTGGATTGGGTCTTTAAATGTGGGGGATCCAATTTTTGTTTTAGTTCTTTATATATTCTAGATAGTAGTCCTTTGTCTGAGGAACAGCTGGTAGAAATTTTTTCCCACAATGAGGATTATCTCTTCACTCCAGGTGGTTTCTTGTGCTGTACAAAAGCTTTTTAGTAAGATGAGATCCTAGTTGTTGATTCCTTATGATATTTCCTGTACAACTGAGGTTTTCTTCAAAAAGTCTTGCCTACACCAATGCCTTCAAGAGTTCTATTTTATATTCCAGATTTAGTGTTTCTGTTTTAATATTTAGATATTTGATCCATTTTGATTTTAGTTTAGTGCATGGTGATAGATATAGTTCTAGTTTAAATCTTCAGCATGTGGACAGCCAGTTTTCCCAGCATCATTTATTAATAGAGGGTATTTATTAATTGCTGTTTTCATCCATGAACCCACTCACAGAACAGGGTTCAGGGGGCCCGGACTGGGAGGGCAAGGCACAGAATCACCACACAGACTCTGGGGAGGTTTCTGGAACACTTCTGCTTTATTCATCAAATGCACAGGCTTTTTCATAATATTGGTTCCTCCTACCCAAGAACAAGGGATATCTCTCATTTTCTGATATCCTCTTTGATCTCCTTTTTCAAAGAACTGTAGTTTTCCATGCAGAGTTATTTTATTTCCTTCATTAGATTGATTCCTGGGTATTTCATTTGGGGGGATGCTATTGAGAAAGATATGGTTTCCCTAATTTCACCTTCACTGAGCTTGTTATTTGTGTAAGTACTAACTTGTAACAGTAAAATTTAATTTTGTAAAATATGATCTTCGAGATAACATGAATCAAATTAAAGATTAATATTGATCAACAAATTTATCTTCAGTTCTCCCACATCCACATTCAAAATTCTTTCCAAACCTTTTTTAGTTTTTATTTTTAATTGAAACATGAAAATTGTACAGGTTATGTGTCATGGTATGATATTTTAATGCATGGTACAATCTGTAATTATCAGATCATGATATCTGGCATAACCATCCATAATCTCAGATAGTTCTTTGTGTTGGTAGCATTCAAAATTGTCATACTGCCTACTTTGAAATACAGTTAATTGCTCTCAATCATAGTTACTCAGTGTCCAATCTTTGAAAACCCATTCCACCTTTCCCATTCCCATAGCCCACCCCCTACTGCTCACTTTCTGTTTCATTCAGGCCCTTATGAATTCATATGCAAACTATTTTTATGGTCTCCAAATAGTGTCCCCATTAGAAATCCCCCATTCATCCTATTCTAGTGTGAAATTTAACTTATCAAAGGTAGCTCTGATAACATTTTCCCCTTGCTCAAAAGCCTTCCTTGATTCCTTACAAGCTGTTTTTCTTTAATGCAAAAAAATAATAACTTTAGACAGTATTCATCCTAAAATCATTTGAAATAACCATGGGCAAGGCTATTCTCAGAATAATGAAAACATAGTATAGGGAAGAAATATAGAGACCATCTAAAATTAATCTTCAAATCACATTTTAAACTCATCTCTTTTAAGTCTCTGTGGAAAATAAATTGGTGGGGTCACCAAATAGAGGAAGTGATCTCGATTTAACTTGGCAGACTACATGGAATAAACTAATGCCATGGGTTCTCTTCAAACTTACATCATCTTTTACTGTTTCATTTGCCTTCCAAAGGTACTTTGCCTTCAGGATCTCCTCCCCTCAAACTTTTTATTATGCCACTACCAGAGAGATCTTTTGAAAACTCAAACATATGTCATGACTGAGAAACTTCCATTCTTACAAAATAAAGTCCATAGTTGCATTAAGATCCTGTCTGAAACAGTTGGAATATAAACATGTCTTCACCATTCCCTGCATCCCAATTTGCAATTTTATTTCTAGCTCCTTCTCCAAGAGGTGGAGTCTATTTCCTCACCTTTTGAACTGAGGTTGGGGTTGTGACTTTCTTTAACCAATAAAAAATGTCAAAAATGACAGAGCACCAAGTCCAGATGTAGGTATCAAGACCTGTGTGTATCTACTCATCTTGGTGAAAGCCACTCATGAACCAGCCCAAGCTGTTCAACTAAATGATGAGAGACACATGATCCAATCACCTGTATTCACTCAGGAAACACCCAGCCAAATGCCAGTCGTCCTAGGCAAGCTGGCCCCCAGCCTTGCCACTGGGTCACCACATATTTATGACCAACTCCAGATGGAACCATCCAGGTCTGGCCCAGATCTGCAGAGCTCCCCAACTGGGCTGGACACTCAAAAGCAGTAGTAAACACTTATTGCTCAAACCACTTCATTTAGGATCATTTGTTATACACCAATTGCTCACTAAAATACCAACAAACCCTCCAACTTCTTCTCCTAATTCATTCAACCTAAACTATTGTGATTCCTTGTGTTTCACAACCATATCTCAATGCCTTTGTCATACTGCATCCTCTGCTAGAAGACCCATTCTCTTTTCTATCTTAGGCAGATCCACTCACCTTTAAGATGCAGCTCAAACATTATTCATCAGATATTTATTGAGGTTAGGCACTGAGGTTTCAAAACTGAGCAAGACCATCTGCACTCTACAAGATCACAGAGGAGGAAAAGGTAAACAAATAAATAGCTAATGTCACTTTCTTATTTCCTTTTCTCACTCTCTTAGATAGATTATTTCTTCCCAAGAACTCTCCTTCCTCAATTATAGCACTTCTCAGCATATATTACTAGTACCTAAATGGAAGTACTCTTAGGAAGAACAGATGAAAGGCCAGGCTCTAATCATGGTACCTGAAACATAGGAAGTAGAAAAGTAGGTGTTAAGTCTTGCTATTTTGGTTAATCATCATGCACATTGATCTCCATTTCTTGACTATGTATAATACTCTTGAGAGGAGGAACTGTGGCTGTGGGCTCTTGTATTATGCTAGGGCACCCTCTGCTGTGTGTATCTGTCCAATATCTGGGTATGAAAATGTCCTGAGGGAGCCCAAGGGAATGTTTCCAAGGGATAGACCCATATCCTTAGCTAGGCAGGGTGCTGTGTCCCTTTTAGTGCTGTGAGTGAAACAAGTTTATGTTATAGTTGCAACCATACATTTGTGTTTTGAATGAACAAAATGTTTTGACTCAAATGTTTTGTATGTGTTTAGATCATAAATAAGCACTTTAGAAGTAATTGAGGAAGCCATGCATGCATGTAATCACTGAACTTGGGAGGCTGAGGCAGGAGGATTGTCACAAGTCTAAGGCAATCTTAGGTTATGTAGTAAGTTTGAGGCCAGCCTGAACTGTATAGTGAGACCCTGTCTCAAAAACAAACAAACAAATAATAAAGGAATAAAAGTGAGATGGTGAGATAGATGACACATCACCTGCTATGTTTGAAAAACCTCTAAGAAAAAATAGAGGAACTGTGCTAGGACACACCTATCACTTGAAATTTTAGGTACAGACCTCTGAATATAGACACATCTCGATTTATGGAATAAAATAATTCACCATTGTAGTGGTCATATTTTTATTAAATCATATCATATGCCATGATTACTTAGTAGGGTAATTATAAAAATATTTAAATAGAAAAGATAAATATTGCAATTTATGATTGTTAAACAAATTATTTGAGATAATATATTTGCCTAAAACTATGTAATTACTATATTAGTGTCTTAGACACTTTTCTCATTGCTGGGACACAGTACCAAACACACAACTTAAAGGAGGTAAGCTTTATTTTGGTTCAGAGTTTGTAGAGGTTTCAGCCCATAGTCAGCTGGCTCCAAGGCAAGAAGGCATGACACAGGGACATGGTCAATATGCTGCTCATTGCTCAGGCATGGAAGACAGGAAGTCAAGAGAGGAGCCAGGAAAGGAGAGATAACCTTCTCACATCACACACACAGTGATCAGCTTTTTCTAGCCTCTTACCAGCAAGTCAGCCATAATGCTCCTATAATCCATACAGTCACCTTCCAAACATCCCACCAGTAATCACATGAGGCTTTAAGGAGACATATAGCTATAAACCATATCAATTAATGACATTACTATATACTATAGTAAGAAAGAAAATGGTGGGAAATTTGGCTTAGTGGCAGACTGCTTATCTAGTATGCTCAAGACCTTGGGTTCAATTCTCAGTACATGCACACAAGGAGATGTTGTTTTTATAAAGTACTTTGTACTTTAAAATATATTCAAAGACTTCATAAATAGGGAAAGTTGAAGGGAGACAAGAGAGGGCAGGGGAATGGGAAAAAATAAGAATCAAGATACATCATGTAAATATACAAGACCCAGAGATGAATGAAACTGTATTGTTTACCTTAAAAATACCAAAAGAGATCCCAGAGATCCACCCTGACCCCAGAGGCTGGGGCAAACCCACCCAGCTAAGGCCTGCCCAGGAAAGAGCTACAGAGGTGCAAAAGTATCAGTCAGAGGCTGGCCCCACAGCATTGGTGGTTTGAACCCAGGAATTGGTGATGAGTAATTGGTGGTGCTGCTGGTGAGCAGCAGAGAAAAGGCCTCTTGGTGGCTTGCTAAGAATTGAACACTACTAGATGAGCAAAAACTTGTCTCAAGAAAGGCACAGAAGGCTGCATCTGTTGAAATAAGAAGACATGGAAACAAGTCTCAAAACCAGACTTCCAGATCACCTAAGGCAATCACAAAGGGAAACAAGATGGAATAATCTGATACTCAACTACCTGGACTCCCTGAACTGGCAACAAAAGAGGATCTGGAAAAAATGAAATCAGAAATAATTTCTCAGGTAACAACAGAGATTGTATCCATAGTGCAAGATATGATTAATAAATCTAGAGTGCACACAGATTGAAAAAAATAGAGGAGATGAGAAACATGATGGAATCCCAATATAGGACACAAATGGAATCCATAAAACAGATGCAAACAGATTTCCAGGAGATTAAAAACTCCATTGAACATTTACATAGCAGAATGAGCCAATGTGAAGATAGAATTTCAGATATAGAAGATAGGATTGCAAATAGGGACCAGGAAAAGAAAAACTTCTTAAAAATAGTAATGGACCATGAGAAATCAATCCAACAGCTTCTAGATGATGCAAAGAAAAATAATATAAGATTGATTGGAGTCAATGAAGAAACAGGAGAGAGCGCAGATGACATAAAAGAACTTTTCACAAAATGGCAGAAAACTTCCAAAATAGGGGAAAAGAACTTAATATACAGATAAGTGAGGCATACAGGACTCCAACTGGATGTGATCAAAGAAGAATCTACACATAGTAATATAATAGTTAAAATTCCAGAAATCCAACAGAAAAACAAAATTCTACAAGCATTAAGAGAAAAGAAATAAATCTCACACAAAGCAAAGCCCATCAGAATCACAGCAGATGTCCCAACACAAACCCTCAAGGCAAGAAGATCTTGGAGTGATGTGTTTCAAGCCCTAAAGGAAAACAGACTCCAACCCACATTGATATACCCTGCAAAAGTATCTTTCAAATTGATGGAGAAATAAGATACTTTCATGAAAAAGACCACTTTAGGAACTTCATGAATACTAAACCAGCACTCCAAAAATTTTTAAACAATATCCTAGGAAAAGGCAATGAGGACAACCCCAGGAAGCCCAATAGAATGAATCCATCAGGCATGACAAGAAATTAAACACAAAGGGAGAGAATGTAACAAAAAGAAAAAGTCATGACAAGGATGAGTCCAAAAATATCAGTTATAAACATAAATGTTAGTGATCTCAATTTACCAATCATAAGAAATAGACTGGCAGAATGGATCAAGAAGCAAGATCCAACAATATGTTGCATACAAGAAACACAATACAAAAAGACACTCTTGACTGAAAATTAAAGGATGGAAAACAATATTCCATGAGACAGGAATGAAAAAAAAAAGAAAAAGCAGGAGTAGCTATCCTATTTGCAGATCAAATGGATTTTTAAAAAATGGATTTCAGACCAACACTGAATAAGAGGGACAAAGAAGGACTTTACATTCTTATAAAGAGAAAAATCCAAGAGGAAGAGATGATAATCATAAATACATATGCACCAAACATTAGTGTGCCCAACTATATAAAACAAATGCAACAGGCATGAAAAATCAAATAGGCACTAATACAATAGTAGTGGGGGACCTCAGTACCCCACTGTCACAAATAGATAGATCACCTAGACAGAAAATAAAAAACAAAATACTAGAACTCAAACTCTTGAACAAATGAACTTAACAGATGTTTACAGAGTGTTCCACCCCACAATATCAGAATACACATTCTTCTCAGCTGCACACAGGTCATTCTCCAAACTAGACCACATATTTGCTCATGGAACATGTTTACATAAGTGCAAAGGAATTGAAATTATCCCCTGTATATTATCAGATCATAGTGTGATGAAATTTGAGATCCATAGCAAAAGAAACCACAACTTCATAAACACATGGAAATTGAACAATGCATTTCTGAATAACTAATGGGTCACAGAGGAAATTAAATAAGAAAAGAAATCAGAAGGTTCCTACATTAAATGACAATGACAATACAACATATCAGAATCTATGGGACACAATGAAAGCAGTCTTATGAGGGAAATTCATAGCAGTGAATATTCAGGAAAACAGAGTGAGCTCAAATAAACAACCTGATGCTGAACCTTAAACTTCTACCAAGAACAGGACAAAGCTCATACAAGGGAGGAAATTATAAAGATCAGAGCAGAAATCAAAGCAATGGAGATGAAGAGAACAACACAAAAAATCAATAAAGCAAAGAGTTGGTTCTTCAAAAGAATGAACAAAATAGACAAACCCTTAGCCAATCTCCTCAAAAAAAGCAAAGAAAAGGCCCAAATCCATTCAATTAGAATGAAAAGGGTACCTATATGCCAATAAAACAGAAAAAATGAACAGATTCATATGATTACCAAAGTTGAATGAAGATGACCTAAAAATTCTAAACAATCAATGAATTTCAAAATTAATTAAAAACTTACTGGACCACGGATTTAGCTCAGTGGTTCTGCTGTCTGCCTCAGAAATGCAAGGCCCCATGTTCTATCCTTGGTACCAAAACAAAACAAACAAACAAACAAACATAAACTTACCAACTAAGAAAAGCCCAGGCCCTGATGGCTTCACTGCTCAATTCTACAAGACATTTAGAGAGAAACTATTGCCAATACTGTTTAAACTCTTCAGTGAAACTGAAAGGAAAGCAATACTCCTGAATTCATTCCTGGAAGCAAGCATCACCTTGATCCCCAAAGCAGAGAAAGACCCAAACGAAAAAGAGAACCATAGGCCATTCTCACTAATGAATATTGATGCAAAATCCTTAATATACTGGCAAAATAGAGTGCAGAAGATCATTAAGAAGGTCATACACCCTGACCAAGTGGGATTCATCCCAGAGATATAGGAATGGTTCGACACATGCAAATCAATAAATGTAATACACTCTATTAATAGGGCCAAGGACAAAAACCATATGATCTCAATGGATGCAGAAAAAGCTTTCAACAAAATTCAACATACATTTATGATTTTTAAAAACCCTAAAAAATGGAATAGAAGGTCTCTACCTCAACCTGATAAAGGCCATTTATGAAAAACAATAGCCAACATCATACTAAATGGTTAAAAACTGAAACCCTTCACACTAAAATCAGGAACAACACAGGGATGTCCACTATCACCACTCCTGTTCAATATAGTTTTGGAAACATTAGCCACAGCAATTAAATAAGAGAAAGAAATAAAAGGAATAAAGACAGGAAACAAAGTTAAGCTGTCATTATTTGCAGATGACATGATACTTCATATAGAAGATCCCAAGAACTCCATCAAAAGTCTTCTGGACTTAATAATCAAATTCAGTAGAGTACCTCGATACAAGGTCAACACACAGAAATCAATAACTTTCCTGTACATGAAAAACAGACTCACTAAAAAAGGAAACTGGAGAAAAATCTCCCTTCACAATAGCATCCAAAAAAAATAAAAAGAAAAAAGAAATACCTAGGAATTAGCTTAACAAAAGAAATCAAAGGCCTATACTCTGAAAACTATAGCACTCTGAAAAAAGAGATTGAAGAGTATATCAGAAAGTGGAAAGACATCTCTTGCTCCTGGGTAGGAAGAATCAACATTGTGAAAATAGCCATACTGCCAAAACAATCCCAGTTGAAATTCCAGCAGCATACTTCAAAGACCTTAAGAAAACAATCCAGACATTTATTTGGAACAAGAAGAAACCTAGAATAGCAAAAGCAATTCTAGGCAACAAAAACAAGGTAGCGGGTATTGCAATCCCCAACTTGAAACTGTACTTCAAAGCTACTGTGATAAAAACAGCAACCTACTGGCAAAGGAGCAGAGCTGAGGATGAGTGGAGCAGATTAGAAGATGCAGAAACATCTGTGGAGAAACTCAGACACTTAATCTTTGACAAAGGAGCCAAACACCCTCCCTGGAAGAAAGATAGCCTCTTTAATAAATGGTGCTGGAAAATTCTGGTTTCAACTTGCCAAAGATGAAAACTAGACCTATATCTCTCACCATGTGCTAAACTAAAATCAAAACGGATTAAAGATCTAAATATTAAAACAGAAACACTAAACCGACTGGAAGAGAGGCTAGGTAGAAGTCTTGAAGACAATGGTGTAGGAAAAGATTTCATGAACAAAACCTCATTGGCAGGTGAGCTAGCACAAAGAATCAACAAGTGGGCTCTCTTCTTATTAAAAAGCTTCTGCACAGCAAAAGAAACCTTCAACAGAGCTAAGAGACAACCCACAATGTGGGAAAAAATTTTCACTGGCTGTTCCTCAGACCAAGGTATGTATGTGTGTGTGTATATCTATCTGTCTATCTACCTATCTATCTATCTATCTATATCCAATATATAAAGAACTTAAAAAAATCAATCCTCCCAAATTTAAAGGCCCAATCCAAAAATGGATATCTGAAATGAACAGACTTTTATCAAAGACATAGAAATAGCAAATAAATATATGAAAAAATGTTCAACACCACCGGTCATTGGAGAGATGCAGATGAAGACTACCCTATGGCTGTATCATGAAATCAACCAATAAGAAATGCTGGCAGGGCTGTGGGGAAAAAGGAAACCTGCTTCACTGCTGATGGGAGTGGTGCAACCACTGTGGAAATCAATATGGAGATACCTCAAAGAACTAGGACTAGAAGTCCCATTTGACCCAGCTATTCCCTTGCTGGTTATCTTCCCCAAAGAATTAAAAGAATCATACCACAGTGATATATGCACACCCATGTTTATAGCAGCACAGTTTGTAATAGCTAAAACTTGGAAGTAGCCCAACTGCCCATCAACTGGAGACTGCATAAAGAAAATGTTTTTTTTTTAAATCATTAAAATGGAGTACTACTCAGCCACAAAAAAATGAAAAATTAGAGACATTTATAGCTAGTGAAGCAATACTGTTCAGTGAAATAAATAGGACACACATTGTAAATACCAAATAGTTTCTCTGGTGTGGGAAACTGAAAGCGTAAATAAGGACTAAAAGGTTTAATAGATAATGTGGAATAGGATAAAAATGGGCAAAGGGGAAGGGGAAGTGGGCAGAGTAGGGGAAAGGAAAGAAGGGAATGGAATTAATAAGAAAATGAAAAAATGGAAACAAAGTCTTTGTAGATAGGGAGGGAGGGAGGGGGTGAAGGGAGGGCAGGGGAATGGGAAAAAATATGAACCAAGATAGATTATGTGCATATTTCCAATGATGAATGTTGTTATATTATATACCTTAAATGTACCAATAAAATTAATAAGGAAAAAAAGACACTGACACTATGCCTGACCTTTGGGGGGCGGTATTGAGTATTAGATATTATATGTGAAAAAAATTTAAATAAGTTATTGACTAAGATTATGTTACTTTTCTTCTGGGAGTTTTCATTTGCTTTGGCAGGCTGCTGTGGCAATAGCAATCTTGCATCATCAGATTATAATCAGGAATCTAGATGATTCAAATCTTTCTTTCAGAGAATTTTGGCTTGGCCTAAAATGAGTCATCTTGTTCCACACTGTCTCTTCCTCAAAATTTGAAACAACCCTTACTACAGTGATTTGCCTGTTTTCACTTTTTTGTCACCCATCTGTCCCAACCTTGACTCTAGGAAAGCCCAAATCGTGGAACTGCCCAGCAACACAAATCCAGCAACACAGCAGTTCCAATACAAATCCTCTTCTGCTCAGAGGAACATGTGGAGGGTGCTGCAGAATTCTAAGTGTAGAGAATAGCCTCTTTTTCCATTTGTTTTATTAATCCCCTGGCCCTGTCATATAGCAAGTCATGAAAAGACAACAGCAATGACACCTGACTTGTAGGCACCTGAACTCAGAGTAACGCTTCTTTATTCTCAGAAGAACTGAAAAAGGAGTCCTTTGGCTTGAAAAATCTGTTACTTTTCTTTCTTTTCTCACTACTCACTTCTCCTGAGGCAGACCCAGGTATGAGAGATATGCCACATGGAAAGGCTAAAACCTCAACTTTCTACCATAAGTATGAAAAGGGGCCATGAAAAGCCAGAGAAATTATGGAGAGGACAGAACTAGAGAAATAGATTCCTCAAATCTGGATATAAAATCACCCCTGAACTCCCTGAACTTCTAGACTAATCTGATATGAAAAGGCAGAACAAGGACTTCAAAAACCAGACCAGAGTGTAGATCATTGCCCATGCCCCAGACAAGCCTCTGGGTGGAGCACATAGAGAGTGAAACAAAATAGCAATGCAAATGTCATCAACTAGCACAGATTCTTGGCCACATAATAAGATGGAAATCAGATATGGGCTGATTCTGGAGACAGCTGAAGCCCATCCACATTGTTTGCTTTTCTTCAAGGCCCTTACAGGGGAAGGTCCCTGTATGAGCTTCCAAGATGTTACCAATTGGCTGATGATTCTTGCTCAATGTGTATAGAAATCATGAAATAGCAAAGTGTAGCTCTTTTGGTGTTAACAGCCCTGAGATCTGCATGCCAGAATCTGTCCGCTGCTAATAGTTCTTAACTGCCAGCAGCTACTAATAGGTCTCAGGAACTCTTGCAGCCACCAGAGAATGTAATTTTTCATCATTATCCACTCTTCTCTATGCTGGCCACTTTGGTGTTACCCACTCATAACATGCCAGCTCAGTATGCTCTACTTAAGATAAAACTTATGGATAGACAAAATAAACCATCTGGAAAGAGGCTTCATTTAGACTTATGCTGCAGTGGAGGGGGAATAGCACATGATTTAAGATTTATTTGGAGGTTTCTTACATAGGAAAAAGAAAAGTCAGGCTTATGCATGAAGACTTTGTTTGGTCATGGATAGAGGAAAGGCCCTGGGCAGACTTACTTGAAGAGGGTTGCCAGGGGAGAATCATCTTGGAGGGCAAGTCATCCAGGGAGCTGCAGGGCAGAGTCATTTTTCTGTAATCGCTAAAGTAAGTATCTCGCAGAGTTGCTGTGGAGTGCCTAATTCACCTGGGCTGGCTGCAGGTGTTTGGGGCAGCCAGGGAAAAAAAATTAAAATACCACTTGGAGACTATCAGACCCCTCTCTCTAGTTTCAGAAAGGCCTTTAAATCACTGGAACCTTGGAACAGAGAAGGCAGACTGAGATTTGAGATCTTTAACCAGATTGATTATCTGCTAAAACTAAAGATCATGTTATCCAGAACACATTAACAAAACTCAGAGCCGGGGCCGGGGATTTAGCTCAGTGGCTCAGTGGCCTGCCTTGCATGCGCAAAGACCCGAGTTCAATCCCCAGTACCAAAAAAACAAAAAAACTCAGAGCCTCATAACACACTTCAAAATATCCAGGAAACTATTCAGAATTGCTTGACATATAAAAAATAAGGAAAGCCTCATAATTTTTAATAGCAGAGACAACCAACAGAGTGACCCAGAAATGACATGATGTTGAAATTACCCAACAAAAGTTTTAATGTATGCATTTTAACCCTCCATGAAACAGTCTTGAAATGAATGAAAAGTTGAGTTCTCAGCACAGAAATAGATTATCAAAAAACCCCAAATATTAGAAATAAAAGGTAAAATTTTAAATTTGCAGATGGAGTCAATAGCAGAATGGAGATGACAGAAGGAAAGATCAGTGAAATTGAAGATAGATTGATAGAAATCACCAAATAAGACCAAGAAGGACAAAAAATATTTTTTCAAACTTTAGACACTTGTAGGAAAATAGATGCACCTGGAAAATATAATGTTGAGTGAAATAAACTAGACACAAGCTTAAATACTACACGGTATCTCTCATTTGAGTAAGGCAAAGTATAGACAAACTATATAGATATATAGATAAAGGATGGGTAGAAAGGTACAAGAGGGTGGATCACTTGCAATAGAGAAGTGGTCCAAAGGAACAAGGGTAAGGGGAGAGGAAGAGGGGCAAAGATAATAAGAATAAAGATACACCACATACAGGAGCTTAATAACCCCAATTACTGTAAACATTATAGACCATAACATGAGCTAAGAAAAATAATATCAACAGAAATAAAAAATGGGATAAAGTAACTAGAGGAGGAGGAAGGGGCAAGAGAAAGGAAGGGGATTTTTTTAAAAGAAGGAAATATGCTGTAATATGTACATGTAATCATTCCCAAGATGATTGTAAACTACACAAGCAGCAAACATCTACAAACAAAATTTAAATTTTTAAAAAATTTCACAGAATCTTGGGGGAACTCTAGAACAATATAAAAGGTTAACATTCATGTCCAAGAACAACAGGAAAAATACATTGATGTAGAAAAAAATCTTTTAAAAAATCATGACCAAAAACATCATATCAATAGCTACTAGGGGAAGCATTTGATGATGCTAAAACTACATCCAGATTTTTTAAAATTCACAAACACAGAATAGATGAAAAACTTTATCATGTAAAAATTATCTACTAAAAATTTATGTCAAATACCATACCTAACAGGGAAACCATAAATCAGTCTCAGCAAAGTAAGGAAGAACTAAAGGATCTGTATCACTGCTAATCAACATGTTTTTAGAAAACCTAGGCAATGCAACATGAATTTTTAAAAAGGAGCAAGATATGTAAATCTGAATGGAAGAAATAAAATATCAATATTTGCCTAATATGTGACTACCCACCTGGAAACAACCGCCAACAACTGCAAACCACTGAAACTAGTAGTTTAATATTTTAGCTGGATATAAAAACAAATATACATGTTAATAAACACATTAATATTAAAATCAATTTTAAAATTTTTCCCCGGTACCAGGGATCAAACTTAGGACCTTGCACTTACGAGACAGGTGCAGCACCAATGAGCTAAATCCCTGGCCTTTAATTTTAAATTTTAAAGACATTTTAATTATTTTAATTACTATTAAAGTAATGGAAAATCAATTTAGTGAAGAGATTTTGTTAAAATAGGCCAGAAAAATGGATAAATATTCTTGTGATAAATATGCTTGTGTTTGGAAATATTTGATCTTTAAAGGTGATTATCTTAAAATCGGTTTACAGTTTAATGTAGTTCAAGTCAAAATCCTAAAGCACTTTTTTACAGAATTTTAAAATTGACTCTAAATGTCAAGTGGAAAATTGAATATTATTCATAAATACTTAAGACAAGTTTGACTTGTAACAGACAGAGCCAGCATTGGCTGTTTATTTGCTAGCATTTCTTTGCTATAGCAACAGCTATTTTGACTTTTCTCTAATCAAAAAAAAAGGAATGACAAAGATGCTTCTGTTTATAAGAATATATTTTTTCCTGAGTTTGATCCCCAGTACCACAAAAAATATATATATCTTTAAAAGTAAATATCTTTTTCAAAAGATAAATGATAAAGAATGAGAGAGAAAAGAGGGAAAAAAATAGTAACATTTTAGTGAAAAGATGAGAACCAGTATCTTATTTTGTCTTTTCTCATCCAACCCTTTATCGCAAGACAAACATGCATTGGTCAGTGAGCAGGATTTGGTAGGGCAATTAACCCTCAAAAGCACATCTTACCTAAGAATTCAGTACTCAATTCTAGAATCTACCCTAAAAATCATAGTTACAAATTATAATTTATCTGGAATCTATTGTGTTTCTGATAGTTTGTGTATATTTTTATACCAACTCTTTCTATTTTTACCACTACCTTGCAACATAGGTAATAGCTCCATTTTTAAATGAGAACACTGTGATTGGGAAGTTTAGTTCCTTAGAAATTGTCGTAGGTCAATTTCTAAGCGGCTGAGTCAGGAATAAAACTCAAATCTGTTGCCAAAGCCTGTGCTTTTTCTGCTACACCCTAATGCCTCTCTTCTGAGGAAGAAGCTGTGGAAAGAATTCCTCTGGCACTTCTCAGGCAACAGGATACCATGTCACTAGGAATATTTTCTAGCCAAGATCTCGGTGCCTGTGATGATTCATATATAGATCATGTTCCTTGAGAGTAGGGGAAGATGTGAAAGATATCTGTTAGCAGCTGTTTTTAACATCTGAACATTGTAAATAAAGTTCTCAATCCAATGATATTGTAGGAAATCTCAGAGGTCATAAGACTGCTTATTCCTCCCTGCAGCTAAAATTTCAACCCTTTCAGAAATTTCCTTTCCACTTCCAGCCTTAATGATGGCAAAAAATGTATTTTTATTATTAAATTATTAGCCATAAGAAGGTTCTGAAAAAATCAGAAGGCTCTTGATTCCAGCACTCAAGCCCAAGTAACTGAACTGAAGAAGGGCAAATCATCTTTATAGAGGTTCCTGACATCTATCTGGGACAAGTGTCAAAACATTTCCCAGCCAACCACAAGAGAAAAATGGTCACGGGTAGCAACACAAACACTTTCATACCACAGCCTACTGGACCAATTTCTGCCCTTTTTTCCCCAACTGAAAAGTTGTGAACACAGATTCCAACAGAAGAATCCTAATTAGTCAAAATTGTCAGATGGAAAAATGTTAGCCTAAACATCAGGAAATCTGATTTCTCACTCCAGCATTGACATTAGCAAATCATAAGTAGTTATGTAACTTCTCTAAGCCTGTTTCCTTTTTATAAAATTTCAGTATTTAACCAACTATTGTTTAAATCCTTCCTAGCTGAAACACTCCAGAAACCTTATTGGAATGCTGGGAATGAGGATATGATTACATCTTGTATTTGAAATTAACTCCAAATTATTAACATGGCTATTTCTCCAACCTTTCTTTTGAAACTTCTGCCCACACCACATGGTCTAGTGCCAGCACTGTATTCATCTAAAAGGATTACACATTTTTTTATAAGTCAAAGGGTTCCACCACATTAAAATAGGCAGACAGACCACATCTCATCTCCTCTTTTCCTGTTTCTTCATGAAACTAAAGCACACAGGTATGGCTACAGAGACTTTGATCTCAAACATTTCATAGCCATAGAATATTAGAAGTAAAAGTTGTCAAATATGATTATGAAGTCTTTATTGATGAAACGGGTAAGAAAAATG
Source organism: Fukomys damarensis (assembly GCF_012274545.1). Lineage (NCBI taxonomy): Eukaryota > Metazoa > Chordata > Mammalia > Rodentia > Bathyergidae > Fukomys > Fukomys damarensis. The sequence goes on from NW_022900928.1 coordinate 56,210,214, forward strand.
ATTTAATAAACATGGATAGAAACTTATTTCACTTAGCCAAGGAGCCTGAACAATATTAAGAAAATTTTAGCCAAACAAAATTTTAACAAATTTGTGTCTTCCCAGAAAATTTGAGCCATTTTGATGATGTCTCATATTTGACATGATTATAATCATTTGCAATTAAAACAGTTTAATAACTTAGAACAATTCATATATCCAGGCCAAATTCTTTTTTCATTGGGACCCAGATGGGATAAAAGTTTCTAGTATCTGCTTTCAAGTCATTATAACTAATATTCAAAAGAACATTGGCCATTTTTTAATTGCAAATAAATATAGGTCCACCAAGATATGTGTCTTGCTGTCAGGCACTAATATATAATTTTCTCCCAGCAGACATTTCCTACATCCCTATTCCCAAGAAGTGATTGGAAATTTGTACAGATTGGTCTGTACAATAAGTCTGTACAATCTGTGTGATTCCTACAGATAGGTCTGGAGAATTGGACTTGCCTTATCTTTTCACTGTAGATAGAAAGGATATAATTTTGTTCTGGACAATTAATTTGCAGATTAAATACAGCCTCAGCTGAAATTCTATACCAATCATTACAGTATTGGAATAAGCATATCTGGGACACTAAAAAATACCAGGAAAAGACAAAAAAGGAAAGATGGAACCAGGTACAGAGATCTTCAGAAAAATATATTAATTTGTGACACCACACATCTTTCTCCAAAACAAAATACTTTATGGCTCAGAGATTAATCATCAATCACATTAAATGTCAAAGATATGCCCTATCATAAATGACATTCAAAAAGCATCCATGAAGTCTGTGACACATGGTATAATGCATAATGTATCTCAGACTGTAGTCTTTCAAATTGTATATGGCTGTCTCTCATTCCCATTGTCAAGATTTGTTGGAATTATCACATGACCAGATCAAATCTTACAAGTTGAGCTTCCCATATAATCTGTGGATCTGCATTCTGCGTATGATCCCAGTTGTTCTGATAAGGCTAGGTGGGATGGGGTAGCATGTGAAAATGGTCCTGCAATGTCATCTGATTCCAAGTGTAACTCTTCCATTCACAGAGAAACTTTCAAATTGATTGTAAGACACGGTGAAAGCCTTGTCATTTTGGATGAATAGAAGGCTCAATAGGGATGCAGCAAAGGATGGGAGCAGATTTCATGTTGAACTGACTGATATGCACCTTGAAACCTCTGTACACCAGATGAGTTTGCCATTGTGGAAACAAACTCTCTTAGGATTGGCAGGATGTGAGTGAATGTGTGGGTTGTGAGTACCATTATGTTTGTCATAACTGCAGACCAACCATACATTGAAAATATAATTTTACTCTATATTCTTTTTGAGGCTGTATCAGAGGAATATAATGTGTGGGAGCGGTTGAATGTGAGGCAGCTGATAGTAGGATCTAGGCCACAGTATAGTAGGATCTAGGCTGGGGCTGTGAACTTTGCTCCCAGGCACATCAGGCAGATCCTGGATGAGATTGCCACTGCTGAGAAAACTCACCTTCACTTTATTTACCCAGTGAGAAAATAACACAGTTCTGGGTTTTTTAAATCTGAGGTTTAAAGTGAAGACTGTTCTATACTATTTTTTTTCAATCCTTAGGTATAGTCTGACTGCAGGAAAAAGGTGAAGGTAAGACCTTTTTGTGGTTCATAAAGTAATGACTGGGTTTTCATAACATTGTGGAAAGAAGTGACATGTTTTCTTCCATCCTTGATATCATGTTAACACTTACCTGAAGACTATGGAGAATAAAAAAAGATTACATGGAGACATAATTAGGAAAGACCTATTGATATTTAATGTTTCTAAATCTATCAAAATTTGAATAACAGTTCCAGCATCTTCTTTGAAAATAAGTCAAAACAGAACTCTTCATACAAGCCAACACATTATATAATCTCATGTTTAAGATATTAGCTTTTATAAAGTTGTGGTATATACAAAGTCTGAAGTTGTAGATTCAAAGGGACAAACTTGTTTGGAAGAGGATTCCCCAGAGCCAGTGTGGGAGCTCATTAGGAAAGAGGGTGAAGGGTGCAAGGGGAGCTTTCTCTGGAGCGATGACGGGTAAGGATTTTAAGTTTGTAGCACAAGGGGATGGTGATAAGAATTCTGTGATCCCTCTGTGAAAGCAGAAATGTGTGGAAGTCTCAATCCAACCAGTGCCCTAGTCCTTGCTCATAATTAGAAATGTAAATTCTGAGAAAGACTATGCCAGGATGTTATAGATTAGTGATTTTCAACTTAATTAAGAATGGGGGTGGGGCTGGGGGTTTAACTCAGTGGCTCCTCTCAAGCACAAGGGCTGGAGGTACACTATACCTGGCTCAGTCAGTCTACTGTAAAGGAACATGCCTTGCACTGTAGAATCACTGACCTCCTAGTGCAGAGAGGCAATTTAGAAGACTGAAAAGAGATACATTAGCCTGATCCCAGAGTAGGAGGAAACTGGATTTGCCTCTAGCCTTTGTGTTTTAGGCTCATCTTTGTCCTTTTTGAGCCTCTGTCCTCTCACTTTTAAAGTATGAATAATGAATAATGATTCATTAACTCTGTGTACAGTGGCACTCACCTGTCCACATAGCTACTTTGGAGGCTGAGGCAAGAGGCTCTCTTGAGCTCAGGAGATCAGCCTGGGAAATATACTGTGGTCCTCATCTCAAAAGAAATAAACAAACATATACTTTATATAGTAAATAAGAATTAAATAAAACAGACATGTGGGAGTACCTAACACAGAGAAATCATACAATAATATACATGGATTCGACTTTACTTTTACATAGCTTGAAAAATATAAATTTCTCCAGTATCACCCTGCTGGCAGAGGAAGTAGAAAATATGCCCAAATATGCTTTGATGAGGAATTCATAAACAATGTCAAATTGTTCAGGGCAGTGAAAGAGATAGATCAAAAGAAGTAAGCATCTTGAAAATTTCACGAAGAAGCTCCTGCCTTTGAAAAAGCTGTTTCAGTTGCCTAGAGTGTTTTTTTTAAGTTTAGTTTACTTATTAATGTAGTAAAACTTTTGAGCTAGAATTTTTTTCATGCCTCTCTTTAAGTTATACTATGTTGAATACAGATCACACATCCAGTCATAGAAATGGTACCTGTTAATCCCAAAGGTTTTATATCTGGCCCAGCAGTCAATGAAGCATTTAAACATATACCCAATGAGGATGCTAGACCAGATAGGCATTAAAGAAAATACCCATTGACAAGAAGCACACAGGTGAGAAACACAGCGTAATATGTCCAATAAGCATTTAGGCATGAGGCCGAGAGAAGAGAATTATCTGTGGATAACTTCCAAGAGATAATAATATTTGGTGTAAATTTTACCAAATGAGCAGAAGGTAGCCTGAAAAAAAAAAAAAAAGAGATGTTCTGGGAAAGGTCACCACAGAAGAAAGAAGGTCACACCTGAGAACTACAAATAGTAAGAATACTTAGAAACCAGAATGGAGGTGGAGCATGTGGACCAAACACACAGAATCAACAGATAGTCATGAATCAGCTGAGATCTAAGAAGATTCTTCTATGTCTGAATTTTTAAAAACATTCAGAAAATTAGAAAATGATAAAACATATCTAAGAGAATAATAGATAACATATCCAAGGAAAAGGGGACCAAACCAGCTTATTTTGCCACAGATTTTCTGGAGTACTCTAGGCATTCAAGACAGGACTCTGGATAATGGGATTTCAAGGTGGTAACAGACAGCTGCCCACTGAGGAAGACTGTGGAAGAGCCATATACAAGTGGCACAGACCATCCAAAGATGGCTTTGGAGGTAGGTCAGATGGTGAAAGGACTGTGTCCCAGGAAAGCAAAAGGGACAGTGGAGTGAAAAAGAATAGTGAAATTAAAGAAAAAAATGGTCATCATGGCAAAAGAAAGAAATAATACAAGGAAAGGAAGAAGCCAAAGAACATTTGCAGATGACATGATTCACTACTTATAAGACCCCAAAACATCCACCAAAAGACTCCTAAAATTAATAATCAAATTCAGCAATGTAGCAGGAAAAAAATAAATATATAGGAGCCGGGGGTTTAGTGCAGTCTCACCGTGCCTACCTTGTAAGCTCAAGGTCCTTAGTTTGATCCCCAGTACCAAAAAACATAATAAAAAAAAATAAACATACAAAAAAGCAATAGCATTCCTATGCATTGATACAAAACTAACTAAGAAAGAAATTAGGAAAATTGTTGGACATGGTAGCACATGCCTATAATCCCAGCCCTCCAGAGAATGAAGCAGGAGGATTGCTGAAAGTTCAAGGCCAATCTGGGCTACATAGTGAGTTCAAGACCAGCCTGAACTACGTGGCAAGCTACTGTCTCAAAAAAAGAAAGAGTCAGGAGAGAGAGATTAGGAAATAATAACATCAAGAAAAATTAAAATAGGAATTAACCAAACCAAAAAAGTAAAAGACCTCCATGATGAAAACTACATGACTCTTAAAAAGAAAATCAAGGAGGACATCAGAAAATGGAAAGATATACCCTGTTCCTGGATAGGCAGAATCAATATAATCAAAATAGCTATACTTCCCAAACTTACACATAGACTTAACATAAACCCAATCAAAATATCAACAGCATATCTCACAGATATAAAGAAAACAGTCCTAAAATTCATATGGAACCAGAAGAGACTCAGAATACCAAAAGCAATTCTGGGTAACAAAAGCAAAGCAGGAAGAGTCACAACTCCAGATTTTAAGCCTATACTACAAAGCTACTATGATTTAAACAGCAGGTACTGGCACAAAAATGAGCCTGTGGACCAATGGAACAAAATCAACTGCAGGCATATCCAGCTATTTGATCTTTAACAAAGGGACCAAAAACATAGACTTGAGGAAAGATAGTCTCTTCAATAAATGGTGCTGGGAAAATTGGATATCCACATGCGGAAGACTGAATCAAGATCCATATTTCTCACCATGTACTAAACTAAAATTAAAATGGATCAAAGATCTAAATGTTAAAACATTAACTCTTATTCTGCCAGAGGTAAAATTGGTAAAACTTGAAGATGGTTGTAGGCAATGCCTTTTGAAACAGAACTGCAAAGGCACAAGAAATAATATGTAGCAGCAACATATGAGGCTTTTTTAAATTAAAAAGCTTCTGCATAGAAAAGAAAACAACCAACAGAATGAAGAGACAACCCATAGGATGAAGAAAAAAAAATTCCAGCTATTCCTCAGATAGAGGACTAGCATCTAGAATATATAAAGAACTCTAAAACTTAGGCCCCCAAAAATAAGACTTGATCAAAAAATGGGTAAGCAAAATGAATAGATACCTCTCAGAAGAAGCACAAATAGTCAATAAATACACGAAAAAAATGGTCAAATTTGCTGACCTTTAGAGAAATGGAAATTAGAATGACATTGAGATACCATTTTATTACACAAAAAACAGCTATCATAAAAACAAACAATAACAAATGCTGGCAAGGATGTGGGGGAAAAGGAAACTCTTCTACATTCTTTGTGGGATCATAAACTACTACAACCACTATGGAAATCAGTTTTTTGAGATTCCTTAAAAAACTGAAAATGACAGATTTGAGACATTTGTAGGAAAATGGAAGCACCTGGAAAATATAATGTTGAGTGAAACAAACCAGACATATAAGCTTAAATACTGCATAGTATTTCTCATTTTAGGGAGGCAAAGTACAAACAAAGAGAATAATAAGGGTAGATAGAAGGGGACAAGGAGATTAATCTCTTGCAATAGGGAAGTCATCCAAGGAAAATAGTACAAAAGATGGAGAGAAGAGGAAGGGGAAATAAGAAGACTAGAGATATGCTGACACTGTGTCATATACAAAAACCTAATAACCTCAATTAATGTAAGCATTCTATGGCATAGTATGAGCTAAGATTCATAATATTAAAAAAAGAATGAAATGGGATGGAACATTAGAGAAGTGGAGGAAGGGGAATGGAGAGGAAGGAAATTGAAAAGCAACAAGCTGTGGTATGCACATGTAACCACTCCCCAAGATGATCATAAACTGCATAAACTGTAAACAAGCGCTAATAAAATAAAAACTTATTAGAAATTAAAAATAGAAATTCCACTTTGACTCAGCTATTCCTCTTCTAGGTATCTTCCAAAAAGAGTTGAAGCATCATATTACATAGATACAAACATACCCATGTTTATAGCAACACAATTTATAATAGCTAAATCTTGGGAAAGGTCTATATGCTCATCAACATATGAATGGCTAAAAAGATGGTATTTATACACAATGGAGTACTACTTTGCTATAAAGAAAGATAAACTGGAGGCATTCACAAGTGAGTGTAACTTGAGACCATAATATTACGTGAAATAAGGCAGATACACAAGCTTAAATATCACATAGTTTCTCTTACATGAGAAACTAAAAGACTATATAAATATGAATCAAGAACAACTCAAAAAATATATAAATATAAATCAAAAGCAAATAAACAAAGAGGAATTAGGGAGATCTTTTCAAATGGATGGAAGAAGGAACAGAAAGGGGAGAGAAAGGGAATGGAAAAAAGAAGTGAAAAAAGTGATGAAAATAAAGCTTTTGCAAAAAGGAAGGGGATCAAGAGTTGGAAAGAGGACCTCGGCAGCAGACAGGTAAGAGGTGAAGCCACACCTGCACCCCCCCACACACACACATACAGCTGCTCCCCCACCTCATGCACCTCTTACCTCCTGGCTGTGCTTGTACCTAGATTCACACCACAGAAGCACAGGGGTGTCATAAAGGCCACTGTCCTGAGCTCTAGCCTCGATTTTGATTTAATTCACACAGTTAAAGGTGATAGATTAATAACTACCACAAACTGTCATTTTCTAAGCTGTGCTTCATGCTTTTCTGTTGCTGATTGTATCACTTGGGCTAAGATGTTGTGCTTGATCTAATCAATTGTCTTTCCTGGTATAATGAAAAAGAGATTGCCTCAGAGTAATTAGAGACTCAAAACCTAAAGACAAACTATAACAGGAAGATCAGAGTATTAACCCAGGTATCAAACCAAGGACAGTACCAAGAATAAAAATGAAAATGAGAAGACATTCAAACAAGGATCAAGCACAAACACAGACTTGCAGCTTACCAAGGGCAAATTTTGTGGGAAATGAGGTGGAAAAGTCTGATGACACCTGAACACCCTGAACTGATAGCACTGGAAGTAACAAAACAGATGAATGAGGCTCTAGAAAAATTCAAAACAGAAATAATTTCTCAGATAACTATAAAGATGGTAAGCAGAATAAATGACATGATTAGAGACTCAAAAACAGAAACAGATAAAAAAATACATGAGCTCAGGATCATGATAGAAGCCATGAGTGTCCAATATAGGAAAGAAATGGAATCCATGAAACAGATTCAAACAGATATCCAGGAGATTAAAAACTCTATTGAAAGTTTACATAACAGACTGAGCCAATGTGAGACAGGATATCAGATATAGAAGACAGGATGGAGTCAGAGACCATGAAAAGAAGGATCTCTTAAAAATAGTAAGGGAAAGGGCTGGGGATTTAGCTCAGCAGTTTGGTGGCCTGCCTTGCAAGCGCAAGGACCCGAGTTCAATCCCCGGTACCCAAAAAAAAAAGTAAGGGAAAAGGGGCCAGGGAATTAGCTCAGCAGTTCGGTGGCCTGCCGTGCAAGTGCAAGGACCCGAGTTCAATCCCTGGTACCAAAAAAAAAAAGTAAGGGAACATAATAAATCAATGCAACAGCTCCTAGGCGATACAAAGAAGAATAATATAAGACTGATAGGAGTCCATGAAAAAGGAGAAAGTACAAATGACATTTAAAAACTGTTCACAGAATTAATTCCCAAACAGAGGGGAAGAATTTGATATACAGATAAGTGAGGCATACAGGATTCCAACTAGCCATGATCAGAAACAAAAAAAATCTACACATAGACATACAATAATCAAGATCCCAGAAACCCAACAAAAGAACAAAATACTACAAGCAGTAAGAGAAAAGAAACAAATGACATGCAAAGGAAAACCAATCAGAATCACAGCAGACTTTTCCACACAGACCCTCAAGTTAAGGAGAGCCTCAAGTGAAGTATTTCAAGCCCTAAAAGAAAATAACATCCAACATAGTCTGATGTACCCTGCGAAACTGTCTTTCAAAATTGATGGGGAAATAAGACACTTCCATGACAAAGAACACCTGAGAAACTTCATGAATACTAAACCAGCACTCCAAACAATTCTAAATAATATCCTAGAAAAAGACAATGAAGATCACAACTCCAGGAGGACCAACAGAGCAAACCCAGCAGGCAAGGCAAGAAATTAAAGGGAGAGGTAAATAAGTCACATATATGCAAATACGGAATAGTTTCTCTGGTGTGAAAAACTAAAATAGTACTAAAGATCCTAACGGGACAATTAGCAATGTGAAATAGAAAGAAAAGGACCAAAGGTGTAGTGAGAAGGATAGGGAAAGGGGAATAAGGGAAAAGGAAAAAAATATGAGAAAATGTAAAAATGGAATTAAAGTGTTTGAAGGTGGGGGGGTGAAGGGAGGGTGGGGACAAGGGGGAAAAATGAGAACCAAGACCTGTCATGTAAAGGTACAAGATCCCAGTAATGAATGTAACTGTACTGTCTACCTAGAATGTACCAATAAATTCAATTTAAAAGAAAAAAAAAGGGAGAGGGGGAAAAATTAAAAAGAGCCAACAACAGGATAATAACATCATGATGATAAGTCAAAACATATCAATTATAACCATCAATGTTAATGTCCTCAATTCACCAATCAAAAGAAATAGACTGGCATGATGGATTAAGTAAGAAGCAAAATCCAACAATATGCTGTATACAAGAAAGGCACCTAATTCAAAAAGAAACTGACTGAAAGTAAAAGGATGGAAAACAGTTCTCCATGTGACAGGAACCTGGAAAAAAGCAGGGGTAGCTATCTTATTTGCAGGCAAAGCAATTTTAAAACCAAAACTAATTAAAAGAGACAAAAAAGGTCACTACATCCTTGTAAAGGGAAAAATCCAAGAGGAAGAGGTGACAATCATAAATGTATATGCACCAAATGCTAATCCCCCAACTATACAAAACAAATATTAAGGGACATTAAAAACCAAATAAGCACTAATACAATTGTAGTGGGGGACCTAAATACCCCACTGTCACAAATAGACAGTCATTTAGGCAAAAAACTCAACAATGAAATGCTAGAACTGAACCAAGTTGTGAACAAATGGACTTAACAGATGTCTGCAGTGTTCCACCCCAAAAAATCAGAATACACATTATTTTTGGCTGCACCTGGGTCATTCTCCAAACTAGATCACATATTAGCTCACAGAACATGTTTAAGTAAATACAAAGAAGTTGAATTTATCCCATGTATACTATCAGATCATAGTGCAATTAAACTGTAGATCAATAATAAAATAAACCATGAGAACTTCACAAACACATGGATATTGAATAACACTCTCCTGAATAACCAATGGGTCACAGAGGAAATTAAAGAAGAAATTAGATAGTTTTTACAAATAACTGATAATGCCAGTAGAACTTACAGGAATCTATGGGACACAATGAAAGCAGTTCTATTAGGGAAACTTAGAGCAGTGAATGCTCACACTAGGAAAACAGAGCGAGCTCAAATAAACAACCTAATGATGAATCTTAAGCTTCTAGAAAAAGAAGAGCAAGACAAACCAAAAGCTCATACAAGGGAGAAAATTATAAAGATCAGAGCAGAAATCAATGCAATGAAGACTAAGAGAATGATATAAAACTCAATGAAGAGTTGGTTTTTTGAAATAATAAATAAAATCAATAAACCCTTAGTCAATCTTATCAAAAAAAAGAAAGAAAAGGCTCAAATCCATACGATTAGCAATGAAAAAGGTGAAGTCATGACAGATCCACCAGAATTCCAGAGGGTCACCAATACATACTTTGAGAACCTGTGCTCTAATAAAATGGAAAACACAGAAGAAATGGACAGATTTCTATATCAATATACAAACAATACAGTGAAAATGGCCATACTTCCAAAACTGCTATACAAAATCAATGCAATACTGATCAAAATCCAAACAGTATATTTCACAGAACTAGAGAAAACAATGCAAAAATTCATTTGGAACCAGAAGAGACCTAGAATAGCAAAAGCCATTCTAGACAACAGAGACATGGCAGGGAGTATCACAATTCCCAATTTGAAACTATATCACAAAGCCACTGTGTTAAAAACAGCATGGCACTGGCAAAGAAATAGACCTGAGAATCAGTGGAATAGATTGGAAGATACAGAAAAGACTCCAGATGTACTCAGCTACCTCATCTTTGACAAAGGAGCCAGCCATCCTCAGTGGAGGAAAGATAGCCTCTGTAATGAATGATGTTGGAAAAACTGGATTTCAGCTTGCCAAAGATTAAAACTAGACCCCTATCTTTCATCATGTACTAAACTAAACTCAAAGTGTATTAAAGATCTAAATATTAAAACAGAAACACTAAACTTGCTGGAAGATAAGCTACATAGAACTCTTTTTTTGTTGCTGTTTGTTTGTTTTTGAGACAGGGTCTCACTATAATTGAGTCTGACCTGAAGCTCACTATGTAGCCCAGGCTGGTCTTGAACTCACAGCGATCCTCCTGTCTCAGCTTCCCGAGTGCTGGGATTACAAGCATGCACCACTATGCCCAGCCTTACATAGAACTCTTGAAGACATTGGCATAGGAAAAGACTTTATGAAGAGGGCCAGGAATTTAGCTCAGTGGTTCTGCTGCCTGCCTTGCAAGCACAAGGATCTGAGTTTGATCCCCAGTATAAAAAAAAAAAAAAAAAAATTTATGAACAAATCCTCAGTAGCATGGGAACTAGCACAAAGAATCAACAACTGGGATCTCGCCTTTTTAAAAAGATTCTGCACTGCACGACAACCCACCAACAGAGCTAAGAGACAACTTACAATGTGGGAAAAAATGTTACCAGGCATTTCTCAGACAAATGTCTACTATCTAGAATACATAAAGAACTCAAGGGCTGGGGATTTAGCTCAGCGGTTTGGTGGCCTGACTTGCAAGCGCAAGGACCCGAGTTCAATCCCTGGTACCAAAAAAAAAAAAAGAAGAACTCAAAAAAGTCAGGAGGGGAAGGGTATGGGATGAAAAAAAGAATTAAGATGTAGTTTGCACATTTGCCAACTCCCCTCAATAAATGTAATCATTATGTACTGAAAACATGTATTAATAAATATAAATAAATAAAAATGAGGGCTGTCACCTTGAGATCCCTTCTACATTGTTTGAGAGCCATAAATTAGATTTTAGGACCATGGATATGCTACCTTTTTTATAACCATTTCACACATCCTTGTCTGGGCCAAAGGAGCAAAGATGGAAATGTCGTTTTGGAAGCTGATTGTGTTGAAGTACTTTGGAGCTCTTTCTTTAGAATCATGGATAGGGACACGAATTATCTGAACCATTTTTATGATTTATGGAAATAACTATACACCATAGCTCTGGGGAGAGGAATTGGGGTCCAGATATAGTTGAGACTCACAGAAATGTATAAAAAGAATGTATAATTATTTTAATGTGAGAGAACAGTTGAAAACAGTAGATGTTCCAAAGGCTGTCCAATTTAGTATGAGTTTTAGAGAATAATGAAAGAAAAGCATAAGCCAGCAAGATATCCATTTTAAAAAACTGAAATGGTTGGTTTGCATTGTAATATGCAACAGTTAAACTTAGTCATCATTTTGACCGGATTAAGATTCTCCAGGAGAGTTGACTGGACCTTGGGGTTCTTTATTCATCAGTGGACTGATCCGCTGATGTTCGTGACTCAATAGGTTGTCAGGAGGTAGAGCCCAGTCGGGGGTAGGTCCCTGAGCCTGTGCTTTTGGAGTCACTCTTACAGGCACTGCACTCTTCCCCCCATGAACTGCTTCCAGGCTGCCATGGAATGAGCAGCTCTGCTCTACCACACCCTTCTGCCATGAAACTTCTGCATCAGGGCCAGCTGACCATGGACTGAAACCTTTTCTAAAGCTGTGAACCGAAAATAAACTGCTCCTCCTTAAAATCGCAGTGTCCAAGAAAGGGAAAAGCTGGCTCTTGTGAACAACTCCACACAAAAATGTCAAAAAGAGAATATCACAACAGAGAGCTACTCAATAGGTAAGATGGCAAGCGGGGAAAACTAGTCTGTCTACTATTGATAAAGATGGCCCCAGTGGTCCAAGGTCAGTGTCAAAGCTCTCAAACACAGATGTGGAGGCAAGAACTTCCTTTCAGGTAGTGAACCATGCTGGCACAGGATCTTAGAAGTGGCCCAGCTTGAAAGAGAGATGCAGTCAGAACCTTGTGATCTGTCATTAAGTGGCATGACTACTGCCAGTGGTTGGAGAGGCACTCTGTGCCTCATTAGCCATTTTATCCCCACTGTCCAACATAATGTCCAGAACATAAATTTTTTATAAGTACTTCTTAAATGAATGAATGACCTAAAGAAAGAGAAGCTAGGGTAGGCTCAATCGTATGCACTAGAACTTACTAACAACAGGATTCAGGGTCCTAGTACTAGAGAAGAACTAGCATTTGGCTTATGGTAACCATGTTATTTTTGAGTGAGCAGGGCCAACACTGAGAGCAGCAAAATTACTACAATGATTCAGAGTACCCATGGTCCCATGGAAGGTTACATATAAAAGGATACTTATGAGTCAGACTAAGATTGAGCCAAAATGACTAGGACTCCTGCCTGTGGAAGATATTAGAAATAATTTCTAGCCTCACAGTTGAAATTGTTAATGAATGCACTAGCCCTACAAGGTGGCCCATCCTGGGGTCTGAAAATGGATCCTATCAATAGATCCAGTCACAGAAAGTTAGTGAAAGAAAGGAAGTAAAGATTAAAAAACAAAGAGAAATTACATAGAGAATTACAACTGTTACCCTTATCTAATTAGACAGATACAATACTAAAGCATATGAGGATAAAACTTAAAACATAATCAAATGGTTTCTATTAGTCAATAATAAAGCAATCTAGAACAATAGTTAAAATAATACTGCTGTCATCCTAGCTACACCACTTCGGATCTTTGACCCTCAGTTCCCACTCCTGCTAAATGGCATGAGGTTAAAGTACCTCATATAAGGCTCACAAACAGTGGGCTCAATAAGTGGTACCTCTTGTAAATGTGGGCCCTGGACTCAGCTTTCCGGGAAAGAGCAGATGTTCCAATGTCTGAAGGGAATCGTGTGTTACTCGTTTTACTCCTTCCATCTACATCAACACACATGAACTTTCTCAAACACACACACAAACAGGAATACATTCTCTAAATTTTTCTTCAGGTAAAATAAGGCCTGCTAAACATTAACCAAAGGCTTGAGCGCCACATACCCCTGAGTGGCGTGCTGCATTCTCAGTCATTAACAACTGCACATCCACATGTATGGTTTAACTCCAAAATCAGGATGGGACATTCAGGACCATACACTGCTGTTTACCAACTCTTGTTGGAAACCTTTCAAAATACAATACTATGTGTATATATATTTTAACCATATTAGGACCCTTAAAACTTCAAGCCTGTAGTGGGCACTTTAGGAGGTCTAGACAGCAAAGGAAATGCATTTATTCTTGCCCTTCCCTTGGGACTAGTTAAGGGGAAAACTTGAGGAGCAGCGAAGCAATGGGATTAATTGAAATATGACACTTTTACTTGACTTGGTTTCAAGTTCTTAGCAGTTAGAGCAACTTGGCTTACCTCAAATGCTAGAAATATTGTAGCATTTGTCACTTCAATCCCAGCCAAGGGTCAAATGCTGTATCACACACAGAAAAGCTAAAATAAATTCTAAAAGCTATTTTTATGGTTGACTTAGTTTTATTCACATGACAACCAGAGAGTCTGACAAAGACTTCTAACATTTCTTCTGGTAGTTAAATTAGAGTTTGGTTACAGACCGTGGGGGGTGGAGAGATGTGTGGAGAGACAAATCAGGGGCTTATTATAATTCTGCATCTTCATAAATCCAGTTTTAACCTTGTGGCTTGTCTAACACATTTGCAGTAAGAGCTGGGGAACAAATCTAAAGCTTACTGGTAAACACTTGGCAACCAGTGAGAGCAGCATCTTTAGAGAACACACAATCAATCCTAGTGCTGGGGCACATCAGAGTGCAGGTCAGAGGGGCCTGGGCATGCCGAGAATAGCATCCCATGACAGTGACAGCAGTGAGGTCTCAGGGCACAGCTCCAGAGCATCTTAGTCAATCCCAGGAGTGTGCCATGGCCTCTAGTACTGATAGGACCTCACAAGGAGCCAGATGAGGAGCACTGTAATCAGGACAACAGTGAAGTTGAGAAACAGCTCCCGGGTAGATCTCTCCATCATCAGAGTGGCTGGGTGAGAACTTCAGGCAGACTTCTGAGGGCACACCAAAGACTTCCAGGTTATCCTCACCTCCTAACAGAAAGTGATAAAGAAAGTACAGGAAGATTAATGAGCATTTCCATAAGACAATGCTCAATCTTTCCTCAAAGTAAACACAAGTGTATAGAAAAAAGGAGTTTGATTGGGACTGAACCATTCTTAGGTTGAAGTCCTAACACCCAGTATCTAGGAATGTAATTGTATTTTAAGATAGGGTCTTTCAAGATGTAATTAAGTTAAAATGAGGTCCCTACGGTGGACTCAAATCTAACATGATTGATATCCTTGTAAGAAAAGAAGATTAGGACAAACCCATGAGTAACAACATAAAAACACAGGGAGATTATGGCCATTCTCAAAAAAAGGAAAAAGGGAGCTGAGGATTTAGCTCAGTGTTGCCGATGCCTGCTTTATAAGTGCAAGGTCCTGAGTTCGATCCCTGGTACAGAAAGAAAGAAGGGGGGCGGTTAGAAGAGAAAAAGAAAAGGAGAAAAACCTTAAAAGACACAAAGCTTGGTGATACCATGAGCTCCAATAATTAGCATCCAGACTGTCTTTGGACGCACACTCACACACACTCACACACAAGATACACACATGCTGTTAGGTGTATTTCTTTGACTAACACAGAGGCTAGATTCTTTGATGTTATAAAGACCAACATTTTTGTCCTATTTTTTTGTGTAATGATTGTATTGAGATTTTTGATAAAACATAAAATATACATTTTTCTCTCTCCAACTTCTGTGTATGTGTGCATATGTTCACTTTATTCATAGAGTATCAGCAAGTAAGGATACCAGAGTTTTAAAATGTAGTTTGGTATTGTTCTTGCTTTGAATTGCATTTAGAATTTGGACACTATAATCCCTCGGGCTTCAGGCTGCTGTAGGTCTTCATCAAACCCTGGTGAGAGCTCAAAGTAGTTCAACAGCTGCAGGGCTTCTTACAAGACTGCATTGGGCACAGAGCCTACCAGGGTCAACCAAAAGTCCCTCACATTGCAGTACTCAGTCCAAACAGCAAGTGTTAACCTCATGGGTATTTCTATCTCAACAAAGGCCTGTGCCAGCTATTTTTAGTCAGCTGCAGGATGTGCCTAGATTGTAAACATTTGAAAGAGCAAGGATAATATCTTCAGAGTGTGTACAGGTTGTACGTGCAGGAAATCATACTTCAAGAATATATGCAATGCAGTAAATCAAATGATTGCTTTGAGTGATGCAGTGTAGTTGGCACTTTGTCTATGCCATTTAAATTTCAGAACTTCTATATTTTAGAAAATCCTAGGGAGGCACATATTTTAGATATTTAAGACAAAATTTTACAGTGAAATTAAAATGTTTAGGTATAAAGGATATTTTGTGCTAAGGGTAGAAATTCAAGAGGCAGAAAGATTTATAAGTAGTTTTTGGCAGGAATGGTATTTTCTGCCATCTAAAATTAACTATAATCACTATTTTTACCATATCATCAATAGACCAAATTATTAATTTCACAATTTCCAGCTGAATAACTGATTTTGTAGTATATATTTGTTAGTATAACACACCGGCTCAAACCAGATGGTGCCAACCAATAGGTTATTGAATCTTACTTTAAAATATAGCCAATATTATTCATTTGTTTTATTTCCCCTGTAATTTTTATCTCTTTTGGCCTTCAGTATGAAGGAAATAATAAATGAGGAATGAAAGTATTTATAAACATTTTTTGGAGGGTAAAGTAAATAGAAGAAAAAGAATAAATCCAGTGGAGAAGCCTGGAAACAAAGGACTAAGGATCAAAAACAAGAATCAAAGAAAAGGTCCAGAGGGGAAGGGGAAATGAAAGAGGGAAAAAATGAGGAAAGAAAAAATGGAAACAAGGTCTTTGTAAATAAGGAGGGGTGGGAGGGTTGAAGAGTAGGCAGGGGAATGGGGGAAAAAAGAAACAAGATATATTATATAAAGATACAAATTCCCAATGATGAATATCATCATATTGTATACCTAAAATGTACCAATAAAATTAATTTTTAAAAAGAATCCAAGATAGACTTTTCCTTCTGAACTTATTAACAAAATCAACCTTGATCCCACTTTTTTTGGTAAGTTCTCAACAAATGCAGAGATGTGCAGAAACTATGAATCCCTGTTGATTAAAAAAAAAAATCCCAATTCAGGGAAAGCAAAATAACTATCCCACCAAATCTGTTTATTAGATTAAGTTCTTACATAAAGAGAATCATGGAATAAACATATATTCAAAAGGAATGAAAATGCAAAATGCTGCTGGAAGCTGTTTTTTTGTTCTGTTCAGGTTACTTCACAATTCAAGCAAGTATTATGATTTTTACCTTTCTCAAAATTACAATTGAGAAACTGACTTTTTGGGAGGGGCTGTTTGTATAATAACATATAGTAAGTTAGAAACAAAGCTAAAAATGGTAAATTAGAACTAATTTCCAGAATTGTGGTACTAGAATACTCCATAGGACTATTATGAGAATAAGTTATTGTGGCAAATAACTGTTCTGACTAAACAAAGTTAGTGAGAATTTTCAACTACTATGAAAAACAATTTGACATTTTTTATTAAGGTGTAAAATGCTCTTCTTCATATCTAAAAATTTCAATACAGTACTACCCTAGATGCTCAAGTACACACCTCCAGTGTACATATACAAAGATGTACACAACATTCTCAAAAGAATCCCAAGCTGGAAACAAATGTTTATAAACAGTAAAAGGGATATACTTTGTGGTGTATGTATGCATTTAAATGCTATAGAACAAAGAAAATACATAAACTAATAAAGTAACACTCACCAAGATGTGGATCTCACAAATATAATTGTTAGGAACAAAAGGATTTACAAAAAAACAAAATATGATTCCATTTCTACAAAGTTAAAAACAAGGAACTTAATCATATTGTGCAGGAGTACAGACTCTAAAGAAAGGAAGGACAAGATGATCCCAACATTTTGGGGCAGAAGTCAGATGGAGAGGTGAATGGACTCCTGGAGTGGTGGTGATAATCTTTTTTGATGAGTGATAGTTACACATGTGCAATCTTATAATTGTTGCATGAGTGTGTACATTTTGTATACTCCACATTTTTTAATCTTCTTGAATTAACAAGCTTATCATCACAGTTCTTATGAATTCTTTTACTTTGTGGAAACCTTAAGTATTTGTTGCTTTATGTATTTTAAAAGAATTAAATTCTAAAGAGTTCAGGTGAGAATTTCCAAAGAAGCCAATCCAATCAGCATAGATGCTAACTGTAAGGTGTGGACTTTACTTTCACACACAATTATACCCTTTTTAAAAAATGAGCCAAATTATACAAATTCAAATCAGCAGTGTTCAATTATTCAGCTTTGGCTTCATTTTAAACCTTCCCTAGAGTCAGGATCTCTCTATGTGATCTAAAGAAATTGCCAAATGAATGAACTAAAAACCAAAATTCCATAAATCAGTTGTATGAAGGGTTTAACATTGGATTTCTTTATTAGAAACTTCAAGAAGATGTGAAATAGACCTTTTTTTATTACATGAAAAAAAGTAAAAATCAAGAGTGAAAATGCATACCAAAGAGAAATTTACTTTACATCTTAATACCATGTAAAATGATCATTACCTATTTCATTATGTAATATAAGCATTCCTCTCTCATTTGCAACATGTACATAGACACACACATACACACTTTATGCTGAGCATAAAATCCTGTGTTACCTGAAGGTCAAGGACAGACCTTGACTGCAATAGGCTTCTCCTTGCTTTCTCCAACTGAGGCTCCAACTCCTGCTGTCTCATAGGCTGTCTGGACTCCTGGCCTCTGGGCAGTGTCTAAAGTAGTCCAAGGGAGGTGGCAATCACTGTGGCGTCACTGATGAAACATCTCAAAGAATAACCATCAAAGGTTTAAGGCCTTCCGTGTGCAGGAGACAGAGCAATGTGTTGACTAAGATATTGTTCCTTGAGCTGTCCATTTGTATTAATACCACTGGACTTAAAAATCTTCTGTTTCTAGTCGACTTTTATTGCAACTGATGAGGATTTTAAATTTATCTTGTATCTCTATGAATATCTCCAAAATATATTTAAAACATCATAAACCAAAACTGATTTTAACAAATAAATGCTGCACTTGGCTGCTCTCCCTGTTCAGCATATGTAAGTGCAAAAAGATGTGCTTCATTTTACCACCCATATCTTTAACTATTTGAAACGTGAAGAGCTAGCTCTCCGCCTTGCACTCACACAAATGCACACCCACACCCCACACCCACACATTCCAGAATGCCATAGGCACTCCTTCAAAACTGACTTCAGTCCAAGCAGTGAAAGCTGTCCCTCCAATCACCTGCTACACATACTTTCCAGCTAAGCTACAAGTTTACACATTCGTCTACAGTTTCTTCCAAAACAGCCCAGCAAGCTGTGCTTTGTATATCTCGGTCAGTAAACTAACATAGCAGGAAACTCAGGCAGAAAAATCCAGTGACTTGGGTTTTGGATTAGGAGAGGTGGTCAAAACTAGTGAAACCCTGAGTTATAGAATAAGTGTAGATAAATATATCTGAAAGGAATACAAGTATATAATCATCAAATCTAGGTACTGGCTAAAAGCACACTTAAAATGAGTTTGTACTCAACAAGTCAGATGTTTAGGGTAAATGGAGCCTCTGAAGTGTTCGATTGGGCATGAAAACAGATCAATGAAACACTTTAAACCATGACCCCAGAAACAGTGTTTCTCTGAGCAAGTCCTGACTTTATAGATAATAGAACGTATCTTCTCTTTGAATTCCCAATTAAGGTCAGTCAAACTAAGGCATTTCCAGAACATAATAAACAAAAATATTTGCGTAATTGTACTCGTAATCAACCCTTTCCCACCATTTCTCATACCCCAGAAGCATTATTAAATGATTTACCATTCTGTTTCTTCATTTCAACATAAACCCAACAAATGCTGGGTCATCTTGATACAACATTCTGTTGCCACTTCTCCTGTAAAAAGATAACCGGCAGAAGTGACAGATAGTGTATTATAATTATAACACAACTGAACACTGGTGGTTATTTCGTGCCATCTGGCAAGCCCCATGAATTTAGTCAGATTTCTGTCTTTTGCCTCCAAGCCCTTGCCAAATTGCTTCAAATACTGGGAATGTTTTCCTGGCCATCAAGCCACAGCTGTTCCTTTTTTAACCACTGAAAATTATCTTTTCTCCAATTAAAAGTAATATGTTTGTTGTAGAATATTTGAAACTACATAAAAGTATAAAAACTAAATTACTACTAATTTTACTACTCAAAGAGAAGGGACTTACATTACTTTTATTTATATGCTTGAAACTGCATAGACCAAATCTCAAATTCCCAAGATATTTCTGGCCAAGGAATCTGTTACCTGATTTAATAAAACAAAAAAACAAAAAAAAAAACACTTCTTTTTGGATTCAGGATTAAATTATTCATGTTTTCCCATTTGTTTGTGTTGAGTTTACACAACAGGTATCCATGTTGTATATGTTGGAATATTAATTAGTTCTACCATATTTTAATACTAAAAACATTGCCAGGGATTTAGCTGAATGGTTCCACTGCCTGCCTTGTAAGCACAAGGACCCAAGTTTGATCCCCGATACCAAAAAAAAGTATATTAAAAACATTGAGGGGATGTTATTATAACACAAACATTTGTCCAGTACTGTTGATGTAGTTGAATTGGTTATTTTCAGTGCAATTTGAAGGAAAAATCCAACTGTTTTCTGGACTGCACTAATGAGTTATATCAGTTTGTCTATCTGGTTGAATCATTAAGTATATCTAGTATTGTACCAAGGACTATTGTGCCCAGCGTGTTGACTGGGTCCCAGACTTTAGAAGTTTCTGTGTGTCAGTGGTTTCTTCTATGATTTCACTACAAAGTGGATTACACTCAGAATTTAGTTGTTCATTAGTTTGACCTAACCCTCTCTAGAAAAATATACAAACCACCCAAAGTCATCTGACAACAATCCAAAGGTTACAGGAGATTACCTCTGAGAATGTGCAGATCCATTTTTTAAAAATCAATATTTTTGTCTCTCATTTTAAAAGATGAAAATAACAAGCTTTCCTACTTCATTACCAAAGCAGATTTCACCCCTTACCATTAACCTTACTTCATTCTGTTGGTACTTTGCGTCCTGTGGGCAGTTACCATGACTTAGCAGCATTCATCGTATATCAACTTTCTTCCAAGGTTCTGTTCTGTCTGTGAGCAAGAGGATATACTAAATAACCTTCAACATAATTTCTATGCCCTTTAATCTGCAATTTAGCTAAGGGCCAAAGAACATCAAAAACAACACACTCACATTGACAGGGTACTGAAACTTTAGTTGGCATTTATCATCCATACTACATCTCCATATGCATTTTCAGATGTAAAACATTATACCCTTTGAGAGTCAGTGCTGAGCCCTTGTACCTGATGTTGCTAGACCGGCTTAATCCACTCTACACTTCTATCCACCTCTTATTTTGAGAACTGAAAAGTGAAGATTTGTGTGAGATCATGAATTCTACAAATCTATAGAAATGGGAGAAGTCACCCAGGCCTTGACGACAGGTGATAAGCTCTTCACACATCACAGTAATGAGCATAGTCATCGCGGTGCCTTTCTCACCTTCACATCTTCAGGTCTAGCAGGTCTTAGAGCTGCTGAGATAAAAGAAGCAGTTTTTTGCTCTTCTCTTACTACTCCAAATACAGGAGGACAAGAAAAAGGAAAAGGAAAAAAAGCTTCTTGAAGCTTTCTCCATGGCTCCATTCCCAATCATAGGGTAAGGGCTTGCCCTTCCACCTACGTGGAAAGCTCAGGAAGATGCCATGAAAAGCCTAAGTGGCCACTGGCAGGGTCTACACGGAACCGCCAATTCAAACATGTTGGTAAATCCACTTAGGGAAAATTACCCTCACACGGACCTGTGTAGTAAAGTGGAAAACATGAGGATCTTTGTTTCCTTGGGGAAATGGGGGGAAGTGAGACCGGATATAACTATGTAGCCCAGTCTGGCCTTAAACTCATGGTAATGCTCCTGCCTCAGCCTCCCAAGTGTTAGGATTACAAAGTGTGAACCACACACAGCTAGTATGAGCATATCAGAGTGGCAAAATCCTGGGTCTGTATTTTGAATTTTCCACTTACAAAGAAAATTGCCCTTTCTGAGTCTGTTTGCCCGTGGGAATACTAATATTTCTCCTAAAGATCGCATGCAATTAGACTCCAA
This sequence comes from Fukomys damarensis, assembly GCF_012274545.1. Taxonomy (NCBI): domain Eukaryota; kingdom Metazoa; phylum Chordata; class Mammalia; order Rodentia; family Bathyergidae; genus Fukomys; species Fukomys damarensis. The sequence continues at coordinate 56,232,001 of NW_022900928.1, forward strand.
TTAAAAATGTATGTACAATCATTTGTTGTCTTACACTACTAACAATGTTATACCAAGGTTAGGAAAGCAAGCACAGAGCAACCTAGCCTATAAGTCAAATCATATTGCTAGGGTTTTTTTCTTTTAAATCATTATAAGTATAAATAAATAAATAAACAAAATCCTTTCTCTACACAAATGTGAAACATCTCATTTATAACCAAAAGAGATTAGCTAAGTATCACTTAACATAAAAATTCTGTGTAACAAGCATAAGAGGTGGCTGCATATGAAGTTTAAACAAGCATGGCTTCCCTGACTTTTTCTCTCTTGCCATCCATGTGTCCCACAGACACTCCCCAGTTACTGTCACTACAGAGCAGGAAGGTACTCTGTAAAAGGCCAGTCACTACCTCCACCACTGAGCTATTGTTGACTTGGTATTATATAAATATTAGCACATACAAAACATTGACCTAGGCACCCAGGAAGTCATAATGACACAGAATAGGGCCACTGCCCCCCACAAAAAAAGTCAGTTACTCATAATAGCAAGTTATGGAATCTCTGAGTGCTCAACAATGGATTTAAAAAACATGGTACACATGTACAATCGAATACTGTTCTTTTTTTTTTTTGATGCCAGGGATTGAACTCAGGTCCTTGCGCTTTCAAGGCAGGCCACCGAACCACTGAGCTAAATCCCCAGCCCTATCATCTTTTTAAAAGAAGGAAATTCCATCATTTGTGACAATGTGGATGGAACCGGAGAACATAATGCTAAGTGAAAAAAGCCAGGCCCAGGAAGACAAGTACCACATGCTGTCATTAATATGTAGAATATGTAACAACTGAACTCATTGGTTACACAGGTTTCAGGGCGGGACAACTGAGGAGATGATGGTCAAAGAGTACCAGAGGAATAAGTGTTATTTGAGATCTATTTACAGCATGATAAATATAGCTAATAATGTGTTGTACATTTCAAAATTGCTGAGTATAATTTTCAAATATTCTTACCACAAAAATAAGTATTTGATTGGACCAGGGACTTAGCTCAGTGATGCTGCCACCTGCCGCACAAGCACAAGGTCCCAAGTTCCATCCCCAGTACCAAAAAAAAAAGAAGAAGAAGTATTTGAGCGATGGATATGGTAATATGCATGATATAGTTATTCCATGTTATCTTTGTAAATCATAATATCACTTTGTACCCCATAAATATATAGAATTGTAAAGTATCAATTTATAAAACGTTTTAAATTAAATTTTAAAAGTGCACAATTAGGACACAAGTCTATGTAAGAAAAGTGGTATTAGAATGACATCAGGACTATAAGAGTCCCAGGGTAAGACAGATGCCTTTCTTCTGAGATGATAAGAAAGCAAAGCAGCTGCCTAAAACGAAGAGCAAAAGGCACTGAAGGTGAAGCCAACTAGTAGCAACCAACTGAGGACTTGAGCCTCAAGCATGAGCAAAAACATTACTTAGGGCTACAATAACAAAAACGATAATGGCCACCGCAATGCCTACTAGCTCTTAACCAAATATGCATCATTTTTTTTAAACCCTACAACAACTCTGCCAGCTGGGTACAGTATTTTCATTGCACTAGGAGGAAAACCCAGAGAGTCTGTACCTTTACAAAGATCAAAAGTTGGTAAGTAGCAGAGCTGAGATTTAAAGACACTCTTTGAATCCAGCCCTGGACTTCTAAGTACTGTGTGAAATACATTCAATATAATGATGAAAGTACCCTCTAGCCCAAGAGACTCCACCTCCTTTTTTTTTTTTTTTTTTTTTTTTTTTTTTCACGCTGAGCTAAATCCCCAGCCCATCCACCTCTTTTTATTGTGTACTTTATTAATAAAAAATTTTACCATGTTAACCAGCAGAAAATATGTGTATTTTGTAGATTATGTACAGATACTACTATGCTTACTGTATGTATTTTACAGCACAAACAACACTTTAAAAACAAGGTAGAGGAAGAAAAATTAAAATTTTACTTATTTCATTTTCTGTATTTTATATACCAGGAGACTATATTTTACCCCCAACTCTACTATTACCTATGCTACTGAAAAGTGAATTCCATACGATTTAGCTTTTGATTATAAACCAAAATATGGAAGGTGATCAATAAATACTGGTTGGAAATAACTGCTCATTACCTGTATTATTATCCACAAATGGATAATAATACAGGTAATTAATACAGGTATTAATAATAATATCCATTGTAAATTTGGTCCCACTACTAAACTTTAACTTCAAAGGTATGGTCAACTTGTTATATTTCTCATTTCTCTAGCTGTGCATTGAACCAGTAAAAAAGCAAAACAGAGGCTCTGAAATGCATAGCAAGGGGCTAGGCTTGAATCACCATCCCATCCCATTCCTGCTAAAAGGCAGGCATGTCTGAGCATGCCTGGCAAATGTTAGTGAGGAAAGTTGAGGTCAACATCAAATCTACTCATACAAGGACCTAGCAGCCTCCTGGGAGAGGAAACTCCTCTGAGAGAATACATGGCTCTGCCACAGAAAGACTAGACAGCAACTCTCCAGTACATTACAGAAATTCTATGTGTGAGTCCAGGACCTGTCCCAAGTGCCAAAATGAGACTCGTGTGCCTGACATACAGCAGCCAACCGCAAACACTGGTGCTTGGAGAAGACAAAGTTTAATGGAGAAAGTACCAAACTTGACGCAGGGGAATGGGCCTAATCTGCCTTACCTCAGCAAGCATGACTATGATTTACACAAGAGGAACCCAACTGGGAGGGACAGGTAGTTTCACGCATTTTGATAAATTCAAGGTTTTCAGACTTCTTGGTGTCAGGCTTAACCTGGTAGTGAAATGATTCATGAATGTGTTCTTTAATTCCAAGCTACTGTTTGACAAGATACAAAATAACCACAACAAAACAGGCAGCTGTGGTAGGTGCTGTCTCTGCTGGACAAAAGCTGTGCTATCTTGTACACAAAACATAGGATGGGATGTTCTCAACATGGAGATAACAACTACAGAGTACGGCATCTTTGCGATGCCAAGTCACCTAAAAATATCTATACATCTGTTTCAATCACTTCAAGGACCCCAACCACAAATATTTGCTTTGAGCCTTATACATGATAGAGGGGCCAGACTTCTCTTCCAAAGCCCAATAAAGCTGTCTGCCTTTTCTTTGTTCAGGTCTGCAGCCTCTTGTCTGCTCTCAGCCCACCTCCGCCCAGGTGAATAAAGTCTGTACCTCTGCTTTCACTAGCCTGCTCGGGTGGTCTCATTCCTCCATGCCATTTGTTACACTTGGCATGAGTGGACATCTGGTAGACCAGAGTAATCTATGGTTCTACAAATCAAGCTTGTAAATCACTCTGTGTAACAAAGATAACAAGGTTATCAACTGACAACAGCAGCTGAAAAGAGCCAGAGCTAAAGAGCAAAACGATGTCAGGCACTACATGTGTTCATCAGCACATGGGAGCCATCCCTGCCGTGGCTAGAAATAATCAAGAGGAACATTATAAAGGTATACAGCCTTACGTAAGAGGTGGAAACAGAGCCAGAAAAATATGTATTACCCCTATTTATAATAATCCATTTTAAGTCCTGGATTGGTACAGTAACACCTGTTAACATCATTTGACTTGGAACCAGTTAAATTCCTTTTCCCCGGGACAAGTAAATTTCTGCCCTATATTAAGATTATGCACATCAATGGCTTTCTCTAACACATTAAACATAACTTTGAGTGGGGAGAGCATCCAAAAATGCATTTACTACTAAGCTAATACCACCTGCCCTCAAAACACAGCCAGATTTCAGACTGGTTTTGTTATATTTGCTGATAGGAAAAAAGAATGCATCAGTCTTTCTCTGTACTGTTACTAAACCATTTAGGATGATTGTAGCAGGACACACCCACCTGAAACATTCTGTTCCTTAGTGAATTTGTTCAACAGTAGTTTTACTGAATCTCTTCTAAGACTGTCAGCCAAACATAACACAATTGCTGTGTCAGCAAGAATAATAGGGATCAGACGAAATTGCTTATTGTTCCCTGTGGAAGAGTTCATTTGGTTTTAGCCTTAGCTATTATATCAGAGAGAACACAGTCATGAAGAATCATAAAAATCTATCTCTGCTGTCTGTGGAAGTCATGAGAAAACTGAAGTGCGTGATGGCTTCCACGTGGCTATTTGGAAGATTGGCTGGATGCAAGCTACAGGCTAGGTTTCCTCTTGGATTAGGGACCTGCCTTCTCAGAGGGCAACTGGACACTGGCTTGACAGGCTGGGCAGTAATCTAACCTTTTACACTTTAACAGTAAGAGCATATGTGGGGCTGCGAGGGGCTAGTCGTCAGGGAATTTGGGCACCTTATCTGGGAGAGGTGGTATAAGCCTACTCTAGCTAGCATTTTACAGGATCTTGCTCCATTTTCCAGTGTAAAACAGAAACACACACGTGCGTGCCCTTCACCACACCAGCTGTATCTGTGCCTTTATGGAGATAGACCTTTAGTACTAACAAAAGTCCAAGTCCAATCAGCCACCGTTTTCTTCCTCTTCTCCTATTCTGCTCCTCCTCTGCGAGGTGTTACAGCACTCCCCAGGCACTTACAGCCAAGTCGGCCCTTCCATCCTGCCATCTCCACTGAAGACCATCGCGTGTGCCAGACCTCCCCACTGTGTCCTCTATGGACACCACCTGCCTTGGGTACTGTTAATACCTGCAAGGCACCTTCCTCTAGTGCCACAGTGTGAGGTCTCACTGCTTTAATCACTGGGGATGGCACAGCTACATTTCACTTTAGAACGCAAGAAGTAATGGAAGGGGGGAAGTGTGTCTGTTTCTGTGCTGTGGCACCTTGTTAAGCAGAACTGTGCTAGTCAGGGTTCCCCAGAGAAATAGAAGCACAAGGACATGTATAGATATGTATAGGAAGGGATTTTTTTGTAGGAATTAGCTCACATGATTATGGAGGCTAAGAAGTCTCACAATACGCCATCTGCAAGAAAACCAGGAAAGCTGGTGATGGAATTCATTCTGAATCCAAAGCTCGGAGAAGCAGGGCATCCAGTGGTGTAAGTCTCAGAGTCCAAAGGCCTGAAACTAGGATGTCCAACTGCAGGAGAAGGCAGGTGTCCCAGCTCAAGAGAGAGAATTTGTATTTCCTCCACCTCTTTGTTCTTTTAAGCCCTCAATAGATATCCACACTGTTAAGGGCATCTTCTTACTCAGCTCACCTAAAGGCTTCCAGAAACACCTTCACAGACACACTCAGAAATAACGTTTCCCCAGACAGCTGTGTATTGCATAATCCAGCAAATGGGCACATAAAATTAACCACCCTAAGTACTAAACAATTCTTCCTTGCTCTCACTTCAGTGTCACCCGGACATGAGTTAGTTCATAAGAAATTTCAGCCAGAGAACACAGAGTAATAGACATCACCTTCCTTCTCTTGTGATGAATTCTCTCTGGCTGTGCCTAAATTCCCAGCGCGAATCAGCTGCTCTTAGACCTGCCTGATCAGTATGTGAGCCACGTGCTGACAGATCCAGGACTGTGCCCAGACCCACCTGTGACTCCAAACGAGGCCTCGCCCCCTCAGTGTCCTTGCTCACACTGAAGCACCTCACAGTTTGTGCCCACAAACTTTCAGTTAGGGTTCAACTAGAAAATGGCTTCCATGCACCCCAGGTCAAAAGCATATTGTTTCTAAGTCAGTGGTTTCCTGTAGCTTCCAGATAATGTCCAGAATTTCTGAGACAAGATCCTACAATAATTTACTTTTAAATTAAAAATGCTTTCCTCTTCAATAATTCCAAACTTGCAGTTCCTCAGAATTTCTCTTTCTGTGTGCTCTTCTCTTTGATTAAACGTCTTCCTACATTTCCTCAGTGCTTCCTTCCCCTGTGTGATGATGAACAAACGTACTTAATCCAACTGCTGTGTTCCTCGGTCCTGTGATCTCTGCAGCCCTGTATACTACGGATGTAGCCGCATAGCACTGATCTTATGTCTCCCCCGTCATGAGTAAGGTTTGTCTTTCACCCCTGTGGGCTGTGTCCCTGATCATGTAGTGTACAATATGTAGTAGGCACAATACAAAAATTTGTTAGAGAAATATATATGTAGGCATTAAAATGAATAATTAACTAATAATTGTTCAACTCTGAGGAGTCATGGCAAATGATTTTGAAAAGAAAATGTTCTAATCTTTCATCAGTTCAGGAAGAGGGTGCTATTTACAAGAGCTGTTGTAACTTGACCTACTCAGGATTTCTTGATCTAAGAATAGTCTATTCTAGGCTTCCTACCACTAGGCAGATCTGACAGCTGTTTGGTTGGCACATAATATCCTTAAGGAATGGTTTTCTTTGCTGTTGAAGATGAACTGCAAACAATTCAATTAGTTTGAACTACTTTAAAGAAAATATTAAACTTTAGAAAAATTAAAATAATTATACAATGCAAAATTTACAATTCTTAATGTATTTGTAATTGTACTGTGCAATGTCTTTGTGTATGTTTTTGTTTCTTGGGACAGGGTCTCACTATGTAGTTCAGGATGGGCTTGAATTCATTATGTAGCCCAGCTTGGCCTTCAACTCACAGTGATCCTCCTGAGTGCTAGGATTACAGGCATGTGCCATCATGCTTGGTCACATATTTTTTGTTTGTTTTTGGTGTTTTGTTTTGTTTTTTTGAGACAGGGTCTCACTATGTAGTTGAGATTGACCTGGAACTCACTATGTAGCCCAGGCTGGTCTCAAACTCACAGCGATCCTCCTGCCTCAGCCTCCCAAGTGCTGGGATTACAGGCGTGCGCCACCATGCCCAGCATTCACATCTTTTTTTAAAGAAAAGAATTAAACCTAGATTTAAACCTAGAAAAGAATTAAACCTAGGGACCCATTGAACCTAGTCCTATTCTCCTTCCCACCCCCCAGCTATACCACCTGTTATGAGCTTGGTGCATAGCAAAATTCCTGCAATTAACCTTTTTAGATCCAGCATCCAGACTATGCTAAGCCCAATAGACAGTTTTCTCTTTCTTCTCTGAAATAGTTTTTGTTTTTGTTTTGGCTACCTTTTTTGGAATGTTGAAGGAAATTTTAACTACTTTGTGATTTTATATGATTATAGGTCATATTTACTAGGTTATTTCTTCTTGAGTCAATTCTGGCAATTTGTATTACTAGAAAATTATCCATTTAATCTTTTTTTGTAATCGTATTAGTAGTATCAGTTTTCATTATATTTATCTAGACTATTTTCAATTTCTCTCTCATCCTTTTGTTTGTTTTTGTTTTGTTTTGGTTCTGGAGATTGAAGTCAGGATCTTGCTCTTACAATGCAGGCGGCAGAAATACTGTGCTAAATCCCCAGCCCTCTCTCATTCTTTGTTATGTCCTTCTTTAAAAAAAAAATTTAGGGCCAGGGATTTAGCTCAGTGGTTCCACTGCCTGCCTTACAAGCACAAGTTCCCCAGTTTGATCCCTGGTACCAAAAATAGAAAAGAAAAGAAAAGAAAAAAATTAAACATACAAGAATAGAATTTGAAAACGTACCAGAGTAGAAGAAATACTATAATGAACCCCTACTTTTAACAATTATGAAAATTTTGCTAATCTTGTAACATTTATCATCTCCTGTCCTTTCTTTTTTGTTTTTTTCTTTCTTTCTGTCAGTATTCTTTTGTGACATTATAATGGAAAACCAAAAAGTCATGATCATTAAATACGATCCCTACTTAATAAATATTTAAAGTACAAGGGACAGGGACTTAGCTCAGTGGTTCCACCGCCTGCCTTGCAAATGCAAGATCCTGAGTTGAGAGAGAGAGAGAGAGAGAGAGAGAGAGAGAGAGAGAGAGAGAAAGAGAGAGAAGCTACCACACCATTGTCCTACCTCACAAAACTAACAATGATTTTTCAGTTCTATTTAATAACCAATTTTTAATTTTATTTTGTTTCAAAATGTGTTTTTCCAGTTTGTTCAAATTAAAATTCATACATTATGTTTGGTTAATATGTCTCTGTTTTCTAATAGTTCCCTCTTTTGGGGGGCTAGTAACATATCAGAGAAATAGAACTATTATTCTGGATGATCCACACATTGGATTGGATGCACTGCTTCCCTGGAAGGTCCCTGGGATGTCCCTTTATCTTCTGTACATATCACAAAATCCTGGTTAGATTTAAGTTCATCCAAACTAGTGATTACATTTGGGTACAATTTTTTGGAAAGACACTTCATAACTGATGCTGTATATTTTTTGTTACATAACATAAGGCAAAAACATCTGGCTTTTCTAGCTATGGTGTTTCTAAGGCTGATAAGTAAGTTCAGATAACTTTAGAAGTGTTGAATAATGAATGCCCCAGTCAATTATTTAGGAGGAGCTGCAGACTAGCAACATTCTAATCCTATCTGATGATATATCTATATTTATTCACTAAAATTCTTCCATGAAGCATATTCTTTCATCAAATTCTGTTGGATTATCTCAACAATATAGTTCAGACAGGAAGGCAGGAATCCCTTCATATATAAACTTTCATAGATTATGGCTGATAATTTGTCAGCATCTGAGGGCCACAAATTAGCTTCCTTAATACATTTAGAGTTAAGTATTTATAAGTTATCTAATGTTTCAATTAATAGTCAGTGATTAATTCTTCCTTCTGCTCAAATTTGTTCTATGCTAAGCCAGTATCTTGAAGATGGTTTTTTACTTTCCCCATTTGAATGAAACTTTCCCCTTCTATTTTTTTAAATGAGTTATTATTGAAGCAAATAGTAAAATGTAAGCCTTATGAACTTAAAAATCAGAAAAATTGAACATCATTACCTGACCCTGAGGTTGGGAGATATAGTGAATTATCTCTCAACTCCTTAATTACACTTTATATCACTATATGAAAAATCATGATAGTAGCTGCCATCATCACAATGACATCTAATTATTTTTTAAAATTAATTTTATTGGTACATTTAAGATGTACAATATGATGATGTTCATCATTGGAAATTTGCACCTTTACATCATCCATCCTGGTTCTTGTTTTTCCCCATTCCTCTGCCCTTCCTTAACCCCTCTACCCCTCCCATTCTACAAAGACTGCTTTCATTTTTCCTTTTTCTCATATTAATTCAATTCCCTTCTTTCTTTTCCCCTATCTCTCCCATTTTCTTCCCCTTTGCATCTTTTCTTCCTATTTCACATTATCTATTATACATTTTAGTCCTTATTTATACTTTCAGTTTCTCACACTAGAGAAACTATTCGGTATTTATTTACACATATGTGTCCTATTTATTTCACTTGGAGTATCACCTCAATATGCATCCATTTATATATAAATGTCTCTAGGTTCTCATTCTTTATGGCTGAGTAGTACTCCATTTTATTTTTTTAAAAACCACACACACACACCAAAAAAAAAAAAAAAAAGCCCACATTTTCTTTATGCAGTCTCCAGTTGATGGGCAATTGGGCTGCTTCCAAGTTTTAGCTATTACAAACTGTGCCCCTATAAACATGGGTGTGCATATATCACTGTGGTTTGATTCTTTTAATTCTTTGGGGAAGATACCCACCTGGGTCAAATGGGACCTCTAGTCCTAGTTCTTTGAGGTTTCTCCAAACTGATTTCCAAACTGGTTGCACCAGTCTATATACTTCCACCAACAGTGCAGCAGGGTTCCTTTTTCCCCACAGACCTGTGATCATTTGTTATTGGTTGATTTCATGATAGCTGCCACTCTGGGGTGAGGTGGAATCTCAGCATTGTTTTCATTTGCATCTCTCGAATGACCAGTGATTTTGAACATTTTTTCGTATGTTTATTTGCTATTTCTATTTCTTTGTCTGAGAAATGTCTGTTCATTTCAAATGCTCATTTTTTGATTGGGTCTTTAAATTTGGAAGGTCTGATTTTTTTTTAAGTTCTTTACATATTTAGACAATCGACCTTTGCCTGAGGAACAGCTGGTAAAAATTTTTGCCACATTATGGGTCATCTCTTCTCATTGTTTGTGGTTTCTCTTGCTATGCAGAAGCTTTTTAATAAGAATAGATCCCACTTGTTGATTCTTTGTTCTAGTTCATGTGAAACTGAGGTTTTGTTCATGAAATCTTTTCCTACACCAATGTCTTCAAGACTTCTACCTAACCTCTCTTCCAGCTGGGTTAGTGCTTCTGTTTTAATATTTAGATCTTTAATCCATTTTGATTTTTAGAATTTGTTTAGAATTTTTAGGTTATCTTCATTCAGCTTTGGTAATTCATATGTATCTAGGAATCTGTTCATTTCTTCTATATTTTCTGTCTTATTGGCATATAGGGTCTCGAAGAAGGTACTGATTATCTTCTGGATTTCTGCTGGGTGTGGTGTAACCACCCTTTTCGTTCTTAATTGCATGGATTTGGGCCTTTTTTTTCCTTTGTTTGATAAGGTTGGCTAAGGGGTTTGTCCATTTTGTTTATTCTTTTGAAGAACCAACTCTTTCATTCATTGATTTTTTTGTATTGTTCTCTTAGTCCCCATTGCATTGATTTCTGCTCTGGTCTTTATAATTTCCTCCTTTGTATGAGCTTTGAGTTTGATTTGCTCTTCTTTTTCTAGAAGCTTGAGGTTCAGTATCAAGTTGTATAATTGATCTTGCTCTGTTTTCCTAATATGAATATTCACTATGAATTTCCCTCATAAGACTGCTTTCATTGTGTCTATAGATTCTGATATATTGTATGGTCATTTTCATTTAATTGTAGGAACTGTCTGATTTCTTAATTTCTTCTGTGACCCATTGGTTATTCAGAAGTGTGTTGTTCAATTTCCATGCATTTATGAGATTCTTGTGGTTTCTTTTGCTATTGATCTCCAATTCACTGTACTATGGTCTGATAATATACAGTGGATAACTTCAGTTCCTTTACACTTATTTAAACATGTTCTATGAGCAAGTATGTGGTCTATTTTTTAGAACAACTTGTATGCAGCTGAAAAGAATGTGCATTCTGATTTTGTGGGGTGGAACACTCTGTAAATACCTATCTATTAAGCTCACTTGTTTAAGAGTTTGATTGAGCTCTTAGTTTTTTGTTGTTTATTTTCAGTCTAGTTGATTTATGTATTTGTGACAGTAGAATATTGAGGTCCCCCAGTACTATTATATTAGTACTTATTTGATTTTTTATGTCCATTAGTATTTGTTTTATATAATTGGGCACACTAGTATTTGGTGCATATATATTTATGATTGTCATCTCTTCCCCTCTTGGATTTTTCCCTTACAAGGATGTAGTGTCCTTTTTTGTCCCTATTAATCAGTGTTGGTTTAAAATCCATTTGATCTGCAAATAGGATAGCTACTCGTGCTTTTTTATGTATTTATTGTTTAGGATCCTGTCTCATGGGATATTGTTTTCCACTCTTTTACTTTCAGCCTATGAGTTTCTTTTTTAATTAAGTGTGTTTCTTCTATGCAGCATATTGTTGGGTCTTACATCTTCATCCATTCTGCCAGTCTGTTTCTTTTGATTGGTAAATTGAGACCATTAACATTGATGGTTATAACTAATATGTTTGGACTTATCCTTGTCATGACTTTTTCTTTTTGTTGCATCCTCCCCTTTTGTGTTTAATTTCTTGTTGTACCTGATGGATTCATTCTTCTGGGCTTCCTGGGGTTGTTATCCTCATTGCGTTTTCCTAGGATATTGTTTAAAAATTTTTGGAGTGTTGGCTTGGTATTCATGAAGTTCCTTGGGTACTCTTTGGCATGAAAGTATCTTATTTCTCCATCAATTTTGAAAGGGTACATCAATGTTGGTTAGAGTGTGTTCATTTAGGGCTTGAAATTCATCTCTCTAAGCTCTTTTTGCCTTGAGAGTTTGTGTTGAGAAGTCTGCTGTGATTCTGATGGGCTTTCCTTTGTGTGAGATTTGCTTCCTTTCTCTAAGTGCTTGTAGAATTTTATTCTTCTGTTGGCTTTCTGGAATCTTAACTATTATATGCCTAGGTGTAGATTTTTTATCATAGCTAGTTGGAGTCTTATATGCCTCACTTATCTCTATGTTAAATTCGTTCCCTGTTTGGAAAGTTTTCTGCCATTATTTTTGCAAACAGTTTTTTAATGTTATTTGCACTCTCTCCTGTTTCTTCATTGACTCTGATCAGTCTTATGTTATTCTTCTTTGATTCATCTAGCAGCCGCTGAATTGATTTCTCATGGTTCCTTACTATTTTTAAGAAATTTTTCTTTTCCTGGTCACTGACTGCAATCCTATCTTCTATTTGAAATTCTGTCTTCACATTGGCTCATTCTGCTGTGTAAACTTCAAATGGAGTTTTTAATTTCCTGGAGATTTGTTTGATTCTATTTTATGGATTCCATTTGTTTCCTATGTTGGGATTCTATCATGTTCCTCAGCTCTTCTATTTTTTTTTTATCTGTGTCTGCTCTAGATTTATTAATCATGTCTTGCCCTATAGGCACAATCTCTGCTGTTATGTCAGAAATTATTTCTGTTTTCATTTTTTCCAGATCATCTTTGGTTGCCAGTTCAGGGAGTCTAGGTGGTTAAATATCAGATTGTTCTATCTCATTGCCCTTTGGGATTGTCTTAGGTGATCGGGAAGTTTGGTTTTGAGACTTGTTTATGTGTCTTCTCATTTCAACTGATGCAGCCTCCTGGGCCTTTGTTGAAGCAACTTTTTGCTCACCCAGTGGTGTTCAATTCTCAGCAAGCCACTGAGTAGCCTTTTCTCTGCTGCTCACCACCACACCAATTCCTGGGTTCAGAGTGGTGGGCTTCTGGATCCCTGCATTGCCCTGTTGTCCAGGAGGGGCCTTTGGGATGGTATCTAGGCATGTCTCTGGCAAGAGCCTGCCCTTCTATGTATCTGTTGTCTGGGAGGGCCTTTGGCTGGGGCCTGAGTACCCCAGTTGCTGGCCTGGGTGTGCTTCTGGCTAGGTTCTGTGTGCACTTACCAAAGGTATCAGGATGGGCCTTTGGCTGTTGCTTGGGCATCTATGCAGCTCTTTTCCCAAAAAATCCTTGGCTAGGGCTTGTGGACCCAACCTTCCAGGGATGGGGCAGGGCCCTAGCTCAAAGGGCCTGAGAAGTCTGGTCCACACCCTGAATAGTGTAAAACTAATTCATATTACATTAAATCCTGTAGCGTTACAAATATTTGAAAATAGTAATAAATATCATTGTATAATCTTTGAGTTTTGATAGATATAAGGATTCACAGATCTTGGTGATGACCCCATGACACTCAGGCGTGGACTCAGTCTACATCAAGCCCTAAGAAACCTCCATCCATTAAAATTTCATAAACAACATAATGTCATGAAACTCTGCTGAAGCTATCAACAACAAATTGGCATAGCCTTGGTACAATCTGATTATGGTAGAATCCAAAATGGATTATCCAGTGGGAATGCATATACTTGTATATATCCAACTGCCCTTCTTGTAATTCCTAAAAACTAGGAATAGTAAATTAAAACTAAATTTATATGAAAAACATTGCACAATGATGGAGATCTACCACACCTCTTCCAAGCTAATAAATTCTCAATTCTACTAGTTACTGAAAGATATTAGAAAAAAAATCCTTTTTAAAGAATCTTTCCCCTGAACTCATTACAGAAGAGAATACCTTGCTAATAAAGGCCATCACTTCCTTTATGAATATTTTACATTATTATCAGAGATTGAAACATGGCCTTGCTGTCACATTTTTTAAAATTAGCAGAATAAATGTTCACAGGCAATTTGGGCACAACATATAATTACTAGCTAGAACTATCTCCATACAGATTTTTTTAATCAAATGAATAGCTCTCTTCTAAGACAGAGACAACATGCTTTTGTTATTATTCATTACAATTAAGCATTATTTTACTTAAATATAATTAAGTATATTTATGTATAATTAAGTATAATTATGTATAAAAGTAATATGTGAAAATTGTGGAAAAGGGAAAAAATGTTAGGAAGTTAAAAAATAGCAGTGTTAATCATTATCAATATATTGTTACTTCTAGTAACACATTGTACACATTTAGGTTTTTCATTTCTGAGAGTATAATGTCATATACTCAGAACAAATAAAAAAGGGCATGTGAGAAGGAAAGGCTTAAATTAATGATGATAATTTTTACAAAGAGGTTGGTAGAAAAGGAAGGATGCTTTGCTTTTGGCTTTTCTATTCTCAAACAATATTTATATTTCACTAAAAAATAAATCAGTAATAAAAGCATATAATAAGGACTAAAGGAAAGCCTTTATTTTTAATCTTATTCACAATATTTTTTCATAAACTTTCATAGATTTTCAGGAGTATAAATGACTTGAGAGATTATTTTGTCTAACCTCTATTTTATAGGCAAGGAAATTAGAGCCAAATTAAATGTCTTGATAGCAAGGTCACGTCTCTAATTGATTTGACCTTTACACTTCAGATTAATATTAATTTACTCTGAATGGTTAAAAGCCATGTGCATTTTATTGATCCACTTGACATTAGTCTGGATTTGACATTTGTAGCATTCCTTCTTATTAAGAGCTTTCCCCTAAGAGACAGTTCAAATGAATTGTCTCTTTGATAAACATTCTGTTCTTTTCCTTTATAACACTTACCACAAATTTTTAATGTATATTATTAGTGCTTATTTATTCCACCAAATTCTAAAATCCTTGATGGCTAGCCTTAACACATGCTCTGTTCTCCACTATGTACTTAGTGCCTAGCACAGTGCCCAGTACTTAATGAGTGGCCAGTACCATACAGCAGGCCTCAAGGCTGTTTACTGCGATTTCTCTTTACTCAATGTACTTTCACTAAGGATACGAATTACCTCAAATCATTAGGCATTTAGAAATTAGGCAGTGTAAGAGGCATATCATATGTGCTCATATACATCAAGCTCATAAATTAGCTATATTTTTATCTCTATTGTACAGATGAAAAAGACTAAGTCTGATGGTTTAGATGTGGTTTTCTCCCAAGGGTTCATATGCTGGAAGCTTAGTTCCCCAGTGTAATGGTATTAAAAGCTAGTGAGAGTTCTAGACCAATATGGCTGTCCATTTCTGTACAATGCCAACTCAACACAGTAAATTGGGATGACTTTTTCCAAAATTGGCAGCACTGTTAAAGTTTCCCAAAATTCAATTTATATATATATATTTATATTTATATAAAAAGACTAATAATAGCAGTATGTAATGCATCGAAATGTTAATTTTTTTATTTTTATTTTCTATTTTTTGTTCCATGTATACAGGGGTAACACATCATACTAAATATGTAAGGTCATATCTATGTGGGTTTGATTACAGAAACTAATAAAGTATTCTCTAAATAATAAAAAAAGAATAAGATAAGACTATAAGAGCAAGAAGGGATTTAAATATGTTCAGGGACCATTTTCATCTCCAGAATTAAGGATTATTTTAATGTTACATCATTGCCTTTTCTCTTTTACTT
This sequence comes from Fukomys damarensis, assembly GCF_012274545.1. Lineage (NCBI taxonomy): Eukaryota > Metazoa > Chordata > Mammalia > Rodentia > Bathyergidae > Fukomys > Fukomys damarensis. The sequence goes on from NW_022900928.1 coordinate 56,247,503, forward strand.
TCCTTTTTAGTTTCATTTTAGGATTCCCTATTTTTAATGTTCATACAGAGATTTCTTTAACTGAAATACCGAATAATTTCTCTGGTGTGAAAACCTATAATAGTACACAGGATCCTAATGAGATAATTAATAATGTGAAATAGGAAGTAAAGGGCTAAAGGTGTAGGGAAAGTGGGAAGGGTGGGGGAAAGGTAATAAGGGAGAGGAAAAAAATATGAGAAACTGAAAAATGGAAATAAAGTGTTTGTAAATGGGGAGGGGAGGAGGGTGTGAAGGGAGGGCAGGAATAAGGGGGAAAAATGAGAATCAAGACCTATTATGTAAAGGTACAGAATCCCAATGATGAATGTAACTGTATTGTATACCTAGATTGTACCAATAAACTCAATAAAAAGAAAAAAAAAAGCTAGTGAGAAAAAGTAGTGACTAGTAGGATGTGACTGGGTCATGACCTACCCTCATGAAGGGATTAATATTGGTCTCATGGAGTGAGGACTAGATTAGCTTCCTCAAGAGCAGGTTGTCACAAAAGAGTGAGCCTGGCCCTTTCCTGTTTCTTGCTTCCTTTCTCACCATATGATCTCTCTACACTCACCTCCTGCAATGATGCCATCTGCCTTTTGGTGATACAGCCAAGGGGTGCTGGCCAGATATCAGCACCATGATGTTTGAACCCTCTGGGTAACAGAAAAGCCAGAAAAAAAGTCTTTTCTTTATAGAACATCCAGCCTCGGGCATTTTGTTACAGAAGCCACAAAATGGACTAAGCCATGTACCAAATGACAGGCACAGTTCAGACTCAGGATTGATGCTTGAATCTATGATCTGAACATTTATACTATCTGATTGCTAATTTTTTGTCTTCAACTAATATTTAAGATTCAGTAATAGGAATCATATCTCTTTACCCTCAACCTTGAGAGTTTTCTAGATTTCTGGACCAATAAAATAATAATAGCAATTTGGACTCATGTTTCTCATTTTAGTCCCTCTCAAAACTCTACTAAAGTAACAGTATATAATGTTTTTTCTAATGACATAAAACCATGAGGACAAGAAAAACTGAAAGAGGAAAGCAGCAAATCAACATCAGAAGCTAAAGGATATGGACAGGTCTGATTGATTTAGCAAGTTCTATTTGGGATGGAGTAGTCAAGAAAAATAAGTTCCTTCTACCACAATGAGAAGTCAATGCCATACCTAAAATTGAAAATTCAAGGAGGTGTACAAATAGTTTATTTAAATATATGTGAAACATGAAGTGAATAAGTAAAAGTAAGCATGTAAGAAGCATAAAATGAATCAACAAAAAGGGGAAGGTAGTTGGCAGGCAATGAGATTGGAATAAAGAATTAATGTTGTTTATTATAAAATTATTAGTCTCTTTAATATATTTAAACTAAATATAATGTAAAACTAATACCAACAAAATATTTTAAATGTAGAGAAATTTTTAATTCAATTCTAAAATATGTCCTCTCTCTTCCCTTCCTTCCTTCCTGCTCTCTCTCCTTCCTGCTCTTTCTCTCTCTCCCTATTCCCCTCTTACTGTAAACCTCATGCTAGTCCTATAGCCATCAACTGCAGAAGACAGTTTAAATTGTTTTATATATTGACTCAGTCAGATAATAACCAGAATCCAATCAGATAAAAAGCTCACTTCCTTTCTAGCACTCTCTATGAATCAGTAAAAAATGCACAGCAAGTGGAAATTGTAGTTTTGTTACAACATGACCCTTTTAATGATTTATCTCTCACCTTCAGGTAACCCTGTATTTCTTTTTAGTGATCTTCTCATAAAAGCTCTGCATAATGTTGTATGTTGATTTATGAGACTTCCTCCCATCTTTGATCCATTTTTATTTTTTCTTACCTTGTTATTTCCTTTCGAAGATACATGCCAGGGGTGCTCAGCCAAAGACAAGTTCTCAGTCAAACTGACTTGAGACAGGTGGTTAGGCCCAGCCCGGGCCTTGGGGAGGTTAGATTACATTTCCAAGGTGTTCTCCTGGAACAGCTGTGTTCATTTGACGAAAACACGGAAACCCAAGCCCTCATGTCTCCCTGGACATTAAAAGAGCCAGGATCCTGTTCTCCTAGACCAAGTAGAGGCATGTCACCTACTCACAGCACTTCCATGCAGTACACCCACATTTTCAGAGGAGCTGCAGAGGCACTGGCTGACAAGGATCAGTGCAGGAGGAGGAATTTGGCAGGACTAGGGTGGGACCCAGGAGAGCTGTCCCCTTTTCATGTGCTATACTCTCAGTACCTGCAACAGTCCAGGACACATAGTAGGGCTCATAAGTATCTGTGGAATCAAATAGTTTGTTGCTTGTTCTTGTAACACAGCATTGCAGATACTTCAGAATGTATCTGTCCTTGCCAGAGGACCATTAATTCCTTAAAAGACAAGGCTGTGTCTTATCTATCACAGTACTCATGCTGCCTATCATAATGCAGAATTTTCTTTTTCTTGTAGTTGTTACTATTATTATTGTGAATTTGTTCAACAGAAGGTGAGCAAGTGCTGTGTTCCAAGTGCTAGAAATGGCTCTAGTAACACAACAGTAAAGAAGACATGAGCCTTCCCTACCCCTGAGTTGTCATTCATTCTGTTAAGGTTTCCAGATGATTAAGATGCAGGTTTTTAGTGCAGTGATGGAATTCATGAGTCCCCTATGGGTAAGGAATTGCTACAAGTCAATAAGAAAAATTTGAGGTTTCAAGAAAATCTTCCTAAGGGATTATTCTCAAAAAATCCCAATGCTATCTGAAGAATAAATACAAATTACCAAGAAAAGGGAGAAGGAATTCTCCAAGAAGTACAACAAGTTTAGAAAATGGAAGGAAGGGAGGGAGGGAGGGAAGGAAGGAGGAGATGGAAGAGCAATGAAGAGAAGGGAAAGATACCACATTAACTCATTTGCCCTATAACATGTGCTTCTTGTTCCAAAAGGTGACCTTACCAAGAGCACTATAGTTGCTACAGACCATCTGGTAGCCCATCTTATTTGGAGGATATGTTTTTACCAACAAACTATTTTAGAGCTGAAAGGGGCACATAATATCTACTTCTATCTCTCTTGTTCTACAAATATGAACACCAACATCTAGAGAAGTTAGTAATAACAGTATGTTGCTTTTATCTATAGCTTACAAAGCATTTTCACCCCTACTCATTTAAGCCCAACAGCCCCATGAAGCAGGATCACTCCTTACAGTTCGGAAAACTAATGTTCAAATGGAATTAGCAGTAGGACTGGAAGCCTGCTCGGTGCTCATTCTGCTGTAACCCAGCTCGCTATCAAAGTCACACCAGTAGGAACAGAGCCAGCAGGAGAGGATTCTTCATCAAAAGCTCCTTCCAGAAGGCAAGAGCATTCTGACACCTGATAGGGACTGACCACTGCTAATTAGTCACAGCCTGTCCCGATTAGGAGAACATTTGTGTGAGTGATTCATTTGCCAATAGCTTGGGAACACTGGAATAACACGGGCTTGGTGTCACATTGCAGGCCGGCTTTCTTACAAATAAAAACATTGTTAATTTTAACTACATAATAATTGTGAAATGTCTATAAAAGTATGATTCTATAAACAGTGTTGAAGATAAGCTATAGAGTGGGAAGTATTATGTATCAAAATCATCAAAGAAATAATAATCAGACATGGATTTTCCTACAAGTCAATGAGAAAAAGACTACTAACCCAATAAAGAAATGGGCAAAGCATATGAATAGGCAACTAACAAAAACAGTTTAATTTAATGGCCAAAAAGCACATGAAAAATGCTCATTATTAATCAAGATGCACAGTAAAACAATAACTTTTCACCCAAAATTTGTAAGCATTTCAAAATTTAACATTAGTAAATGTTGATGATAATGAGACAATAAAGAATTCCACTTGGGAAGGAATCAGGCAAAATCTAGTAATGCTAAAAATGCTCTATGATTTAAAAATGAACTTCATTTCTAAATATATATATATATAATTTATAAAAGAATAAAAGAATCTTCCATACATACATACAGAGGTACACACAAGGCAGCTCACTGTAGCATTTTCTGTCATCAAAGGAAATTTTGGAACTTTATATGTTACCATTTCTATAAATTAAAATAACTAGATAATATTTATTAATATATATGTGAAACAAAAGTATAAACTGGATATATACCGAATTCATGATAATGTTTACCTCTAGGAAAGGTGAGGAAGAAGAAAAGAAAATATAGGAAATAGTCAACTTTGTCGACTTTCTTCCTTAAAATCTTTTTTTCAAAAATTGGAATCAATGAGCCAGGCATGGTGGCACACACCCATAACCCCAGCACCTGGGAGACTGATCACTGAGAGTTTGAGTCCAGCCTGGTCTATATAATGAGTTCAAGGCCACCCTAAGCTACACGGTGAGACCCTGTCTCAAAAAAAAAAATTGAGAATCAAATTCTTTAAATATTGTTTAGTTCTTATTTACTTCTGCAGTAAAATTATTTTTCAAAGCTTTTTTTGTTTTGTTTTGTTTTTTTGAGACAGGGACTTGCTATGTAGCCCAGGCTGGTCTCGAACTCACAGCAATCCTCCTGCCTCAGCCTCCCGAGTGCTGGGATTATAGGCATGTACCACCATGCCTATATTTTAATAAGCCTGATACTTCATATGGAAGTCCCAAATATACACTTTCATTCCAGACTTAATTCTGCTAGCTATCTCCTCTACTTATGGAAGAAAAGGTAGATTAGATCACATCTGAGATCCCTTACAGCTCTGTGAAATCTCAAAGGTCTTGAAGAGTTTGGAGATAAGTGAACTTTTGTTAGTAAATTCTAGGAAGGGCCTAGAAATATACTGCCGGCTGTCAGAAGGGAAAAAGCCTTGGAGCCTTTTTTAAAACTATCTAAGCTTTGTGGGGAGAAAGGAACCCTTCTCCATTGTTGGTGGAGTGCAGACTGGTGCAACCACTATGGAAATCAATATGGAGATACCTCAAAGAACTAGGATTACAGGTTCCATTTGACCCAGCCATCCCTCTGTTGGGTATCTTTCCAAAAGAAGTGAAAGAACTATACCACAGTGATATATGTGCACCCATGTTTATAGCGGCACAGTTTGTAATAGCTAAAACTGGGAAACAGCCCATTTGCCCATCAGTTGGAAACTGGATAAAGATGATGTGGTTTTTCTACAAAACGGAATACTACTCAGCCATAAAGAATGAGAAAGTAGATTCATTCATAGTTAAATGGGTACATTTTGAGGATATACTTCTAAGTGAAATAAATAAGGCACACATATGCAAATACTCAATAGTTTCTCTGGTGTGAAAAACTAAAATCGTACTCAAGATCCTAATGGGACACTTAGCAAATAGGAAGAAAAGGACCAAAGGTGTAGGGACAGTGAGAAGGATAGGGAAAGGGGAATAAGGGAAAAGGAAAAAAATATGAGAAAATGTAAAAATGGAATTAAAGTGTTTGAAGAGGGGAGGGGAGGGCAAGGTGAAAGGAGGGTGGGGACAAGGGGAAAAAATGAGAACCAAGACCTGGCATGTAAAGGTACAAGATCCCAGTAATGAATGTAGCTGTACTGTCTACCTAGAATGTACCAATAAATTCAATTTAAAAAACTAAGCTGCTTCTTTTCACATAGTCTCACCCCAAAGGCTTTCCCCAATTAGTCCCTTGTCTATTTTTATTATGGGAACCCTATATAAATTCAGCCTTCACACAGTTTTGTCTTGCTGGGGCCTGGACATCCTGATACTGTTTCTCTTCCCTGACTTCAATCCAACAGCCTTAACTTGAAACTTCTTTGTCACTAATTCTTTCAGATAATACTAGGCTTAGAAGTTTAGTGACCATGTATTGGAGCCAAAAATAGAACTTGTGATCTGACACAGGTCTGATGTCGCAACAGAATGTTTTGCAAGTGCAATGATCCCCGCAAATCTTTAGCCTTGTGGGAAACTGAAAGAACCAGTTAACAGGTGAGATTAGAAGACTGGAGCAGAACCAAAGATTTTATACACAATGGAGCTATGCTTCTAGTTCACATAAGCTTTCTGAGGAACCTACTAGGATTTTAGTTAACCAAGCAACAACTGAGGGAACTTTGACAAAAAAGATTGAAAATGCACATGTAATATATTTATTTGCTGAACTAAGAATAAAATAAACATTGAGAGATAGGTAAAAGAATAATTTGTGAATAAAGCAGAAACAATTCAATTAAAATAATGGAAAGAGAAGAGATAAAGTTAAAACTATAAAAAGGAGATTGAGAAAAAAAAGGCATCATCTTAAACCAAAGCCATCTGGTTGGTGTCTCTAAAAGGAGACAGGGAGGTACTAACAGCAATTTTAGAACAAAAATAATTAGCAGAACTAATAATAAAACTAAATACCAAACAAAATGCTTTCTAAATAGTAAAGAACAAAGCACATGTAGCACTGTTTTATATATCATTTAATACAGTATTTAATAGAGTGTTCATGAGGGTTTGAAAGAAGGTTAGGTGAATTGAGAAAAAATAAGAACCAAGATATATTATGCAAAGGTACAAATTCCCAATTATGAATGTCAGCATACTGTATACCTAAAATGTACCAATAAAATTAATGAATAAAAAATATGGCATTCATAAGCTTGGCATATGGTGGTGCATTCCTGTAATACCAGCACTCAGGAGGCTGAGGCAGGAGGATCACTGTGAGTTCAAGGCCAGCCTGGGCTACAGAGTGAGTTCTGGGTCAGTTTCAACTACATAGTGTGACCCTGTCTCAAAAAAACAAAACAAAACAAAAAAATGGCATTCATTGTAGCATTTAATAAATGGAGAAATTGAGAGGATGTGATTTCCAAGACATTAAGTAGGAAAAAAATAGAGTATACAACGTATGCTGGCTTTTGTGTAAGAAAAAAAGGGAGGGATGGGGATTAAGCTCAGTGGTTCTTCCACCTACTTTGCAAGTGCAAGGACCCGAGTTCAATACCCATTACCAAAAGAGAAAAAGAAAAAAAGAAAGAAAGAAGGAAAGAAAGAAAAAAATAGGGAGACGAGAAACATACTTTTGGGCTGGAGATGTATTTTAGTGGTAGAGCACTTGCCCAGCTTGTATGAGTTCAAACCACAGCATTGCAAAAAGAAGAAGAAAGAAAAGGGGAAAAATATATTCACAAAAAAATAAATACAGAAAGAGTAACCAGAAAACAATGAAATAGATCTTTTTTGAAAGGGGAGAAATGGGAAAGATGAATGAGCAGACAACTGACACTTCTCTGAGTGCCGTTTTTACTTTTGGAAGCACGCTAATGTTCTACATTTGCAAACGATAAAAATATTAAATGCTATCTCTTAAAAAATTGCTCCATCTTTCCATCTCACCCAGCCTACAGCAGCTACCCACTACCTTCCCCATTATATCTCCTTCTTTTATTGTCATTATATATGTATTAGCCAGTGCCATGTGCTGTATCTGTTAATTAACACTTCGATGACTAGAAAGATTCACAGAGGAGGAAATTTGACCTTGAACAGGGTTTGACACGTAGCTGCTTTCAAAAATATGTGTTGAATTAATAAATACATTAATGAATAAAAAATCCTGAGTGCTGGCAATAAAAGAGTTTGAGGAGATGGTGTGGGTGAGGTTACTGTTGAATGCTTACAGGCAACCAAAAGCGAGTTATTTAATGATCCAAATCACTAGCCTTTCCAGACAAGGATATTCAATCACAATCAAATGACTAATTAATGGAGTCTTGTTAAGTTGTACCAAGCATCAAATGGAGAACTGGACAGGATGATCGTGTAATAAACTACTTCTAAAAATAATATATTATGAGTCAAAAGAACACAGTTCCCTTGGATACCTTTGTTTTGACCACAGTGCTAGAGCTCATCATTGGAGTCAAATGGATTAAGCCAACTGGAATTCAACCCTCTTTAGGACTTAGGCACATTCTAAACACCAGCAGGAGAGGGGCCCTGGTATGCAGTCCATCAACAGGAGGTGGTGCTTGGGCTGAATATTCCAGCATGCAGAAATATTTTAACCATGAATCTCTGTAGCTCAAGGTCACTGACAGTTGCTTCCCACTTTAAATCTCACAGAGCAACAGTCACCACATGATAATGGAAAGCTATATTTTGCTAACCAGGTTCCATGTGAGAAAATTTAATGAGTTTCTTGTGATACATTCTCAGGAGGAAGCAAGGTGTCATGAGCACCACATCTGTAATTCAGTTAAGGCATAGAGGCCTTGATTTAATGAATTATTGAATTTATGTCAACAAAATGGTTACATGCTTGAAGAATCTATCATCCAGCTTCTTAGCGTGCCATGCGATTTCTAATGATCCACTTATGTAACCTTCATGTGCCCAGTGTAAGATGAGCCTTGTCCATGTGGATTTGCTGGGATATCTGTTTATGAGCTTTCTGTTTTGTTTTGTTTTGCTTTGTTTTGTTTTGTTCTAACTTAGATGAAGAGTTACATTAAGCATAATCCTAACTCTTAGCACATCATCATCAGTTCATGCAAAGAATCTCTCTTATTTTATTTGTCCCCTTGTTTTTTCCATTCATTGCTGACTTCAGTCACTGTCTCTGACCTATTTTACAAAATGTCATTAGATAAGCATATATCCACATGAAATTTGTGGTGTTGTGTATGTACCCATAATTTCGATTGGTTTCTTTTATCACTTCAACACCACTTTTAAGATACATCTATTTCTTGCAAATCAAAACTACATTGAGGCTCTATTGTGAGAATGGCTATTATCAAAAATAAAAAATAATTTTCTTGTCTAGGATGTGGGGGAAAAGGATCTCTGCAAGTAATGTAAGTTTCTACCGCCATTATGAAAATCAGCACAGAATTTCCCCAAAAAGCTAAAAACAGAACTGTCTATAATCCAGCTATACCACTTTTAGTTATACATCCAAAGGAATCAAAGCCAGCGTAAAAGTAGAGATACCTGCATGACCACTAACACACCATTCAAAATAGCCAAGTTGTGGAATTAGCCTAGATACCTCTCAGTGGGTGAATGGATAAAGAAAATGTGGGCTATATGCACAATGGAATATTACTCAGCCATATAGAATGAAATCATGTTATTTACAGGGAAATGGACGGACCTGGAGACCATCACATTAAGTCAAATGTTAGACTCAGGCAAATTCAGATGACGTAAGAGTAGAAGGGAGAACACTAGAGAAGACAAAGGGGAGGAGAAGGGAAGAGGGGAGGACAATAGGGAGTTGCATGTGATCACATTGTGCTATATATATTCATGAAAGTGTCACGATGAAACCCATTATGCTGTATAACTGATATGTGGTAACAAACAGTTTTTAAATAAACTTTAAACGGGATTTGACTTGCAGGTAAGAAAATACATCTTGTCAGGCGTAGTGGTGCATGCTTGTAAACCCAGCACTCGGGAGGCTGAGGCAGGAGGATCGCTGTGAGTTTGAGACCAGCCTGGGCTACATAGTGAGTTCCAGGTCACTCTCAACTATACAGTGAGACCCTGTCTCAAACAAATTTTAAAAATCTCTATTCCCGAATTAACATCTACTTCAAAGCTTCTAACTACAGCATTTCAGTCTTTATCCACTAAAATCAATTCTCTTACACAACTGTTGCTATTGTCAACAGAATCTTATTTTCTATATTATTTTTTAGTCTGCTTTGGGCTAGAGGAACAATGTTGATTTTTATAATTTGACTTTATATCTAGAAATTTTGTTAAATATTTTTATTTGTTTGAAGATACTAGCATTGTGGAGTAGGGCTTTCTGGGGTTGAACCTAAAGCCTTGGGTACGCTAAGTAAGCACTCTACCACTAAGCTATGTCACTGGCCATTTTATTTTATTACTAAGTTGCCCAGGCAGTTCTCAAACATGAGATCCTGATGCCTTAGGCTCCCAAACAGCTGGAGTTACAAGCATATGTCACTCTGCCTGCTAATATTAGTATGTTGAATAAATTGTGTCATTGTTTTCATTTTTTAGTTCTTATAGTTCTCACACCTTTTTCTTATATCATCATTGGCCAGGACTGCCTTCACTATGCTATAATATGGTACTGAGCAAAGATATTCATTGTAGTGCAAAACTGCTAAGAATCCAAATGTTCATCACTGAGGGGTCATTTGGGTAAATGATGATAAAGCATATCGGACTAAGGCACGACCATAAAAGAAAATGAGGAAGACCTCATATTTTTCTATGGTGTAAGCTCTGGGATACACTGTGGAGTGAAAAACAAGGTGCACAACAGTGTAAACAGTATTTTCCCTAAGAAATACAAGAGATACAAGCTGTGCCTGGTGGCCTGTGCCTACAGTTCCAACGTCTGGGAGCCTGAAGCAGAAGAGTCACTTGAGCCCAGGAGTTTGAGAAGAGCCTGTTAGCAAATGAACAATGCTTCCTTTGTATCACTAGCTCATTTTCTTGTTGGTCACCTATAAACCTTCAACAATGGCCTCTCCCAGACCATCTCCCTGAGCTCTGCTATTCAGGCTCTGAGTTACAGACATCTCCATTTTCTCTACCTAAAGCCATCACAGTCAGCTCCCAAAGCAAGTGTCACCCGTGGCTTGTCATACAGCCTGTGTGAGCGAAGCTACTTCTCCCCTGTGCTTCTTCCCTGTGCCCATGACTCAGTGCTATAATGGACTCATGGGGTAACCAGGGGTGAATGCGACACGAATGAGCTCTGACTCTGAAAATACCCTAGTGTCCTGAATCATGGAGTATTTTGACAGCACCACATACAGCACCACATGTTTGGGAATCTATTTTTTGTTATGCAGGGCTTGGAGGTACGTGCCTGTAATCCCAGTACTCAGAAGGCTGAGGCAGGAGGATCCCCATGAGATTGATGCCAGCCTAGGCTACATAGTAAGTTCAAGGCCAGTCTGAACTACATAACAAAATCCAGTATTAAAAACATTTTTCTCATTTTTATGGGTGGAGGTGGGAGAGTCCTAGGCACATGTATAATGTATATATTTGATACGTTAGAATGGAGCCATGTTGTTTTTACTCATATTTAGTAAAACAGAGATGGAAAAACAGAGAAGCTAAAAGGTTTAAAAGCCAACTTCATGAGGCTAGTTAGTGGTTCAGCTGAAATTCCACACTTGTATCTTAGGGTCTCCCTAATTGACTGTGCCCATGTGTACGTGTGTTGGGACCAGGGGTGGAAAGTGTTTACAATAAACAAGGTGACTTAATCTGATCTAAGGAAGGCTGGGGTCCGAAGGTCCAGGTTGACCCAGTCTCTCTGTGCACACAGGTGCTGTGTTCAGTACATATTCCCAGGACACATTCCAGGCGATTTGCCTCATCAGAGGGAAGCCTGTGATACCTTGGACCAGACAGGGAGCCATTTCTTGCCCGTCACAGAGCAGTGCTTCCTCTGCTGCAGTGAACGCGGTGTACAAATCAGAACTGATTTTCAGGCTAGGGAGGCAGCAAATGTGTCAGTCCATCTGCTGTGTCTGGTAGGCGTGAAAGAGAGAGAGTGTGAAAGAGATGGCAGGCAGCTTCCTCCTTCCATAAAGATGTACGGACGGCAGAACAAATCTGAACGCAGTCTTACAAATCTTTGTCTTGGGATCTGACGCTTGTAGCCCAAACTGAGCGACAATGAAACTGCCAAAGTAATATAATCTTAATCAGATAAATGTTCTTTCATCACTTATTCATTACCAGGATGTCAATAAGAGGATTCAGTTGAACAAAGTCCCACAGGGCTCTTGTTCTTGGGCTCTTGCAGGCATTTATTTTCCAAAATTTTTACTTCAACACCGCCATCTAGTGTTCAATTCTCTGATTTACCAAACTCAGGATAACTCGAAGGGGAATGTTACTCAGCCGAATAATCTCCACCTTGAAAAGATGTCTGTGACACTGTTGAATGCAGAAAAGTGAATTACAAGGTGGTATATATTAAATGCATCTGTACATTTAGACTATGTGTTTATATTTGTGTAAACTTTTTTATGTGTGCATTTGCATAAAGATCTAGAAACATCCTTCAGGTTATCAATGATTATTCTGGTAGGTAGGACTTGGGGAAATTTTTGTTACTTCATAATCTTATCTGTCATCCTTCGTTTTTCATAACAAATCATATCATTTATGTAAGTAAGAGAAAACATAATTTTTAAAAACTGTTGAGGCCCCAAAGGTGAGAAATCACCCCCAAAAAAGATTTCCTAAATGTAATTATATTTAGCAAATATTTACTGAGCAGGTACTTTGTGCAACATATTCTTTTGATATTCAAATACACAAGTAAATTCAGGTAATATCCCTTTGCTGAAATGTTAGCAACCATTTAATGAATGTTTGCTATGTGTTAGGCATTGTGCTTATCACCTCATTCTAAATTTTAAAACAATCCTACAGGTGAAATTACTGAGGTAAGAATATGACAGCTTAGAGCAGTTAAGTAATTTACCCAAAGTCACATAGATTCTATGAGATTCAAATCCAGGTCTTTCTCCACAGCCTGAACACTGAACCACTACATAATTCTCTAAATTCCTATGAAATTCCCCTACATTTTCCACAAGCACAGTGGAAAACAGGGTAATTTTTGAATGCTTACCAAGTTTTAGTCACCATTCTTCAATTAGAACCATGTCACAAGGTAAAGTTCTTCATTATATGATAATTTGTCCTAAAGTTCCAGAGATAATAAGCAAAATAATTGAGCGTGTTAAACACTTGCTATATTTATGATCCTATTGTAAAGACTTGACGTATTTAGACCAACAATCCCACAAGTTGTAGCACAATTATCGTTCTTATTTTGCAGTTGAAGAAAAGACTCAGACAGGTTAAGTAATTTGACCAAAAGTTAAATTAGTAAGCAAAAAAGCTGGTATTTGAACATAAGATTGACTAACTCCAAAACCTACCCTTCTCTCTATCTGATGCCACCCTGGCCACAACGTAGTGCTCAATAAATATTTCAGAAGAATAAATGAAAGATGAAGCTGCTGTTATCTACATTTTATCGAACAGAGTCCTGGGCACAGAGACTCAAATGCAGTTAACTCTCCACAGTTATCCATCCCTGATCCGTAAGATTAGAATCCAGGATGTGTGACTCTCAAGGCTCTCATGCCCATCCCCTTTTTGCCCTGGATTCACATATATGTGAAAGTATACTAACCACAAGTGTAGTGGAAGAGACTACCCTAAAGTTGGTGCTTTAAACAACACGCAGTGACTACCTCATAGTTCTGATGATCAGAAGTGTAACATGGTTTTCGATGTTCTAAAACCAGGGGTCAGGGCTGTGCTCTCTAGAGAGGCTCAGGGAAGAATCATTCTCCTGCCTTATCTAGTTACCAAGGGCTGCCCCACTTCCTTGTTCTATGGCCGGTTGAGCTTTCTTTGGATTGCACTGGTGACCTCTGCCGGATCATTACATCTTCTCTGACTGACCCTTCCCTCCTCTCCTTCACATCTAAGGCTCTTATCATTGCATTGGGCTCACTTGCTAAGCCTCTATCCCTCCCCATCTCAAGATCTTAAACTTGACTGCACCTGCCAAATTCCTTTTACCAAAGTGATGTTTTCAGAGGTTTCAAGGACATGGACATCTTTGTTGTTCTGCCTAACAATAAACATGCTAATCTTTTTGTTTGTTTGTTTGTTTGTTTGCTTTGAGGGGGGGGTTGTTGGTTTTGGGAGCATTGGTTTTGGCTTTCTGTTTTTTAATTTCACAATTGATTTTCAAATACTAAACTTTTAAAATCTGTATTTGCAGTACATAATGTTGACATTCCTTATGGGGAGTTGTACATGGTCATCTTAATTCCTTTTATCATTCCTTTCCCCTTCCCTCCCTCCACCTCGCTCCATCTCTTGGGTTTGGGTTTTGTTTTGTTTTTTGTTTTTTTTTTTTTTGATGGTATAGGGATGGAACTCAGGGGTACTCTAGTACTTAGATACATCCTTGGCCAACTATTTTATTTTATTTCATCTCATTATTTTATTTTAGACAGGGCCTTGCTAAGTTATTCAGGCTGGCCTCAAATTTGCCATCCTCCTATCTTAGCTTCCTGAGTAGCTGGGATTACACATGTGAATACCAAGCCCAGAAGCTTTTTTGAACTTCATATAAATGGAATCAAACAAGAGTACTTTTAAAAAATTTCTTTCACTCAATGTCATACTTTTGATAAATATTTACATATACATCTATATAAGTAGATTATATATCAGTAGTACATTTTATTCCTGAGTAGTATTCCATTTCTGAATTTATCACAATTTTTTATCCATTTTCCTGTTGAACATTTGAACTGTCTCTAATTTTTGGCCATTACAGTTAAAGCTGTAGCTAGCATTCTTGTTAATAGAAGGCCAATGTGCTGATGATCTCCATTATCTTGCAAGGGCCCAAGAAGTTTGTCTCTCACCTTTCTTTAGCACAGCAGGGTGGTAGGTATGTAATGGGAGGTGATCTGACACTTGGATAGTTGTACTTGCAGCCTGATGATTTACAAGCAAACTTTTTTGGGGGCGGTATTAGGGTTGAACCCAGGGCCTTCACACTGAGCTACATACCAAGTCCCTTTTCTTATTGTAATTGGTTAGTTTTGAGATTGTCTTGCCAAGTTGCTAAACTGCTCAGGCTGTGCTCAGACTCGTGATCTTCCTCCCTCAGTATCCCAGAGTGCCAGGATTAAGGGCAAACTCTGACCTCCAGCAGGTGGAGAAGTAACAAATACAATAGGACATTCTGAGGGAAGGAGTGTAGTTATTTGTTTCCCATTCAGTAAGAGCTGTGCCTGTGATCTGTGGTGATTCAGCTATCTTATTGGTAGGAGGCACAGTGGCCTAGGAATCCTTCCTGCACATGGTGACACCTCCCATCTGCTATTAGCCTGGAGATTATTGAATATGGACTTCGGACTCCTCCAAAACGAAAAACAAACTGGGTCAATTACAGAAATTATAAGATGTTGGAGTGCCTGGAAATGGGAATTATCAAGGATAAACAATTTTTTAAAAAGGAAGCTGTTGGAGCCTATAAAGTGTGACACTGTAAAGAATTTGCCATCAAAAAATTTGGAGTAGAAATGCAAAATAAGTAGTATTTGGTGTCCCCTAGTGATACAGCAGGTGTAACATGTGATGGCCCTAGCATGGTCTCCAGAGAATCCCCTGAGAGCTATGACTAGTATCTTGATCATGATCTGATCCGATAACCTAATGAGGGAAAACCAGAATTTCTGAAAAAATGCTGCTGCCACAATGGACTTCAGAATCTGCATATTCTCTTCTTCCTGAGAAAGTTCATATTGGAGCTGTTGGGACAGAAGAGTGAAGAATGAACCATCAGAAATGCTTACAAAAACCAAAGAACTACAGGAGTTTATTTGCTAGGGAAACTTCCACTACAAAACTCCCCATATCTTAACCAGACTCAGGTATCCCTCTGGCTGAACAGAAGATAACTGACAAACTATATACAGGGGATTCTCCAGCACACATTTTCTAGGTTAGAGAAGATAAAGTATTAAGCAGGTGGCTGAAAACTGCCCAGATTTGGGAGGTAGCAATGTCAGCCAGGGTCAAATCTATAACTCTTATTTTAGGAAATTGTGGAAGGTGCTGTATCATACCATTGACCTAGAATTAGGAGTTTACTGGGCAGGATGTGGGTTCAAGAAAATGAAGGGTTTAGGTGAGAATGGAAAAAGGCCAACCAACCAACCATGGACTCCAGGAAGTGGAGAGACGAGAAAATATGTTCAAGAAGAGGAAACATTAAAGCAATTAAGGAAAATGAGTTATAGAGAGCTTAAGAAGCAAGTGTATTTGGTTTCAGGCTGTGAATTTTACTCAAAATAGAGAATATAGGAGTTTAAGACACAAAAGTAGAGTATGTCTGAGGGAAATTTAGATGCAATATGAGATATTACTAGAAAGAAATTGAGGTAACAGTCTTTGGCATTAAAAAGACCAAGAAATTGTAAAGGTCAGCAGTCATAGATCCTCCAAGTGTTGGAAGAAGTTAGGTGGGAAACCTATAAGTCAAGTTTCAAAGTCCTTACTGAAAGTTGGAGAGTGACTAGGATTTGATCAAGAGACAGAATATAAAACTAAGTATCAAGCATAAAGATAAAGCAACAAAATGTACAGTTGTATACCTGGACATTTTTTATTGCTGTGAGAAAAATCACTCAGTAATTTTTCCACTGACCAATAATACTGTTGGCACCAGACATTATTGCTACAGCAATAGTACACAAATAGCTACCAGAGAAGAGTCCTGGTAGGAGTTATGCTTTTTAAAAAAAATAGAGTATTCAAACTTGGTAGTTTATTCTTAAGTGTGAATCATCCTAATGTAGTGAAATTATTTTCTAGATAACAAATGTGTAGATTCTTTTTCTCTTGTTTAGCAAGCAAATACCATACAACTGTTTTAGATGCATTAAGATCACCTTCCTTTTAGAAATACGATAAACATAGTCATTACCCCAGAATTTGTGTGGACATGACTGAGTCCCTTGGAGGCATCTATCCTAAAAATACAGTTATCTTCACAGTACTCAAGTACAAAGGGTTGCATCCCGGAGGAGGACCTGTGGTCGAGGTGTGTGGGGATAGCGAGGATTATTCTAAAAACTGTACATTCTTAAATTGCTTGACTGTTAAGGATGTGGGCAGGAAAGGAAGGCAGTAGTTCTTAAACTAGTTTTTTTTTAAGTGCCTGAGCCCAGCTGACACTTTAAAAAATAATTGTGTATAAATTGAAAAGCTGAGTATCAGAGACTGCAACATGTCTGACCAAACTTCAGAAGGCTTGAGCTGTTCATTCTCCATCAAGAACCGCATAAAATTTGTGCACATCTGGACAAAGGAATGGCATCCTCTGTCAGATCCTGGAAGACTTGTGTGGGACTTTGGAGAACATACCTTTCCACAGCAACGCCCTATGTTGGGCAGATGAAATGGCAGGGTCTGCTCATCCTGCTGTAAATAAGGCATTCCAACTTGCTAAAGCCCTCTTGGGTTTTGAGATGATTTGGGAGAAGGGGGAAACCTCTGAAAGAGTGCTGTTTTTCTAACAAGAACTATGAGGGCTAGAGTAATTGGTTAGTAAAATAAGTGAGATATAACTGTGGCCCTGTTTTATGGAGCCGTTTGTATCTATGGCATAATGAATCACTTTTGCTTCTTTTATTTATGGATCTTCTCCTTTGTTATCAACACAGAAACAATGGGGCACCTCAAGATAACAAGGGAGGTGACGAGATTATGAGACTTGAAGTAGCCAAAGTGTGTGAAGGGAATGTGATGCAAAATCAGAAGACAGTGCCTCCACCCTCAGGGGACAGTGGTCCCAGTGCTGCCAGAGAAACAAGCCTTGAAACACTTGGCACTTCACAAGCTTACTCTCTCGTAATCCTCTCTTCCCCAGGCAAGGGAACTGAGAAGATCAAAGTAAATAACTTACCCAAGGCTCACCCCACACGAGCTGGAGCCAGGGTGGCACCTAGTTGTGCTCACAATCACCATGTGGGGCTGTTTGTGTTCAGAAGGCTGGTAGGCCAGAAGAGACTCTGGCCAGGCCCCCTAGACACCCTGTATTTGTGAATGCTGATTCACCCAGGACCATTTTGGTAAAGCTTTAGATGAAGAAGTCCAATTCTCACAGTTTAATATTAGCTCATTGGTTATTCTGGCTGGCATTTCAAAGAACTCCCTGGGTATCAGTCTTGTGTGTGATAAACAGACAAAATCTGAAGCTAAGAGCTTATTTCCAGATTTCCAGGGACTAAGAATGCGATCTGGCAGGTTTTGGTGTTACCAAATCAAGTGCTCTCAAATGGCTTCACTGGGTACTACCATACTAATTAAAATACAGTGAGATGTTAATGCTTAAAGCTCACAATTCCCTAGAGTCT
Organism: Fukomys damarensis; assembly: GCF_012274545.1. Lineage (NCBI taxonomy): Eukaryota > Metazoa > Chordata > Mammalia > Rodentia > Bathyergidae > Fukomys > Fukomys damarensis. Next base: position 56,265,470 of record NW_022900928.1, read on the forward strand.
AATAAGGCCTAAGACCTTGTATGTATCTAAGTAATCATGATTTTTAGTTTTAAAAAATACCTTGCAATTTGATCATCTTTTAAATTTTCTCCACACATTACTGATTTTACTCTTTCAACAGTGATAGAGAATGCAATTATTACTAGTATAGCAACATATTATAGTGGCTAAGAATGGCCACTCTGTCCTCAGACAGAACAGAATCTAAATCTTTGAAGGTTGTTTAACTTTTTGTTGTTGCAGCTGCTGCTGAAAATGAACCAAAGGCCTTACCATGCTGGACAGGCACTCTACAGAGCAGCATCCCCAGGCCACAATTAACTCTTTCAAGTCTTTTGACAATCTTAAGAACACACAGAAATACCCAGGGTTCTCTCCCTCCAAACATACTGTAGAAATGCTTTTTGCACTTGTTTTGGACTTAGACACCTGATTTGCTCTGACCAATGAAATGTAAGAGAAATATACGTGTGTGTGTGTATATATATGTATATGTATATGTATATGTATATGTATATGTATATGTGTGTGTGTGTGTGTGTGAGAGAGAGAGAGAGAGAGAGAGAGTTTTCATGGTTCCTTCTATTCCTGTACCTTAGTCACTCTATTAGCCTGGCTCCCAAATAGGGGATAATTTGAGGCAGACCCACAATGAAAGTACAGCATGGATAAAAATTAAATCATTGTTGTTTTAAGCCAATAAGATATTTGGTGTTATTGTTGTAACAGCACAGCCCAGTCCATCCTAACTGATATAAACCTCAGTGTCCTCATTTGCCAAGTGGGATATAAATATAACATCCTTGGCAGGCACTACTTCTAAAACAATAACAGCTATGAGAGATAAAAGTAACAAAGAATCTCCTTAAATCATTGAGCTTTTTAATGACTAAACAAATTTCCTCATTTCCAAGTAGTCACCTAGATTCTGTAAAAATACTGATCATGAGCCAGGCATGATGGTGCATGTAAGTAATCCCTAAACTCTGAGAGGCTGAGCCAGGAAAATCACAAGTTTGAGTCTAAAGTGAACAACTTAGCAACTTAGTGAGAACCTGTCTAAAACTTTTTTAAAGGGGATTTAGCTCAGCAGTTTGGTGGCCTGTCTTGTGAGCGCAAGGACCTGAGTTCAATCCCCAGTATCAAAAAAAAAAAAAAACTTTAAAAAAAAGTTTTTTAAAGCTGGAGATGTAGCTCAGTGTCAAGGCCTGGGGTTCAAACACTAGTACTGTTAAAAAAAAATTGATCATCTATTAGGATGTTCATTTTCTGGCTTCCAAATATGGTCATATTTAGCAACATACATTTTAATACTGTGGTGATCATAATTTCCTCTAATATCTCTTGTTTGTTTGCGACAGAGTCACACTATATAAACCAGGCTAGCCTTGAATTCACTATGTGGCCTCAAACTTAGGACAATCCTTCTGCCCCAGCCTCCCAAATGTGCCACCACACCTAGCTTTCCCTTCTATTTATTTAATTTGCCTGTTATTTCTCAGTAATATGTGTTCTAATCATAAATATATCCTACTGACCTAGGTTTCCTATTTTTTTTGTTTGTTTGTTTTGTTTTGCAATACTGAGGATTAAACTCAGGGCCTTTGTGCTGAGCTCCATCCTCAACCCTTTTTTATCTTTTATGTTGAGGCAAGTTCTCAGTAAATTGCTTAATTGCTCAGGCTGGGCTTGAATCCTCCTGCCTTAGCCTCCCAGAGTGCTGGGATTATAGGCATGTATCACCACAACCAGCTATCAGGTTTTCCTTTTCCATTTTCCTACTGGAGTAGCATTTCCTCATTAAGAATCTTCTAAAATTTTTGTTCTGCCCCATTTTAGCTGATGCCCAGAATAAGACTTCCTGGGAGAGATAAATACATGGTTAATGGGTACCATATCATCAGGCAATGTCCTGAATAATAAACCATCCTTTAGCTTCTTACATCATAGAATTATTACTACTTACCCGAACCAAAAACACTATTTCACAAGTTTAGAATTTGATAGAACATGGGGAAAACATAAGTGACAAATGTGAATGAATAATTACTGAGTCTGTTATTTTTAAGGCTTTGGGCTTGGTGCTATGTTAAAAATTTAAGAGTTTGTTTCCAAGATTTTTAATTGCATTAGAATTTTGGTGTCACACAAGGTAGAAAAGAAACATGTCTTAATTCATTCTGGTTTTTATAACAGAAATATCAAGGACTGAATAGTTTATAAACAACAGAAACATGTTTGTCAAGGTTTGGTGGGCTGGGCACCCACAGTGTAGGTATGTGATGAGGACTGCTTCCTAGTTCATAGATGGCCGTCTTTCCACTGTGACCTCACCCTGCAGAAGGGAAAAAGGAATTCTTGAGTCCTCTTTTGTAAGGGCACTAAATCCATTAATGAGGACTCTGCCCTTGTTTCTAATCACTATCCAAAGGCCCTGCTTCCAAATACCATTACATCAGCAATTAGGTTTCAAGATAGGAATTTTGCAGAGACACAAATTGCTCTATAGTAAGGCACAATCTCTGTCCATAAATCTTATAATTTCATTAAGAGAATAATATATTCTCATGGATGGTTAATTAGAAAAATTAGCAATGCATGGCAGAAGGTAGACCTTAGATGCAATATTTTCAGAGAATTCCCACTTTCATATACTATATAAAAATCCAGGGACTGGGGATGTAGCTCAATTGTGCCACACCTGCCTCACAAACACAAGGTCCTGAGTTCAATCCCGGGTACCGGAGAGAAACAAAAAATAAAAATAAACATCCTAAGCCAGTTTTGAAAGCCTATGGGTCCTAGCCCTAGAACCATACCCCACTAAGTCACTCAGTAAGTATATGTTGTAATGAATTGATAAATAATGCAGTTGCCAGCAAACAATTAATTCTAGCATTATCTTCATTGAATAACTGGTATTTATGTAACTGACTATTTTTTCATCTTGTCCATCTCATTTTATAAAAATAAGAATGACATCCTAGTGATTAGTGTAATTCTTAAACATGTAACACAATAAAACAAAAATGGAAACTTTCCATTTTCCAAAGGTAGGAATAATGATGGTGGTGCATCTAACTTCAATCAAGATCACTAGACCCACAAGCAATGAGGGAAAATTAAAAATGAATGAGTACAAAATGCTTCCAAAATGCTGAAAATGTATCACTACAGTGTTTGTCTAAACTGTGAATTGTAGTTGAATATTCTGAATTTCTTGGCTGTCTTGGAATAATCTCTCTCTCTTTCTCTCAATAACATGGAAATGTATTGGTCTGACTTACACATTCAACTTTTATACACATTTTGTGAAATGCAGTGTGGTCCTCATAGGAGAAGATTCATACGTGTCAAATAAGTAGGATAGGATAGTAAGCATAACGGGTACCCTAAAGATGGAGACAAACTCGTAGACTCCATTGTCTAGGAAGGAGGAGGTGGGCTTGACCTGAAACTTGGAGAATGAAGCCCAAATTCAGTACACAAGGATCAGTTGGCAGAGCGCATCATGCCTAAGCAGAACCTGCTGTAGATTATGTGGGGGCATAATGTAAAACACACATGAGCACAGTCCAGGAGGAAAGCTTGTTGACTATATTAGTGTGAGAAAACAATAACAGAAGGTAAGAACAGAATCAGTTAGGCTACTTTGGGCTTTATTATAGATTAATTAGGCTGCATAGAAGGTTTCTGAGTCAAGTAAGGATATTTTAGAGGAGTTTCTCTGGCAGGATAATGTAGAGCTGAAGAATTACAGGAATATGTAGCAAAAGGAAGAAATTGTGGGCAGAGACTCAAGACATGTCATGGTTAATTTGACGTGTCTTTTTGAGCAGGCTAAGGGATGCCCACATGACTTGGTTTCTGGGTGTGTCTATGAAAGTGTTTAGGGAGAGATTAGCATTTGGATCCATAGACTGAGTAAAGCAGACTTCCCTCACCAACGTGGTGGGCAGGATTCAGATCCTTGACTCCCAGAATAGGAAAAAAAGGCAGGGAAAAGTTAAATTCACTCTCCTTGCTTGAGCCAGGTGATCTGTCTTCCTGTACATCAGATTGCTGTTCTTATTCCTTCAAACTTGAACTGTGATTTACACCATTGACTTCCTTAGTTCTTAAATTTTGGGACATGGATTAAAACTACACCACTGGCTTTCTGGGCCTCCAGCTTAAAGGTGACATATTTATTCATAATAAATCTACTTCTGTATATCTATAGCTTTGTCCAACTTCTTGTATTTCTCTGGAGAGTCCTGAATGATACAGAGGATACAAAACTCAAGTAAATAAAAGTAATGAGGATTTAAACTAATGTAAGAATAAAAAAATTGTAAGACATAAATGAATTCTCATCAAAGAGTAATGAATAGACACTGGTACCCTACCGGGTATAAATGATGAGAATAAATCTAATATAGTTTTGAAGATTTAACTCTGAGCAACACTAGAACGGTGCAGCTAGTGAAATGTGAAACTCAGAAGTGGAAACAAGGTGACAACAGATGATGGAGGAAGTGAAGGGGACAGAAACCATGATGTGCTTCAGTTTGATTCCCTGAGCTTGAGCTGGAAAGTTAAAGAAGGTTCTAAGGTCACAGGCCTGGTATGGAGTTCAGCTGAACTCAGTCTGTCTTCAGTGCCCCCAGTGACCGTTCTTGAGTTCATCTGTCTCAAGGCTTACATCTAGAATACCCTCCTCAATCCCTGTGTGTTCAGAGGTGGGGATTTTTAAAGGCGACTGGGTCATGGGGCCGCTGTGCTCATCACCACATTGAGCCACTGAGGAATTCACAGCTGAATGTGTCGTTAGGAGGCGGGGCCTGGTCCTAAGAGGCGAGTCACTGGGGCAGGAGCTGGAAGGGCATTCTCTTCCTCCCATCCCCTCCCTGATTCTCTGCTTCCTGTCCACCGTGAAGCGATAAGCTTTCCTCCACGAGACCCTTTTACTACGCCCTTTCTGCCTTGAAGACTGCTGCCTATGGACAGAATCTTCCTTCTAAACACCGGGAGCCAACGAAACGTCTCCTTAAATGGTGGGTGTTGGGAATTACGTCCCAGGGATGAGGAAAGTGACTAAGACCATTTCACCCCAAGGCCCAGGGCTCTCACCTTCCCCAGTTACTTCTCCCTGTCCTCTGCATCCCATCTTGGAAACCTATTTAAGCACCCTCTCATTCCCTGGTAGCCCTCTCCCTAAGGGAGTGTCATGTGGCCACTGACTTCCCAACAGTTAGAGTGCTCTGCTGCCTACAGATAGATCTCCCCAAAGGTGTTTCCCGGCTTGGCCTAGAGAACCCCTGCTTTTCCCCCTAATACGGGGGGGGGGCTTCAGCCATATTTCTATCATAACTGAAGGACACTCAGGATAGTATACCATACTCGACAGCCAAACTTGGCTCTCAACTGAGCCAAATCCACCTGCTCTGGCATGTCTCATGTCTCACATTCTAGTTAGCAGATCAGCAGCACAAGCCTTGGCCCTTTCCCTGCCTGTCTAATCCTCCAGATTGACAAGAGAAAGAAGTTAAGTGCTGTACAGCAATTGTGTCCAAATAGAGACACCATACCAGTATGGCGATGCTTTTAGAAACTGAGTGCCCAACAATTTGTAATAGCTAAAACATGGAAATAACCCATTTGCCCATCAGTTGGAGACTGGATAAAGAAGATGTGGTTTTTCTATAAAATGGAATACTACTCAGCCATAAAGAATGAGAAATTAGATTCATTCATAGGAAAATGGATACATATTGAGGATATACTCCTAAGTGAAATAAATAAGTCAGACATGTGTAAATACCAAATAGTTTCTCTATAATAAAACTATAATAGTACAGAAGATCCTAATGAGATAATTGACAATGTGAAATAGGAAGAAAAGGGATAAAGGTGTAGGGAAAGTGGGAATGGTAGGGGAAAGGGAATAAGGAAAAAGAAAAAATATGAAAAAATGGAAATAAAGTGTTTGTAAATGGGGAGGGTAGCAGGGGGTAAAGGGAGAACAGGGACAAGGTGGAAAAATGAGAACCAAGACCTGTCATGTAAAGATACAAGATCCTGATGATGAATGTAACTGTACTGTATCCCTAAAATGTACCAAAAACTCAATGAGAGGAAAAAAAAAAGAAAGAAACTGAGTGCCCAAACAGCAACCTAAGACCCACTTCCTTATCACAAAATGCCAATGCTGCAATTAAACTTGAATAGTGAGGCTTTCGAGGTTTTTTTGTTTTTGTTTTTGGTTTTGGTTTTTTGAGACAGGGTCTCACTATGTAATGAGACTGACCTGAAACTCACTATGTAGCCCAGGCTGGTCTCGAACTCAAAGTGATTCTCCTGCCTCAGCCTCCTGAGTGCTGGGATTACAGGGGTGCACCACACTTGGCTTGAGGCTTCCATTTAGAAAAAACAACTGTTATCTGATGCTCAGCTGCTGGGGTGATCCGGCTCACCTGCCAATTTGAAAGGGCTCTGCGTGCCCACTGCATCACGTATGCTGTAGGTTTGGCACAACTCCCATATACACTCAATCTGATGAACTGGAGAAATGAAGCTCAACAGAAAGACCTGCAGATGTGTGCCAGAGTTGGGAGCACTTTTCTGCAGCTGCTGCACTCAGTCTTACTGAGAACAGCAACTCAACAAAGTAGACCTCAGTGGGGTCTCTTTTGGTGATGGCATAAGGATGTGTTTCTTTCACCCAAAACTGTAGCAGGCGTTCCAAGGAGACCAAGGTGGATAAGGTCCCATATAGGATTGTAGTAGGAGGCAGGGGCATGGCAATGTGGCTGGAGCAGTTGGGCTCAACCTACCAATTTAGGAGACTTATTAACCATGGGTGCACAACAGTAGCACCAGAGCCTAATATGGGATAAAGCTGAGCCCTGCACCAGGTACCGATCTTCTGACTGAAGAACACACAGAATCTGCCACGTGATATCAATTGTCTAACATGAGCTCAGGTGGGACCACGGGATCAACTCTCAAAGAAGACCCGAAAGGACGGCAGTAATTGATTTTGTGGCCACTGCCTTCTTGTTCATGCTGTGATCCGTTCTGCTTGCAGGATGTATCTTATCTCTTTTCTTCAAAGGACTCCTTTCACCCTGACCACTTCTCCTTTTTTTTTTTTCCCTGTCCCCAAATGAGCTAAGTTTTCACATCTACCTGTTGTCCTGACCAATTCATTGATCAGGGCAAATAAGAACCTGGAAACTTCTGCTGGTCCCTACCTCAACCAATAACAGGATCACAAAGCCGAAGTCAGATTATGAATCTGAAAAGGTGTAAAATGGTCAGATAAAATGAAAAAGCACAATTATCAGGCAGGCAGAAAGTAACGTCCAAGGTCAGAAAAGGTGGAACAAAACAGGGGAAGTCTAGCTAGTAGCCCTGCAGGGTCCTGAGTCATACCTTGTGTTGGACTCTGGCCTCTTCTTGGGGTCAGCAGTGCGTGGGGACTGCTGATTGAGTGATGAATATGTGGAAACATCTAAATATTTATTTATGGTCAGATGCAGCCAATAACTGTTCAAATGACTTATTTTTTATTGGTATCAAGTCTGTCTCCCTTTCAATCCAAATTTATTTCTCCAAGTGTCAGTATTTTAAATTAAGCTTGTTAGAAGGCATTAATTTAAACCAAGAAATAAAGGGCATGGTGAATGAGCACTCAGAAGATAAACCTTGGGACATTATATCCTACAGGTTTAAATACGGGGAAGGTCAGATAACAGTTTGCTGTTTTGAAAAGGCTTTACTCCCCTGATACACCATTTGTATATTGTCAGACTTCTCAAAACATCCTTTTATAACTATTGGAGAACTGCATATTCAGCATTACCTAATTTCTTCATAAATCTCTTGCCTTTTAATCAGCTAAGTGGCTATCTGCTGAATTTCCCTGATTTATTGATATCTTGTGAGGGCTGAGGATACATCCAGATCCTAAGTGATCCAATGGGGGTGGAATGGCACATCACCATAATTAGGAGAGGCAGGAGAATCGTGATGAGGCATACAGAAGGCTCTGTGGAGACTAAGGTAGACAGCTTCTTTAAAAGGCAGGCTCCAGAGCTGTAGAGAAAATGACACCACCACGCTAGTTTTTCCACAAAAAAACCTTCCCAACAGCTCTCATGAGGGGACCAATGGATGAGCCGGCTCCACAGTTCTGCGGGAACTGTGACCTCCACAGAATTCGTAGAGTGGGGACTGCAAAAGCCACAAGGTCAAACCCCGAATTCTATTGTCACCTTAGCTACCAATCTGTGTGGCAGTTGCAAAAGGTGTTTTAACTCTTGAGACCCGCTTCTTCCGCTGTTAACCCTGGACAGTCCCCGATGAAGACAGTCTTTAAAGACACGTATTAGGCCAGCTCATATTAGAAAGATGAGCAATGTTAGCTGCCTATCTGTGAAAGAGAACCTAATTTCAAAATACAAATACTGAGAATGGCACTGGCAAAGCCCTCTCCCCTCAGTGCTTCACCACTCCAGTTGTATAATTTATCAATGTAGATAGCACCAGGGAATGATCTAGCGACTGACTCTATGATACTATTCATCGGGGCTTTGTTTAATGGCATGAATACCTACAAAAGATATTGAAAAATCAATATTAAGAACACACTGTGCTTCAAAAGCTGTTGTACGCTCTTGGTTTTTAGCCTCAGGGATTAGCATGTATTTAAATAGATGATTTCTTATCTTCACTAATACATTGTATAATGAAATACTGAAAGCTTATTTTAAAAAGTGGTGGATTGTCATCAAACATATTTGAGCTTTTAAATGTCAGGATGACTTATTGACACTAGTCTGTGTAATAAGGCAATCAATTTATATTGCATCAACAGTCTAATTTGAAGAAGTTAAACTTGCATTATCCAACATTGCAGTCACCAGCCACATATGACTATTGGGTGCATGAAATGTGGCTAACAACACATGCAGAAATGATGGTACTTTGAATATCTTGGATTACTTAAAATACATTGTTTAAAAAAAACCTTGGGTATAAGTCAGAAGTTTAAAAACATATTTTTCCACGGAAGCAATGTATACAGACTGGTTAAACTCCCAACCCTCACACATTTACTCAAACCAAGATGCACAGCCTTGTCACGCTACTATTTAACAGCTGACTGTCATTCATAGCATTACTTCTCTGGGATGCTGACTTTTGAGTTGAAGATGTCCAGGCTGAATTCCTTCCCAATCTCCCGGTGAGGAACAGGCCAGGGAGACAAGGTTGAAGAGAAATGGATGAAAGAACCAAGGTCTTGCTCTAGTTCGATCTTACCTTCAGTGCTCTGAACTAGAAGGAAAGGCAACGTTTATTTAATCAACATCTAAGAAGTGAGATAACTCAAAGGCTAAAAAGATGAAACAGGGGCACTGTTGGCCCACAGGAGCCCACGTGGTGAGGTGGGGCAGGTAAGACACAAGCCTCAGCTAAGTGCGGCTAGGACGCTGTGAGCGGGGCCGTGGGGCAGCCCAGCCAGGACCTGGGAAGACTCGACAGAAGAGAGGACGGGGAAGTTCAACCCTGACGGACACATGAGCTTCTCTACATCACCCTATCCCCACACTGACAAGATATCTTAAATTATCATGGTGTTAATCTAACTGAGCCTTCTCCAAAAGGCCAAGTGTTTCGACAGAACCTTTGGCACTCTTTGACATTGTCGGTGGTGGGGAGTGAAAGTATACATCAGTAGTAAAATCACTTTTAATAGGTTACAGGGAATGAAAAGTTACTGCACTGACAAAAGTTTTTTAAAAGTCCACTGTGATCACTGAGAATTGGAAAACGTTCATTCCTAATGGCCTGTCAGGTCACTCTGAATTTCCTTAATCTCAGTGCACTCCCTATTTGTCTGCCTTGTCTCATGGGAGACATGATTTGAAAGTTGGATATGAAGAAATCTCGAAGATGAAGTGTGATCAAAAAGTATGGCGGATGTTAGCTGAGCATAGCAACACATGCCTGCAATCTTAGTTCAGGAAGCTGAAGTGGGAGGATCACTGCAAATACGAGGCCAACCTGGGCTATATACCGAGTTCAAGGCCAGCCTGAAGTGCATAGCAATACCGTTTCAAAAAAAAAAAGTCAATGTTTAAATTTTTAAAGACGTATTATGGTAAAAGATACATTGCTATTAGTGTCCAACCTCATTACCCCCACTTATTTCAAACACAATTGTATTATTGTTCTTTCTGCCTTCTGAAACAGTTTTAGAAGTCTTCTTTGGTGAGTGTCTTGGGCTGGGAATTTAGCTCAGTGATTCTGGTGCCTGCCTTGCAAGCACAAGAATCAGAGTTCAATCCCCAGTACCAAAAAAAAAAACAAAAAAAAAACCAAGAATTTTGGTAAGTGTCTTTAGCTGTGTTGTCATGGCTGGCTCTCTTGAAGTCCTGAATCAATTCAAAGTATTTACCTTCAATGGTCATTTTGACTTTGGGGAAGAGCCAGAAGTTGCATGGTGCCAGATCAGGGAAATAAGGTGAATAAGGACATATCATTATGTTTTACAAGCTCATATTTCCATTGGATAGCACTTGGCAGCAACATTAACTGTATTTTTTATCACACCCCATAAAGAGACTCACTAAACTGGACCTCCAGAACTGCTTCAGAAAGTGGCAAGAACAATCAGATGAGTGTGTTTGAACAAAGACGGGGGTATTCTAGGAAGATTAATGGCAATGTGTCTTTTACTATATTAAAATTTTTAACTTGAACCATATATTTTGATCACCCCTTGTACCTCAAGTCATATAAAATCCACAGGAACTGGTAAACTGAAAACACACAATGACTGTATTCCCATGAACAAAAAGTCTTTTCATCATACAAACACATACAATTTATTATACTTTCACAAAAAATTTACATACAAAGTTGAGTTTTCCAAAATGGCATTCAGGTGATTAATACCATACTGATGGCACAGGTTAATACTTTGTACTGGAGACTTTGAGGGCAGAGTTTCCGATATACTTGGAAAGACGGACTGAATGAGGCTGGTGGGAAACACTGAGTGATGGAGGAGAAATATTTTTAAAAAGAGAAGAGGAGGAGGAGGAGAAAAAGAAGAGAACGCAACTGGTTCCTAGGCGACAGCACTCCCATTCAATATGTCCACAATACTGAAGTCACTTTCCACCCCAAGAATCATTCATCCCTCCATTTTCCCTGTCATATGCAATCAGTGACCAGGTCTTACTGTTACTAAGGGCCACAAGACCAGTGACCGCCTTGGACAGATAAAAACCCAAAGCTCACAATGGAGGAAATGTTCTCCAGAACCACATTGGTCAGTCCCTACTCATGGCCACCTAGCACAGCCTGGGCTGCCTGCTTTCAGGCCCTGCCCGGAGGCTTCCCCCATCGTGCGCATTTTTCCCCATCCTGCTTTCTCCTGTGCCTCTGAGCCCCCAGTGTGGAGCCCGCTCAGCACAGAGAAATACAATCCTGGCCTCGGTTCTGCTTTATTTTGGTATTTCTACTTCGGGTACATTGTTCGATGTTCCTTTTTTAAAAATCTAACCACGAGACGCATCCCAGGCTAGAGAGTGTCTACTCCGCGTCCAGTCATTTCCCAAGTGTCTCCTCAGCCTTCAGCAGGCTCCTTTTCCCCTGCTGGTACACAGCTGCCAGATCCTCCAGCTACAGGGCTGCAGACTGGGTCTCCGGGAGACCACTCTCCTCAAGCTTCAGTCCCAGGTTGTCAATCCCAATGCTGGTGAGCTGGGGCACACTGCTTTCCGCTGGCTCCGCTGTGCGCGTCGGGGTGGAGCAGTACAAGATAAATCCCACCATGATGACGGTGAAGCTCAGGAGGTAGAGTACTGAAAACTGAAAGGAGAGATAAACAGGTAATAGACTGAGAGCCCTGTGTTGCTGCCTTTTGCCAAGTGTGCTTTGAGTACTACCTTCTTGTAATCCGTCCTCTGAAAGTTGCCTAAGAAGATTCTAAGGCCCGAAGCCCTTCTGTGTATACCAGTGAATGCATGGGCTTGGGCAAAAGCACCTGCCACATCAGCCTGCAGAGTCCTTGGATCTTTAGCAGAAAGGGAACCATTGTTACTTTGCTATTATCCAGCTACACCTCACCCTGCGAGTCCTCCCACCAAGTGGAGAAAGTAAAAAGTCAGCATGCAATACCATGAGAGAGCCCAGGTCAACCCCTTGACACAGCTGACACTATTGTTATAAAACAGAGGAATGTAGGACCAGGATCAAATGTGGATGTATGGATGTGGTACTGCCGAATAATCTCTCAATCTATGCTATACCAATACATTTCATTTTGTTAAAATTTAACAAATCATTTTGTCTCTGTTGGCAAATGTTTCGTGGTAAATGTGTGGTAGATAGCTGGTGTGGTGATGCATGCCTATAATCTCAGCATTCATGAGGCTGAGGCAGGAGGATCAGTAAGAGTGTGGAGCTAGCCTGGGCTACATAGTAAGACCCTGTCTCAAGAAAACAACAGCAACAACAAAAGAATAGGGTTATATTTATTGAAGCCAATAAATGTATTTAAATTAGATTAGGTTTACTATTATGACCAATAAAAAGTTTAAATAACAGAATTAAAGAGTAATGCAATACACTTTGGGGAAAGGAATTGGGGAAAAGAAAAAGATTAAAAGGCCAGGGATTTAGCTCAGTGGTGCCACCGCCTGCCTCACAAGCACAAGGTCCTGAGTTTGATCCCTGGCACCAAAAAATAAAAAAGAAAGAAAGAAAAGAAATAAGAGAAAGTTTGAAAGTTAAAAGGAAAAACTAAATAGGTTTCTGAAATGAATATTAAATAGATTTCTGGTCATACCCAGCTATGGGCTTCCGTGAAAAAACCCTGGGTGTGAAGTTAATTACCACTGACTTTAATTCCTGTACTTAGTATTTAGCCTGGTACTTATCTATGCAAAACATAGCTGATGTATAGTAAACATTTATAGGAAAAAAAATGGTTCAAATATTAGGGGAAGTTAAAGCTATTTAGAGTACCCTAAACATTTTTTTTTTCTTTGAGTTGGGGTTTTTATTATGTTTTCCAGGCTGGTATTGAACTCTGACCTGGAACTCATTATGTAGCCCAGGCTGATCTCGAACTCACAGCGATCCTCCTGCCTCCTGCCTCCTGCCTCAGCCTCAAGTGCTGGGATTACAGGCGTGCACCACCACACCTGGCTGGTCTTGAACTCTTAAAACTCAAGAGATCCTCCTGTGTCAGCCTCCCAAGAAGAGACTATAAGCACATAACATTGCACCCAGCTCATTAAATTTTAAAGTCACTACTACAAAAGTATCATACTCTTTTATGTATCATACTCTTTATGAGGTATCCAGTGTTACCTGTAGCAAAACCTGTAACTTGTTTGAGGCAGGTGGCAGAACCACTGAGTTAAATCCCCGGCTAAAACCTATAACTTGTTTGAAACATGCCGTTTGGTTTGGTGATCTACAACTGTTCAGAAGAAACAGTGTGGTGTCTCTCTAATAAATCCAAAAGTGAAATGGAGTCTTTTTATTAGAACAAAGAGAGTATGAGGGAGTGAGGTAAGTCTCATGAATACACAGAAGCTCTTACCTTTTTTGTTTTTTAAATTCTATCTTTTGTATCTAGATCTATACAGGAAGTTTCTAGTGGCCACTTGATTCAGAAAGTAGTTACTTTAGATCAATGCCACAGGAGTAACAAGGTCTGACATAGAGAAGCATTAAAAAATTGGAGATTCGCTTTCAATTGCCTCCTTCAAAAACATCACAGCCAAAGTTATTTCCAGTACTACAATGTTTTAAATTGGTAGTAGCTTTAAAAGCTATGTCTAAAATTCTAAGTGTCTTCATTATGTCCTGATTTTGTCTACCTCTGTAGCTTATTCTTAAGATCACAGCAGACCTGCTCTTTGCTCTGTAAATTTTAAAACAGCCTTTGACCAAAAACAATAAAACGTGATCTGAATTCAGAGGACACTGCTAAACAGGCAAGGACAAAGGACCATAAAACAAAAGCACTGGCAAGGCATTTATAGTTTGAACATTCAACACGACATTCAAAACTTATTCATAGTAAGCTTAAGGATAGTTGAAGAACAAATATTTAAGATCTCAATCTAACAGCTACCACCACCCTCAAATCACGGCATAGAAAGACCAGCATCACTAGGTGGTCCTGTGAACCGCAGCCACACCACCACGGAGCAACTCAGACTGACTTAACCCTTGTCAACTCGGGGCAGGGAGTTGGGGTGTCAAGACACTCTCTGATTCACTTACATTCCTTACTTTTTGCGACACTGTCAATAAGATATAGAGACTCCAGTCTTAGTTCAAGGATATCATAACTAGCGTGTCTGCAAAGATAACGGCTGGTTCCTCTTGTTCTGTGTAATCTCACAAGGCCAAGGTTTATGCTTCATAAGGAGCAATTTAGGAAAACCCAGGGAGATTTGTGTATCAATAATTCAGATAAGCACTGTGAGTTCATGGTCCATTCATGAGAAGAGTAGATGGTGTGAAAAACTCTAATAGTACATAAGATCCTAATGAGATAAGTGACGTGAAATAGGAAGAAAAGGGCTAAAGGTGTGGGGAAAGTAGGAAGGGTAGGGGAAAAGTAATAAAGGAAAAGAAAAACATATGATAAAAAAACTGAGAAGAGTATAAATCAGCATCAAGGATTCCTGTTTGGATACAAAATTTCACAAGGACAAAGAAGTATAGTTGCTATCTCCTACTAAAACTAAAATTATTAAAAGTAATGGAGAAAGACAGTTGTTTTCTGTCAACAAGTCTCTACTGTAGGTACTGAGAAAAGAGGGGCTTCTAAGGCAGTAATTCTGGGTGGTCCAAAGACCCATGGGGACACCCTGGACACTGAGGGGAATCTGTAAGGTTAAAACCACTTCACAATAACACTAAAATGGTATTTGCCTTTTTTATTTTCATTGTCTACAAGTACATAGTAGGATGTTCCAGGGGCACATTATTATAGGCAGCTAAGTTAAAATTAATATACAGTCAGAAAGGGACTGGGCTATCAAGTAAGTCAGCGCAAAAGATGAGAACACATCAAAACTGTGGCTGGAGGTGCATCTAAAGAAGGCAAGACCTCGAGATTAAAGTAACTATGGCCAGGTTTACACGCTTCACTAAGGGATGAATGGAAGTTTGAGATTATACTTTACCACTTTTGGGGGTTTTCATAGAAATAGACCATTATTTCACAAGAGGTGGGCCATCTGCTCCAGCCCACTAAGACTAAGACTACAGATTATCAACCAAGGTTAATGATATCATCCATATGCCCTAGCTATGTAACCCACTTCCCTACGAAATTAATACTAAACAGCTATACTTGTAATCTTACTGGTTGATTATAGTTTGACCCACGTCACACCCACCTGTAACTTTACCCTATAAAACATTCTCGGACAGATGGCCTTGGCAGTTACCCACTTGGGACCCCTCCTGCCTCTCGGGAGCTATTTCTATTCCCCGATAAACCTTCCCTCCTCTTAGCCTCCTTTGTCCTTTGGAATTCATTCTTTGCTTTCAGGGGACATGAACTTGGCACATCTGACATCTAGCAGGCTGGGAGTTATGTTTCTCCCATATCAACATGACACGTAAAATAACAAGGCAGGTGGAAGAAGCAGATGTGAGATTCCAGCTGTTTTCTATTAAAGATAGCCCAGGAACAACACAAGAACCAGCGGGACTCCAGCCTTTTCAGACTCACAGTTGCAAAGGTGACAGACTGCATTGAGAAGAAAGTCCCAGAACACCATGTTCGAGAAGGGCAGCAGCCTACAAAATTGTACTTCGGGATTGGGTTCCTAGGTACTGGACCCCTACAGCCCAAAGAGAAGGAAAGCCTGGCTGTTCTGCCAGCTGGTGACAGACCTTGGCATCATCCACGTGGTGCTGGTTCTAGGTGAATGCAGAATGCAAGAGTTGTGAGGTCAGGAAGGCTTCCACCCGGATTTCAGAAGAAGGCCTAGAGGCCAGGCAGTGTGCCCCCGGGAGGGCAGTGTGTGAAGCTGTGTGAAGCCAAAGGTGCAATGGAGACCCCAGAAGTTTTGGAGAGGCCAGAAACATGGATCGCCTGAGGAAAACTACAAGGAGGGAACAGAGTCAGCCCCAGAGAGAAACCACGGGAACTACAACTACCAGAAGCGCCGTGGAGGTGGGGCCACCCACGCCCTTTGGAGTTTACCACTTGCCACAGACTTCCAGGCATGCTGGAGGTAGACCTGTGGGATTTAGTGTTTGCCCTGATGTATTTCGACTTGCTTTGGTGTCCCATTCCTTCATATCCTCATTTGTAACTTTTGCAATGGAAAGTGTATCTTGTGCCACTGAATGTCGGAAGTGTTTAACTTTCTTTTCATTTGTACAGAGGCATGCAGCTAAGACTTGGCCTTAAATCTCAGAGGAAACTATGGACTTGGAATTTTCAGCAATGTTGAAAATGTTAGCACTTTGGCAACTCTTTTTTTTTTTTTTACTTAGTTCATTGGTACATTTTAGGTATACGGTACAATACATTCATTATTGGGATCTTGAACCTTTATATGACAGGTCTTGGTTCTCATTTTTTTCCCCTTGGCAACTCTTAGAGATGGATTAAATGCCTTTTTCACAAAGTGATATACATGAATCTTTGGGGGGGGGCTGGGAAGAATATTATGGTTTGTGTCTAGATGTCCCCCCAAAGCCTCAGGTGGTCATAGGGATTTTCCAAGGGTGGCTGGATCTATAGTGTGTGATGCTGGGATTAAGGGTGTGGGATCAGTCCACTGATTGGTTTGGTACAACCCTAATCCTGAGAGTCTGGATAAAATAAAAGGGACAGAAGGATACTTGCTGCTATGCTACCTTTAGTCTGCCATGAACTTTGCCTCTCTGCCATGTGCCACCTGCCCTGGAGTCAGCTGATTATGGACTGAAACCTCTACAAACTGGGAGCTTAATAACCCTTTCCCCAGGCCCTCAAATATAAAGACCTGATTCAAAAATGGGCATGTGAAATGAACAGACATTTCTCAGACAAAGAAATAAAAACAGCAAGTAAATATATGAAAAAATGTTCCACATCACTGGTCATTTGAGAGATGCAGATGAAAACAACACTGAGATTCCACCTCAACAAGAAAAGAATAGCTGCTATCAAGAAATCAACCAATAACAAATGTTGGCAGGGGTGTGGGGAGAAAGGAACCCTTCTCCATTGTTGGTGAGAGTGCAGACTGGTGCAACCACTGTGGAAATCAATATGGAGATACCTCAAAGAGTTGGGACTAGAGGTTCCACTTGACCCAGCCAACCCTCTGCTGGGTATCTTTCCAAATGAATTAAAGGAATCATATACCACAGTGATATATGCTCACCCATGTTTATAGCGGCACAGTTTGTAATAGCTTAAACTTGGAAACAGCCCAATTGCCCATCAGTTGGAGACTGCATAAAAAAGATGTGGTTTTTCTATAAAATGGAATACTACTCAGCCATAAAGGATGAGAAACTACAGTCATTCATAGGAAAATGGATGCATATTGAGGCCACACTCTCAACCGAAATAAATAAGACACACGTGTGAATACCAAATCATTTCTCTGGTGTGAAAAACTAAAAGTGTAAATAAGATCCAAATGATATAACTGACAATGTGAAATAGGAAGAAAAGGACTAAAGGTATAGGGGAAGTGGGAAGAGTAGGGGAAAGGAAATAAGGGAAAAGAAAAAAATATGAGAAAATGAAAAAATGGAAACAAAGTCTTTGTAAATAAGAAAGAGTGGAGGGGGTAAAGGGAGGACAGGGGTATAGGGGGAAAATGAGAACCAAGATCTGTCATGTAAAGGTACAAGATCCCAATGGATATGATCTATATTCTTACCTTATAGCCAAACAGAAAGAGTCCAAAGAAAAGGCTGTAAAGGTCAGCTGTCAGGATGCCC
Source organism: Fukomys damarensis (assembly GCF_012274545.1). NCBI lineage: Eukaryota > Metazoa > Chordata > Mammalia > Rodentia > Bathyergidae > Fukomys > Fukomys damarensis. The sequence goes on from NW_022900928.1 coordinate 56,283,449, forward strand.
AGGTTGACTGAAGTTGCACTGGTGACTTTAATCACCAATGGCATGAAGCTATACAAGCAAAACATACAGATGACAAATGCCACAAACAGCAGGGCTGTGGAAAAATGGAACATCTAGTATTATAGGAAGTATTATTATAGTATTATAGGAAGAAATCAGAACACAAAAGGACTTCAGGCTTGGTTGCCACATAACCACCCCCGAATCCTTTAACAAACTACAAATTATCTCCTTAACAGTCAGCATTGCAAAATGAGGCTATGAGACTACAAATAGGCATTATGAAACAATGATAAAATAACAAGTTGTGATGTAGATGAAGGACCTCAAAGATCCAATAGTGTAAATAATCAATGCCATGAAATCTTTTCTTGGGGAAAGGGGAGGGTGTGGTACTGGGGATCAAACACAGGGCCTTTGCATGGAGCTACATCCTCAACCCTTTTTATTTTTCATTTTGAAATAGGATCTTGCTAAGTTGCCTGGGCTGGACTCAAACTTGGAATCTGCTGTCTTTGTCTCCCAGAGTGCTGGTATTATAAGAATGAGCCATCATACCCAGCTAAGGCTATAAAATTTGCATACAGTATAAGTAAGTCAATTGCTTTTATCCCCTATGCTACCCACACTCCCTGTGAGGGTGATCCTGTGATAAAAGGTCAATAAAAGCAGACTCAATATCATGTATCAAGAAAAACCACCTCATGATCTTTTGTTTGCTTTTGTTTGGTCTGTTTAGATACAGTTTGTGTCACTGGATTCAGAATAAAGTATTTTTAGGACATCAAAGGCACACATTAGATCCACTGTATTTTCTTTATGGCATCAAGTTAAATGCTCCAAAATAGCACAATGTAACTCTCCTCTTTCAGAAAGTGGTGGTCACATGGATGCTGGTGATAATAGGAATGTGTCTAGTTTGCAATCACTTTTTAATCTCATCCCAGACTCAATCTAAATTGTTTAATTGTAACTTATCCAAGCATGGTACACAAGCTTTGATGAGATTTAACCTCTTTCTGCCCCTCATTAAACAAGATTCAAATCTTTCCTAGCTGTCCTAACACTCTCTCCTGTTTTAGTTATTTGTGCCAATGTCTAGGAATATCAAATGAAAGAAGAAATAGAGGCAGTAGCTGATTTCATAACCATCAGGTGCTTTGGTTAATGTTTCACATCTCACAAATTACACCCCCAGATCACAACCTTGACAAGTCTGAGGACCTAAGATGAAGATCTAATTGAAATCTGGTGTGATGAACCTCAGTATTCAGAATTCCCAGTAAAGTAAAGTTGCCAGTGGTGATAGTGACACTTTCCTATAATCTCAATTGTTTGGGAGGCTGAGTCAAGAAGATCACAAGTTCAAGGAAATTTGAGACGTTGTCTCAAAATCAAGTTAAAAAGGCCTGGGAATGTAGGTCAGTGCTAGAGCGCTTGTCTAGCATCTATGAAGCCCTCTGTTCAGTACCCAGCACCGCAAAAAGAAAGTTATTCCGGTAGGTAAACATTAATGGAGGTAAATATTTCATGGAGCTACCACATCTCAGAGAAAACTCAATGTAAACCACCATCACTGGTTTGACTTTGCAAAAATACATCAATATTATCAAAAGAAAGCATTTGTTTCTTGATGTGCATTTTTGTCAGTTAAAAGACAGAATATTGCCAGGCATAGTGGTACATGCCTTAATCCCAGTATTCAGAAGGCTGAGGCAGAAGGATTGCTCCAAGTTCGAGGCCAGCCTGCACTACATAGTGAGTTCAAGGCCAGCCTGAACTACAGAGTGAAACCTTGCCTCAAAAAAAAAAAAAAAAGAGAGAGAATACTTAAAAAACAAAGATCATTCATTTACATACCAATTTTCCAGTTCCAGTGAATGCTGGCCATATCCTTATATTCCACAACCAATCTAAGGTTAAAACAAGAGGCCAAAAGAGATCCACTTAGGAAGTTTTACTATTTTATAAACAGTTTAGTTGCAATGCTTCAGCTAAGATAAGGAATTACGTTGACTTTTGTGTTTTTCTTAGATTATAAAAATAATTCATTTACATACCAATTTTCCAGTTCCAGTGAATGCTGGCCATATCCTTATATTCCACAACCAATCTAAGGTTAAAACAAGAGGCCAAAAGAGATCCACTTAGGAAGTTTTACTATTTTATAAACAGTTTAGTTGCAATGCTTCAGCTAAGATAAGGAATTACGTTGACTTTTGTGTTTTTCTTAGATTATAAAAATAATTCTTTTTAAAAAGCCAAAGAATAAAACCAAAGAAATCAATAAAGATGTGTCTAATTGGTTTACAGGTACCCTTCTTTAGTAGGAAAACATGACATAATAATTTCCCTTCAATAAGTTTAGGAAGTTAATGTGCCAATATTTTTTGGAAATAATTGAAAAACAAAAGTCCTTACTGGTAATGCTAGTACACTGTAATCATAAATCCTAAACATCATACATGTGTAAGAAAGTAAGGCATAATTCTTGATGTTTTAACAATCTGCTAACATATTAAAGAGTTATTAATTTCAAATATGAATTTGCACTAAAATAAAGAATATTAATATTTAGAAAATCATTTATGACTGATTTGCTTATTTCTAAGAAAAAAATTTAAACTTACAGCTGTATGCCACTGATAATTGTTCCAAATAAGCCCAGCATTCCTAAAAATTCCAGTCTGCTCAGTTTCTTCACAATGTACTCTTCAGATACATTAGAAACAGCATACAGGGATGCCCCAAGCAGGACCAAGATATCACCAATCAGTACATCACTCCCTGCCAGCACACAAGACACACAAAAGGATACACAGTCAGTAGGTGAACCAGGAGTTTATGCGACTCCTCTTCATTTAAGATTTTCTGCAACCCTGGTTTCTAGGACTTTAAACTCTCTTATTCTTTTTACTGTCTGGCACAAATTTTACCACATAGCAAACTTTTCATATTTCAACTCTGAGACTAATGAACAGAAAGACGGTAAAACATAACCATGACATAAGGCCTCAGAAAATGATTCTATGGCTGACAGGTCAACGGCGTGCACTGAAAACTATAGAGAAGGGAAACCTCTAAGCCAGGTAATTTTCTCTCTCAATCCAAGGAGATGCTGGTGTCACTAGTAGACTGGGTGAATTCAGACCTTTTTCCTAGATTTTTATGTTATCAATTGTCTGGATTTGACACAAAGTATACCAAAGTGTTGTCCTCTACAAAGTGATTTAAAAAGAGGTCATTGGTGAATACCAACTCTCCTTTTGGACCAAAAAAAATCTAGTTTTCTAGTAACTAATCCAAAATATCTGAACCAAAAGATAACTGGAGACACACAATTATTATAGAAACATCTCAGTTGGGTGCAGTGGGGCACAGGAGCCCTTTGGGAGGCTAAGGTGATAGGAATGCAAATTCCGGACCAGCCTGGGTAACTTAATGAGATCTTGTCTGAAAATAAAAAAACAAAGAGGTCTGGGGTCAAAGTTTGGGGTGAAGGGCCTGTGTCCCAGCTCCAGTACAAAGAAAGAAAGGAAGGAAGGACAGAGGGAAGGAGGGAAAGAGGGGAAAGTGAAAAAAGAAAAGAGAAGGGAAGGGAAGGGAAGGGAAACTTCTCTGTCGTGAAACAAAATAAAACCAGTGTGATGAAAAAGCCATAAAGCAAGGTTTGTGGGCCAGTAGGGACATAAAGATTATGTGAAAATGGTTGGAAAACACCGGAAAGGAGTAAAATTTAAAAATAAAACTTAGAATATAGTTAACCAGGTTGTATTTTCTACTTTTTATTCTATTTTTGGAAAACTAAAAGAGAAAACTTGAGCAAAGCTTTTCTGTGATGGAACCACAAACAAGAAACACATACATCTCACCTGAATTGTCTTCTCTCCCTGCTAATATGTCTGCGCCAACCATGGTTCCTACGCCCAACAGACAGACACACACCGCAATGAAGTGGATCACCCTGTATCTTGCATGAAGAATAAACCACGAGAGAGCCATCAACACAGGAATCCCAAAACAATCCAGAAGCTGCAAAGAAGGAAAAACAATTTTAAACAGGGTCCAGAAAATATGCGCCACATCCTGATATTGCCCATCTGAAAGGCAGGGGGGTTAACAGGGCCAAAGTCATTTTCAAGATAAAAGAAAAACAAATTTCACTTTATCAATTCTTCATGTCACAAATTTTACGTGACATCAAGGATAAACATATTCGAGGATAATTTTTGATGAGTATATTCCAGAATAAAACCAGGCATGGTGGGACATACCTGTAATCTCTGCATTCACAAGGCTGAAGCGAAGAGATTGTGAGTCCTCAGCCAGCCTGGACTATAGAGTAAGACCCTATCTAAAACTAAATAAATAAAAATAAAATGCATGCATTAGACTAATAATATTCCTGAAACCTGTTCTATTGCTTGCCCTAGATTTTGTTTGCTTGTTTTTTAAGTCTTATCCTCAATTCTTTCTGCATCTGTTTAGCCACGAACAAGGCAGACCCCTAACTCTCTAGCAGCCTGTTTGATCCCATCTGCAGTTGTTTACTGATTGCTTTTCATTGCAATATCATCACTGGAGTCCGGCACACCATGTGTAGGAATGGGCATCTTGCCTTGTTATTTATTCTAGCTGCAGAACTCTAATCTCCTAAGTACCTTATTGTCCCTGCCTGAATAACAGATCATTAAATGATGCAAATGATAATAGCCAGTCCTGAAAGACACCAGCAGAATTCAGCCATAATGCTTTAACAAAGAAACTATATTTCTTAAATAAACAAACAAAAACAAAACAGGTAGAAAAATCCACTCTAAAAACTATCACAGAAGATTCCCTACCACCTAATCGTTTTTTAATTTGTTTTTTTAAGATAGGGTCTCTCTATGTAGTTCATGTTGGTCTCACTATATAGCCCAGACTGGACTCAAAGACACAGCAAGCCTCCTGCCTCAGTCTCCCAAATGCTGAGATTACAGGCGTGCACCACTATGCCCAGCTTTCCTACCCCCAAATTGTCTTAGAATCAAACAAACAATTTTGAGAGCCACAAATGACCCTATAAGGGAACTACCTTTTTGCTGAACGAGCTCCAGAGGCCTCAGCTCCACCCCACCACTGATCAGTTAGTTCCGTGCCCTTTCTGAGGCAAAATATGGACTGAAGGGACCAGACAAATGATCTCAGATCTCCAAGTACTCCAAAATCCCACAACTTCTCATCTGATACACATCACCTTCAGTGGATAAATATTCTCGATGACAAACATCTTCTTCTTTGATGCATTCAGTTCCCAGAGTCTCATTTAATTTAATCTTTAAAAATTATGAGTCAGGCAGGTTGTAGTCCCAGCCTATAATCCTAGCACTTGGGAGGCTCAGGCAGAAGGATCACACCAAAATTAAGACCAGCCTGGGCTACAAAGTAAGACCCTGTCTCAAAAAAGCAAACAAACAAACAAACAAGGCCAAACCAAATAATAATAATAATAATAATAGTACAGTCACAATAAAGGGAGTACAAAGTAATAGGGCTTAGTAATAGGGACAGGAGTGAGGCAATATGGAGTTTGGCCACATTAAAACATACTAGAAGTGCCAGCAGCACACTGAAGAAAAAGCAAGCTTGAATTAGGCCTTAGAGGATGGGGGAAAGTCTTCCAAACAGATCACATTCTGGGAAACAAAATAGAGTTAGTCTAAGAGAGAAGGAGCAAACTGCCAAGATGGGCAGATGTGGCAGCAGAGGGAACAGAGACCGGAGAGGAAACCAAGGCCGTCAGTGCCAGTGGCCACAGCGTGGACTTCACATGAACCACTATGTGACTATCTGTAATTACAGAATCTTCAAAGGAACCCTTAGGAAGGAGGCTTCAAGACCATCTGATCCAAACTCCCTCCTTTTTCAGATTATGCAGGCTAAAGAATGACTCAAGTTGAGACTACAAATCGAGTAATTCTAGTAACAATAGTCATTTCTGCAGCTAGAGGGAGCTTTAGCTGTTAGGTGTTACCTTTAGACCATAATAAGTACATTACTTTTCACAAATGCTTGTGTTTTTCTACTAGGCAAGGATGAAAGAAAAAAAAATTATACTGTAAGACAGGAACTTCAGTCACAAAAATCCAACCATAAGAATTTTGTTTAACAGTGTTTAAATCTTTCACCAATTCAAAATGTTGTCATTATTAGTAAGATACCAGTCTCTAAAAATTATAATCAAGTAATTAAAATGGGTGTGAGAGTTAAAAGGGTAGATGCAGCTAGAAAATACCATTTTCTACATACTTTTATCCTTTTACATTCTGATAATAATGCTTAATGTATGTTCACATCAGACATATTGTTTTCATTGCTTCCTACCTTTTGCAGTGAAATAAATCTAATTTCACTTTCATTCTCCACAATTCCTAAACTCTGAGATATAATATGAACATCTCTAGGATGTATAGTGAAAAATGTGATTCATCAAAAAGTTATAAATTCATTAAGATGTGAAGTCTAGCAGTGGTGTCTATTTGCTTTCACCTCCGTTTATAACAGATTTTGTTGTTAGCAACGGTGAGTCTTTTGGATGATACATCCCATCATTTGCTAACACTGAAAGAGCTTAAATCAGTCTTCCTCAGCTCCACAAAGTTGCAAAGTACTATTATTTAGGTGCATTTTTCTTTCAACATGGCCAGAATAAACCTAATAAAGAAATAGGAATGGGAATTTTAACCTTTGGCTACTACATCTCCCAGAATGTTGAGTAGCCTCACTCCTTCCAGTGGGTTTTGTTTTGTTTGCTTTTTGCAGCACTAAAGAATCAACCCAGGACCTTCAAACTGAGCTACATCCCTAGCCCTTTTTTATGTTATATTTTGAGTCGGGGTCTCACTACATAGCTAAGTTGCCCAGGCTGGATTCAAACTTGCAATGCTCCTGCTTCAGCCTCCCAAAGTGCTGGGATTACAGGTGTGCACTGCTCCAGTGGTTTGTTATTTCACAAATGTCTGCTCTGTTTATAAGCTGCCATCTTTTCTATCCCCACAAAGATACATCCACCTTGATGTTTGAGCAACACATAAAACAAAACTCTGTTCAACATCACACCATCAACTGTCAACTGAACATTTATGCTTATTTGGCTAGGAATTATTCTGATCTGCTATGGCATGAGCAAATTAGGAAGTGATTAACTTGTATACATTTCCACTAATTCAGGAAACACTACTCATCAGAACATATGCGTGACAGAAAACAGACACCATCCACCTGTGTTTAGTTTTCTTCAAGTGAACAGGTTTTCGGTAAAATTAGGTTAACACGCATGGAGACATATTCTCTTTCTGAAGCTGTAAAGCCCAAGGTGGTCAGCAGGCCACCCTCACCTGGACACTGGTTAGGGTTGTGTACTGGTACGCTTTGACCATCAGGTAATTCGCTTCCACATCTGCCAGTCCCAGCAGGATGTACTTCCACCATTTCCTCCTCAAGATGTCTAAAAGGTTATCATTGCCTGGTTGAAAAAAAGCTCAGTTAGTACAAGAGACTCGAAGATAACACCTGAAACAACAGAACACGTAGCTTGGGAAAGTACTCTCCCTACTTTCTACTTCTCTCTCTTCTATTTCACTCTTTTTGGATATATACATGTATACATATTCCTGAGAAACCCCTGGAGTAGTGCACACCAATAATCCCAGCACTCTGGGAAGCTGAGGCAGGAGGACTGCAAGTTAGCCACTCAGTGAGACCCTATTTCAAAATATAAAATAAAAACAAAGGCCTGGGGATGTAATATTTCTCATATAAGAGAAACCAGGCAATATTTAAATTCAAGTCTGGTTTATTTCACTTAACATTATCTTCTCAAGTTGCACCCATTTACCTATGACAGAAACATCTTTTGTTCCTCCAAATCCTGTCTGTTCAAAGTAACTAGGATTCACTACTTTGGAGAATTTGCATCACAGGAGATATAGCTTGGCAAATATATAAGAAGGTTTTATGGTGAGATAACATAAAGAGAAATAAAAGTAGTAAGAATAATAACCAAATAACTATCATTGTAACCCAATTAGTAGGAACATTCTGAAAACACCAAGTAAGTCTTCCTCAAATAGGATGGCATGGAAAGCACATAAGAGACATCCCTTAGAGGGACAGTGCTGATGTGCTTATGAATCATACTGAATTTCTGAAAGCCAGGGCTTCTAGAAAAGAGCAAAGTCCAGAGTTACTAACCATGTGCCAGTTCTGCTTCCAGCTCCTACTGTTCTTGCCAAATGTGGTGTGCCCCTGCCCCAAGATGACCCTCTCTCACAACTGTTTCCTATTTTCTTTAAAAAAAAAAATAAGTTACTAGGGCTAGGGATTTAGCTCAGTGGTTCCACCACCTGCCCTGCAAACACAAGGTCCCGAGTTTGACCCCACCGTACAAAAAAATAAATAAAGTTACCAATCCTGACATATAAGAATAACACTGAGGTACTAAGGTTCATTTAAAAAGAGAATTAACAGGGCTGGAGATTTAGCTCCGTGGTGCCACCACCTGCCTCACAAGTACAAGGTCCCAAGTTTGATCCCCAGTACCAATAAGTAAATAAATAAATAAATTTTTAAAGAATTAACAAACACCACACTGGTGACTTTAAGTCTGATGAAATTGGGAGTGCTACACTCAGTCAGGTGCGATACCCATTTTCTTCACACTTCTAAATCCAATCTTATCTACATGCCGATACCATGCTCTCTCTCCTGGGAAGAGCGGCAGCGGCTGTGCACGGAGCAGCCCGGAATATAGAGTCATGGTGGAAGTAGGAGACCTGGGGAAAGCCGCCTACGCTGGATCCCTGGCCCCACCAGTTACTACCAACGTGACCTCGAGCAAGTGTTCTAAGTGCTACACGCCCCAGGTCCCCACCTGCAAAATGGAGGTGATAACAATCATCTGAGCTCTGAGGCTTCTATAAATTAATATATAACTTAAATAAGTTATCAAAATGATGCCTGGAGGCTAGGGATGTAGCTCACTGGAAGAGGGTTTTGCCTAGCATGGAGGGAGAGAGGAGCGAAGGGGGAGGGAGAGGAGAAAAGAAAAACAGAGGAAGAAAGAACTCAGACGCAAAAATGTTAGTTAGAATCTACTTCTTCCACAGCCAACTAGAAACATGGTGCTAACGTAGCTTGGGCAGCCAGTGATAAAGATGTTAATTTCTAATCAATTACTTTCCCTTGTCACGCTCAAAACCTACATTTAGGGGCTGGGGGTGTAGCTCAGCACTTGCTTCACATGCACAAAACTCTGGGTTCAATCACCAGAGCTGGCGAAACAAATTTAGATTTGATCTACATCTATCCATGTTCCATTCAGCATTCTCCACTTAATTGGAAACACATATTTTGGACAGTGATGTTCTTGTCTTTTCAAGTATTTTTAATAGTCTCTTAATTATATCAACCAGAAGGTAGAAAAAAATAAAATGTAATATTTATACTTTTTTGACCGTCTACTCTGTCATAAACAGTTCGTGGTGCTTATTTTAATCAAAATGTTCAGAGTTATGCATAAATCTCTAGTCACAGAATTTAGAGGTATCATGCTTTTCTAGATAACTTTTACAAGGATAACTTTTAGTTTTTCCCTATGTTTTGGTTTTTTTTGTTTTGTTTTGTTTTTGGTACCAGGGATCGAATGCAAAACCTTGTGCTTGCAAGGCAGGTGGCAGAACCACTGAGCTAAATCCCCAGCCCTGTGTTTTATTTTTAAATTAAAAAAAAAAAATCAAACATTTTTATAGATAATTTTGTTGAAAAGGTAATTCGCACATTTGACATACCTGATTGAAAAGCCAGCATCACTGTGTAAACCAGGAACAGTAAGCAATAGTTGAGAAAGCTCTGAAACATAGGGGTGTTCACTTTGTACTTTTCTGCCAAATACTGGCTTGTGATAGCCGTCCCACAAATACACAAGGACAACATCTGTCCTAGAGCAATCGTCTTCAAAATACGCCTAGAAAATAAAGAAATTGGAATAACCTGCAAGTAAGTTATACTTGTAAAACACACATACACACACACACACACACACACACACACACGAGCTAAACACAAAAAGAAATGCTTGCTGGGGATTTAGCTCAGTGGTTCTACCACCTGCCTCACAAGCACAAGGGCCCAAGTTTGATCCCCAGTACTCCCCCAAAAATGCTAATTATACCAAATGGTTATTTATTTCATCTTATTGCTTATTTCATGTACATGAATATTAAATTATTGGATGGGAGACTATATTTGTATTCTCTTATGTTTATGACCCCTTCCCCATTTTCAGTAAACATTTAACATTTCTTCTTTCATCTAACTACTCAATTTCTTCCACAGCCCTTGTAGAAAGAGCTGTTCTTGAGGTTGGCTGCACATTACACTCATGGAACTCAGAAACAGACTGTAGTCCAGTGGACTCTGCAGATGAGACTCCAGCCCTGGCCAACATCATGACTTGGCCTTGTGAGAAATCCTGAGTCAGGGGGCGAACCACCACATGCTCAGATTCCTGATCCATAAAAAACATGAGCTAAGAAGGGCATGTGTTGATGTTAGTCACTAAGTTTGTGCTCATTTGTTATATAGGAAAAGATAACTGGCACTGTGCTGTCACTCAGTAAGTATTTGTTGAATAAATAAAAATAAAGAAATCACTGTATATTCTCAAATATATAATAGATGACCACTTTCCCAGTGAGGTGGAATAGTCAGAGAAAAAGAAATTTGAGAATTCCATGGCAAAAAAGCTAAGAATAGAAAAACACTTTATGAAACAAAAGATTAAGTCAGGCATGGTGGTGCATGCCTGTAATCCCAGCATTCGAGGCTGAGGCAGGAGGGTGGATCACCAGAGTTCAAGGCCCACCTGGCTACATAGGGAGACCCTATCTCAAAAAACAAAAGATCAGGGCTGGGGATTTAGCTCAGTGGTTCGGTCGCCTGCCTCGCAAGCACAAGGACCCGAGTTCAATCCCCAGTACCAAAAAACAAACAAACAAAACACACACACACACACACACACACACACACACAAAAGATCAAAACTATAGGATCACAAACTGCAGGGAGGCCAGGCATGGTGGCGCATGCCTGTAATCCCAGCACTCGGGAGGCTGAGGCAGGAGGATCGCTGTGAGTTCGAGACCAGCCTGGGCTACATAGTGAGTTCCAGCTCAGTCTTAACTACATAGTGAAACCCTGTCTCAAAACAACAACAACAACAACAACAAAAACTGCAGGGAGAAGTGACATTATGGCTTGAGAAAGACAATATGATTGGCAAGCTGGGTGTTGGTAGATCTTCGGAGGGAAAGTTTTTGTTAGTGAGAATGTGCAAAGTTGGATTCCCATGGGCTGAGTGAGTAGAAGGTGAGCAAGTGAATACACCAAACATGACAATCTTTCTTAAAATGATGGTGGGGAGGAAAACAGGGATAAACAAGAGTTTGAAGAATAAGTATCAGCTTTGAGCACAGGGTTTTTATTGTTTTATTGAAGGATCAAGGAAACTTATACGTGTTTGGAAGATAAGGAGAAGTCAGCAAAAGTGAAAGCCTGAAGATTTATAAGGAAGACGTTTTTACAATTATTCAAGGAAAAGGGAAGAACTTTTAGAGATGATGAAGACAGTTCTTGGAAGAATCAGGACTCACGACTGAGAATGCTAAAACTTTTATGTAAAGTGTTCACTGTGTAAATATTTCCTTGAAGTTAAAAAAAATCAAAAAGCAAGAGTTAAAGCCCAGTCTGAGCTACTTAGCAACTTATCAAGAACTTGTTCAAACTTTTAAAAGAAATTAAAAATTAATAAAAGGGGAAAGATGTAGATATAGCTCAAGGCAAAGGAAGTTTAATTCCTAGTGTAACTGAAGACTTTTTAAATCAGATATAATGTGAATTTACTAATTGATGAACCTCAGAGTTCATTTAATTCACTGGTTCTCCACATTTGCTGCCCACTAGAGCTCACAAGAGAGCTGTTTTAAAAATACTGGTTACTGTGGGTACAGCCCAGTGGCAGAGTACATACCTTGTACATAACAGGCCTTGGTTCAATCCCCAACAACAACAACAACAACAACAAAAAAAAAAACAACAACAACAAAAACTGCAGGGAGAAGTGACATTATGGCTTGAGAAAGACAATATGATTGGCAAGCTGGGTGTTGGTAGATCTTCGGAGGGAAAGTTTTTGTTAGTGAGAATGTGCAAAGTTGGATTCCCATGGGCTGAGTGAGTAGAAGGTGAGCAAGTGAATACACCAAACATGACAATCTTTCTTAAAATGATGGTGGGGAGGAAAACAGGGATAAACAAGAGTTTGAAGAATAAGTATCAGCTTTGAGCACAGGGTTTTTATTGTTTTATTGAAGGATCAAGGAAACTTATACGTGTTTGGAAGATAAGGAGAAGTCAGCAAAAGTGAAAGCCTGAAGATTTATAAGGAAGACGTTTTTACAATTATTCAAGGAAAAGGGAAGAACTTTTAGAGATGATGAAGACAGTTCTTGGAAGAATCAGGACTCACGACTGAGAATGCTAAAACTTTTATGTAAAGTGTTCACTGTGTAAATATTTCCTTGAAGTTAAAAAAAATCAAAAAGCAAGAGTTAAAGCCCAGTCTGAGCTACTTAGCAACTTATCAAGAACTTGTTCAAACTTTTAAAAGAAATTAAAAATTAATAAAAGGGGAAAGATGTAGATATAGCTCAAGGCAAAGGAAGTTTAATTCCTAGTGTAACTGAAGACTTTTTAAATCAGATATAATGTGAATTTACTAATTGATGAACCTCAGAGTTCATTTAATTCACTGGTTCTCCACATTTGCTGCCCACTAGAGCTCACAAGAGAGCTGTTTTAAAAATACTGGTTACTGTGGGTACAGCCCAGTGGCAGAGTACATACCTTGTACATAACAGGCCTTGGTTCAATCCCCAACAACAACAACAACAACAACAACAAAAAAAAAACAGAAAAGTTTAATATAAATTTTTTAAAAATTTTTAAAGTATAAAATACTGATTCCCAAGCCTCAAATGAGACCAATTAACCTAGGTCGGGATCTAGAACTTGGTACACTTTGAGATGGTGACATAGCTCAATGGTACAGCATTTGTCCAGCAAAGGCAAAGCCCTGGGTTTGGTTTCACACCGCAAGAGGGTGATATGCTTTTAGCTCCCTTGGAAATTGTCCCAGGCAGCCAGCTTGAAACCACTGATCCAGCTCAAGATTCTCATGTTACAGAGGCCAAAGGAACATCCAGAGCCAGTTTGATTTCCAAACTTCTAGTAAATTACAATATATAACTATTTTCTTTTAGGTGCCTCCTGGTATTTCTTCTAGTTTCAAATTTTTATACTTTCACCCCTCTCTTATTAAAAAAAAACTTAGTTTATTCATTAAACATATAATTTTTGGTTTAGTTTGGTTCCGTCCTTAGGTTTTTTGTTTTGTTTTGTTTTTTATTAAATTTTATTGGTACAGTTTAGGTAAACAAAACAGTTACATTCATCATTGGGATCTTGTACCTTTACATGATGTATTTTGGTTCTTATTTCTTCCCCATTTAAGTACTGCTATGTAGTTCAGCATGTCCTTGAACTCACAATGATCTTCCTACTTCAGCCTCCCAAGTGCTAGGATTACAGGTTTGTAGCACGCATCCAGCTATTAAACATGTGATTTGTGTCCCAAGTTGCTTATTCAAGGTGGAAATACCAAAATAGCAGACAACACACACAACAGCTATTCTAAGAGTTTACAACATATTCTTTCCTCTGAAATATTTGTTTCAGGAATTTGCAACTCAATCTTAGCACATGGATAACAAGAAAAAGGTGAAGCTTGCTGTGTAAGACAAGCCTAAACACATCTGTAGAATACCTGCCATGTGCCAAGATTACCATTTTTGTAAAGATACAAAAAAATGAATAAGCACCCTGTGTCCTGAGATGTTTTGAGTCTATGGGGAAAGGCAGGCATGTAACTAGTCATCAGCGTACAGCAAGACAAGGTTCAATGGGCTAATTTTTTGTTTTATTTTTTGAGACAGAGTCTCACTATATAGTTGAGACTGACCTGGAATTCACTACGTAGCCCAAGCTGGTCTCGAACTCACAGCAATCCTCCTGCCTCAGCTTCCAGAGTGCTGGGATTACAGGCATGTGCTACCACGCCTGGCTAATGGGCTAATTTTTAAAACATCAAGACTATACCGGACAGGCATGGTGAGAAAAAGCATTCTTGGCAGAAGTAAAATCAGCCCTAAAATAATAAGGAACATCCAGAATTTCCAGTAGGTTTCTACAGAGCAGAGTGTAAGAGAATCAGATCAAGCAGAGTCTGATATGAAATGCTGTAAGGTTGTTATCTTGCTGGAGGTAGAATCACCAAAAATTTAGATTCTAAAGAGGAGGCAGTGAAGGCAATAGCAAGATAGGTTTAGAACAGCCCTGGGTTTCTACGTAGAGGACATCATCACACCAAACCTTAGCTTATTCCTAACATGTAAACCAACTAAAAGGAAAGTTGACAAAGGACTCTAGAATAAAACCCACATTTGTGTAGGAGACAACTGGATAAAGAGTATATGATTAGTCAAGTTCCCAAGGGGAGAAGAAAAAGACATGTTTAGAAAAGATAATGGCTCCATTTGGGGCATGCTGGATTTTGTTTAACTACTAGATAGCCAAGAAGAAATGTCCAATATGCAGTTAGGAGCCGAGAGACAGGACTGAGTAGAAGAAATAAATGTGAGAATCACAAACATAAAGGAGAAAGTTGAACTTGGGGATAAAAATGAGATCATTAAAGCATAGAACTGAAAATTAAGAAAAAACAAAGGGTATAAAAGTCACGCTGTAGGACACAGTGACATCTAAAGAACTGACGGAGGAAGAGAAATAGATGCAGAGACAAAAGACAGGGAGGCAGAAAGAGAACCAGGAAGAAAGAAGAGAAGCCAAGAGAAGATGGTGAGACAAGCAGAATGTTGTAGCTTGGATGGCAGCACCTCTCCTTCTGCACGCTCACTCTCCTTTGATCCAGTCCCCACCTTGTAAGAGAGTCAGCATTTTGAGCATTAATCTAACAGGGTCCTTCCCCCAGGGAAGCCTTCAGGTGGTTCCCTTTTGCCCTTATGTGAAAGCCTAATTTTGAAATGGCCAACAAGG
Source organism: Fukomys damarensis (assembly GCF_012274545.1). Taxonomy (NCBI): domain Eukaryota; kingdom Metazoa; phylum Chordata; class Mammalia; order Rodentia; family Bathyergidae; genus Fukomys; species Fukomys damarensis. The sequence continues at coordinate 56,298,662 of NW_022900928.1, forward strand.
CCGCAACCATCTGACCTCTTCGTGGCCCTCCAACCTCATCTTGGACTACTCTCTTCCAGCTTATCTAATTTTCCATTTTAAAAATTTCGTATAAGTAACCTATGCTCATCCTCTACTGCATACTTTAAATCACCCACTACACCTTCTTTAAAATAAGAGATACCCCAAGTCATACTGGGTTCTCCCCATATGAGGTCTTGTTTGGAAGGCCACCCTGTATCTCGAGAGACTTTATATAAGAAAAGGGACATATATAAGGCACCTGTGATTACTCCCACAGCTGTCACGGTAACTAAAATTCAGCTACCACCACTCTAAAGTAAAACAGGTCTATCCAGAGAACTTCAGACTTTGACTCCAGGAGACTATGCACTCAAAGCCCTGCTCTAAACTTAAGTCCCTTCCAGGATGTTATTCTCTTGTTAAACCATATCTTCATGCTCCTCTCCCAGTGATATGCACAGGACCTCATCTATGCTATTCAGCCACCTGCATGGGACCTCTGAAGGTCAAACTTACTCAGAGTCCAGAAGACCTGGTTGCTCAGGATCCTTCACCATCATCTAGTCCTGAGTCAGATAAGCCAACCTGTTTACCCTCTCATCCTCTCATGGGGTATTGTGACACATTTCACACTACAGCACACACTGATATCCTAAGTCTTCTTATATAAGTACTCCAGGGACTTGTCCATGGGATTAGGATTGGCTGCAGTATCTCCTCCCAATTATAATTTTACTTCCAGGTGTTTACTCACATTGGCCTATTACCTCATAATCTCATTCTCTGCCATTCTTAATTGCTGGAGACAATAATGGTTCCTCTCCTGCTCCTGTTTTCTCTCCTAAGCCTTACCCAAGCCAATGGACCCCCAGTGTGTACCTTGACTCGCTCCCTACCTAACTCAGTCCTCCTTCAGACCCAGGTCAGCCACCTCTCCACTCAGGTCTCCCGAAGGATCACTCACCAGCTGATACTTCAGCCCGGAGACCTCAGCGAGACCACCGTGTTTACATGACAGCCAACCAACTAACCTTAGCTCAGATCTCGGCTTGGTTTAAACATTTTCTAAATGATCTTTAGATTGATATTTTCTGGTTTGCTCCCACCCTTGTCCTATTACCTGCATAGCCGACTGGGTTACTAACACGTGGCTCCAAGAAACTTTATCAGACTTCACCCCGACTGAAGCCACAATCTTTACCTTTTTACTTGTTCTTACCCAGTCCACAGCCTCATAGGAATTATCTTCTACCCCTCTCTCCTCCCTCATTAACTGATTTGTGTGCTTGGACTCTTCTCAGGGAGCCCTACCAACAATTTCAATAAAAACGCTACTGCTGTCAACAATTCCATGTTCATAAAGGACAACGCAACTAGCTGTGCCCCACGCCTGCCCCTAGGTCAACGCGTCGCTCCCGGGTCAGCAGGAAGTAGTGACAGAAGACAGACACATTGCCCCCTTTCCCTGGTGCATGGTTTGCACCCGCTGCCGTCTCTCACCCAAAACCAGAGAGGGGGAATGTTAGGGAATTGATCATGTTGAAGTGTGCTGTGACACCGCCATTTTGGGTTGGACTTCTGGGTTCTTCTTCCCCCTAAACCCCTGTCTTGAGTTTCCTTCTCCCAAGACCGTGTCAGCATATAGAATTAAAACCTAAAGCTTCCTGCAGAGCTCCCGCCTTAGAGGGCAATGTGGCTTGCGATAGGCTAAGAGCAGCCTACTCCACCCTAATAAGGAGGTCTTTGGTTCCAAGCCCCATAAATAGGGCAGCACTTCCTCATCTCTCCCTCTCTCTGCTTTTTCTCTTTGCCCTCTTTGCCCTTTCTTTCTGCTCCACTCCCCTGAATAAAATTCGTCAGGAAAAAAAAATCAATCAATCAATCGATCAATCACCACTACATTATTTATAATACCTAATACAATGATGCAAATACTATGTACATAGTTCATTGTTTAAGGAATAATGACATCTGTACACGTTTGGTACAGAGGCAGACTTTTCCCTGCACATTTTCGCAAAGCAGAGGGTTGAATGCAAGAATGCAGAGCCGGCACACGCGGGGTGCTGACCGTATAATGCATAATCAGTATGTGCGCAGTATCAGTACTAAAGGAGAGCTTTATTTTGGCTCATGGTTCCATAGGTTTCAGTCCGTGGTCCCCTTGCTCCCAGGCATCAGGCCCGGCAGAGGAGAGCTGTTCAGCACATTGTAGCCAGGAAGCAGAGTGAGAAAGAGCTAGAGCAAAAGATGCACCCGCCCGGAGCATGTGCCCTGGACCACCTCCTCCCAGGCTCCTCCTCCGAGCAGCGCCTTCAGCTGCGAACTCACCAGCCGATGAGTACAACGCCCGTGATCCGGTCACCTTCCTGTAGCCCCACCTCTGAACACGTGAGACTTTGGGGATGTTTTAGATCGAGTCATAGCAGCCAAGCTGCTTAAGAAATAAAATATTAGCAACATCCACATATCTATTTTGTTTTCTCTCCAATCTCTGAGCCTTCCTGAAAGGCAGCTAGTTTCCAGAACTTGAAGTTTATTATTCTTATGCATTTCTATACTTGTTTAACATTCATATAGGCATCCCTAAGCAATCATTACTATTATTTTGTTTCTTTTTAAATTTGATATAAATGGTATTATACTGTATATGTATACTTCTGTAACTTGCTATCTTGATCAAAATGGTTTGGGAGACCAATTAGTTCTAGTTCCTTCCTTTTTACTATTGTATAGTATTCCACTACAAAAATATCTCATACTTTATCCATTCTACTGTGGATGAATATTTAAGTTTTATTCTAACTTGTTGTTTTAAACAATGCCTCTATAAACATTCTTGCATATGTCCCCTTGTATACATAGGTGTTTTGTTTTGTTTTTAGCAAAACAGTACAACTGGATTAGACATACTAAGATATAAGCTCCTCAGCCCTCAGGATTACCTGATTGGAGCCAATGTAGCAGTACACACCTGTAATTCCATCACTCAGGTGGCTGAGGCAGGAGGATGGCCATAGATTCAAGGTCAGCCTGGACTACATAGTAAGACTCTGTGTCAGAAAATAAATTTTTTTTAATTTTTTTAAAGATTACCTAATGGAGGCTACCTAAGAATATCTGAAGATAGTTCATCACGTTGCTTTTACTGCTGAGTATAGCAAATTCAGCATACCGTACAAATTTAACGGCTATTTGTGTCAGAGCTTATGGCAGTAGTTTGTTCTGGAGTCACATGTGACAGTGAAACTGTTGGGTCTTGGTGTGTAAGCATCTGCCCTTGACTAGTTTTGCTAGATGGCTCTTCAAAGGGTCGCACTGCTTCCTGTAGTGTATTGTGTTACTCCCAAAAGGAAGGAACCGAAGGAGCCTCCACCCTTCTAGAGGAAGGAATGATGTCAAGAACCCCCAAATCCCTCCTACCACATATGGTTGGGATCATAGTTGGAGTTGAGGTCACCCCTCACTGCTGCTACATTCCCACCTTCTCTTGGGGCGGGGGGTACTGAGTATCGAACTCAGGACCTTGCGCTTGCAAGGCAGGAGGTGGCACCACTGCTGAGCTAAATCCCCAGGCTTCCCACCTTCTTAATCTCTTTCTCCTCTCTCTCCTTCCTCACATTTTTCTCTACCCCTCTTGTACCCCTCCATTCTGATTCTATAACCCAGCTTATATTAGAAAATCTCTTCTGCAAATCATCCTGGCACCTCACCTTGCTGTCAGGAAAGAGGCCCAACCTGATTTCTCTTCTCCCAGCAGTGACATGGCTTCCCTGTTGTCCAAAGCACAAGGCACGGAAAATCTAATCAAGCAATCTAATCAAGCAATAACCTAATCAAAGTCAGAACATTTTTCACATCCCGTAATGGATTTGAAAGCAATTATAAATTTGAAATAAGTGAGAATTAGAAGTGTGGGAGCACTAAGCCCTGTTCACAAATTGACAGAATTCCCCCAGAAAGCTTATATTTGCATTCTAAAATAGCACAATTAAGCAAGCTGTCCTCCAACTATAAAGTATAACCATCTTCTTTTTTTAAAAGGAGAGTTACAAATTGAGTACAGAGATTTAAAGTTACAGGAATGCACTTCTCTTGGCTCCAAATCATAATGACCTCATCTATAATGGAAAAGAGAGTGACCAAGGGAGGGAGGGAGGTGGGGGGGGGTTGAAGAAAATGAGAAAAACACTCAGACTTGTAAAGGAAGACATAAAGGGCCTCAAAACAATTTTTGTTACTTATGGCTTCATATTCATATTTGCATTCGCCATAAGGTCCTAGTTTGGGTGAATTCTGAACAAAACCTCTTCCTGTCTAAGGAAAGCTGCCAGAAGCAACTGGACATCTGAGCAGGGCATATATCCGGTCAGTTATTCAAACAGAACCTCCACTGGAGTTCCCTTCAAAGTCAGGATGTGGCCCACCTAAAAGACACACACACACATGCCCTGGGGGTGGGGGATTCACACTGCAGGAGCCAGGCCACCAACAACAGGCAAACAAGTGCTCTGGATCACTGGGGCAGAGGTGAGAAAACAGGTAGAAAATAGTTGCATGCGGCTCTTCCAACCACCTTACTGTTTGGATATGTTCCATGAATTCCATGGATTTAAGAATTTTAAAAATGAAAGAAGGAACAATTTTAAGGCATATTTTAAATTCTCCCCTTCTTCCAGAAAACCTAAAGTACATGTCCTAGTAGCTCTTCTACTCCAAAGCACACTCAGGTATATGCTTTCAGTGAAACTACACCCTCCTTTACCCATTTATTCCGTATTTGCCATTACTGAACATCTCAAGGAGGTTCTGTCTAGAAGAGCCAGACCTGAAAATACAGAATGACAATAAAATGGGACAGTCAAAATAAATTTTAGGCTTAAAACTATAGAGAAACAAGTGTCAGGTCTTCCAGGAGAAGGGTCACAAAGGATGAGACACTTGATCATGGACTAGAAAGGATGATTCAGGAATGGGTTTTTGCCTAATTCAAACAGCAGTTTTACAAAATATTTACAACATACATAATGACACTGCCCATTTGTTTCTTTTTTTTTTAACCTATTCATTTCTTTAGCACTCCTAATTTATAACTTCATTTGGAGACAAAGTCTTCTACTCAGATGTACATTTATAAATCATTAGGAGCTTTAAAAAACAAAAACAAAAACACCACTGACACCAAGAATCCAGCTCAGACCAACTGTATCAGCTTCTCAGGAGGCAGAGCCCAAGAATTAGCCTATTTTCAAAGTCCCTTAAATGAATCTCAAGACACAATCAGGATAGCAAACCACTACATTAGTCTCCTTTTTATTTGATTAAAATAAAAACCTCAATAAAATTCATTGTTTAAATGCATATCACATATTTGCTGATCTTTATGTCTCAATAAATGTGTCACACTAGGTTACATGAGAGCTAAAAGCGAGATTTAGTATTAAAGTTAGAAGATGTCTATGGAGCACAGCTACTTTGGAGAAATTTTAGAGTCCATTACACTTGCCACCTATAAATTCTCGGCGAGATTATAACTTCCAGACCATCTATAAAAAATGCTATTATAAACCTGAAAAGATATGCATTCAGACCAAGTCCTCACACTTCACACGTAAGTTATCCAGTTCTATTTCTTGAACATTTAAAATTATATCAGAAACAAGCTCAAAATTAATTACAAGTACTTTTTCTTTATATACTGAGTAGCAGCTTAGATGACCTATTTTATTTCCACCTCTACACTCATATGAGTCCAACATTTCCAGGAATCCAACTATTGGGTATCTAATGGAAAATAAATCAGTATATCAAAGGCCCATCTGTGCTCCCATGTTTATTACAGCGTTCTTCATAATTAAGAAATGTTCAATAAACCACCAAATGGATAAAGAAAATCTGGTATAAACTGTGTGGTGGTGGTGCATACCTATAATCTCAGTTGTCTGGGAGGCTGAGGCAGGAGGATCAAAAGTTCAAAGCCTAATGGGCAACTCAGCAAAATCCTGTCTCAGTATAAAAGATAATTTTTTTTTAAAGTGGAGACTGAGGGTGTAGCTTACCAGCACTCCCTGCATCCAATGTGTAGTGCCATAAATAAATAAATAAATGAAATGAAATGGGCATGAACTATCTCTTTGGGTTCAGGAGTTAATTGACATAACCTAGGTAAAAGCTCCTCACATATTTTTAAAGAAAAGAAGCATATGCATTAATCAATGCCACATTGTATTTTAATAATTTTATAGCTAAACTACAATGTTTAGTTATACTATTTGCATTATAATCCATGTATTTAATTGTGGGGGGGTGTAAATGTGAGTGTGTGTATGTGTGTGTGTGTGTGTGTGTGTGTGTGTGTGTGTGTGTATGTTATTAGGGACTGAACCTAAGGAGCACTGAGCTACATCCCCAGTCTTTTTTTATTTTATTTTAAGGCGGGCTCTTACTAAATTGCCCAGGTCTGCCTAGAATTTATAATCCTCCTCCTCAGCCTCCTAAGTAGCTGGGATTATAAACATGTGGCACCTGGCTTTCTTTCTTTTTTTTTTTAAGGGTCAAAAAGGCTATGTTTAGAATTAGCCAGCTGGAGTTAAATTTCAATGATCTCAATAGCCAAAGCATCATAATCAAGAGGCAGGCAGGTATGCGGCTTCTTCTCTCCATCGGGCCTGGCCAGGGGAATGATCTGGACACATCAATGCCACAGAGCACCTTCTCGGCTTGCTTGGTCCGGTGCTTGCTGCCCTCGACCTGCACAGTGAACACAAGTGTTTCACTGTCTTCTATCTTCTTCAAGGGCAATGCCACGGTGAGGAAAGGCTTGACAGTGACACAGTGATCAAGTGTGTTTCCCCAGGGGATGCTCTTCAGAGGGCATCTGAGCTGGCTCCATGGCCACACTGCCTTGGGCCACCAGAAGGTAGGGGGTGTGTAATTGTGTGTGTGTGTGTGTGTGTGTGTGTGTGTGTGTGGAGCCAATCTACATAAATACGGCGGGAAAATCATTTCATAATTAAAGTCGACTATAGCTGTCTAAGGCCCAATGTTGCCTTACCCCTGAGCCGGCTCTGGCGGGTGAAAACATAACTCCCTTTTGCCTCCAGTCACAGCTGAGGCCCCAGTGGTCCCATGATGCTGCGGGCTCAAAAACAAGATTATTTCAGCTGAAGACATCTGGTTCTTTTAGAACAAAGTGGTAATGCAAAAAGGGGGAAGGTTTCACCTGAGAAGGGACGAATGCCTTTCAGCTTAACTCATCCCACCTACTGTTGTAGGCGTTCTCTCCTTTCTGCCCTCATCAGCATGAGATTCACATGGACGTACATTATGGCTGTCCCCTAAGTCACGTGATACTCCCTCCAATTGTGTGCACCCAAGAAATGGTGGCTGGCTCTCAGTGAATCTTTGACTTTCCATATACTTTGAAATTACATGTCTCCATTGTCTTTTTATCTTTAGCCCCCTCCACCCCTCTTTCTAGGTCTGTTTGTGTGTGTCTGTGTGTCTGTGAACACCCTTCAAGACTCTGGCCTTCAAGGCCTTTGCTTTGGCTTCAGCTTTGGAAGACCCAGGAGTTTCCTTAGTCACTTTTGGTGCCAGGTTACTGAAAAGAATCCTAGTTTTATACTTTTAAAATCATTATCCTAAGAAGGAAATGCTGTAAACCTAGTGGAAAGACAAAATTAGAAAAAAGTAGAGTGTAGAAAACTCTATAAGACAAATAAACTATTTCATCAGATATAAACTGCAAGCACCTGGCCAACTTGGCAAGAATTTGTCACAAAAATAAAAAGTGTCAGGGGTATAGCTCCACAGTGGAGCACTGCCCTAGCATGTGCAAAGCCTTGCATTCAATCCCCAGTACCACAAAAATAAATAAATAAATAATATTGCAAGCAAAACAGGTGGGAAAGAGCCATGCATACATTCCTATAATCCCAGTTACTCAGGAGGCTGAGGCAGGAGGACCCCAAGTTCAAGCCTAGCCTCAGTAGCTTAGCAAGATCCACTCTCAAAATAAAATAAGTAAATATAAAGGGCTGGAAATGCAGCTCAGTATGAAAGCTGGGGTGGGGGGCAGCGGCTGGGTGTGGTGGCACACGCCTGTAATCCCAGCACTCTGGAGGCTGAGGCAGGAGGATCACTGCAAATTCAAGGCCAGCCTGAACTACATAGCAAGACCCTGTCTCAAAAAAAAAAAAAAAAAG
>NW_022900928.1:56307001-56324122 GCF_012274545.1 Fukomys damarensis
AAAAAAAAAAAAAAAGGCTCTGGGGTTCAGTCCCCAGTACCAAAAAAATAAAAGTGATGGAGGGAAGCCTACAGAAAGAAAGATACATAGATATAACAACTCTAAAATGTGTGGGCCTTACGTGCATCTTAATTTAACAAAGTATCTAAAAATCTTTGAGATGATTGGGCCAGGAATTTAACTCAGTGGTATCATGCCTGCCTTGCAAGTACAAAGTCCTGAGTTCGATCTCCAGTACAAAAAAAAAATTTTTGAGATGATTGAGGAAACTTGAATATGAACTGGTTATTGGATATTAAGAAATTGTTAATTTTTAGACAACATAATGATATGACTTTTTAAAAATCCTTATGTTTTAGAGATGACTTGTGAAATATTTATGCATAAAATTATATGATGCCTGAGATTTAAGATCAAGAAGGAAGAAATAGAGAGATATAAATGAAATAAGATGAGTTGAGGATATTTATTGAACAGTAAGGAACTGCCTCTACTTTTATGTAAATATTCCCACAATAAAAAGGTTTTGGGGGGGCAGGGATTTAGCTTAGTGGTTCCACCACCTGCCTTACAAGCACAAGGTCCCAAGTTCGATCCCCAGTACCAAAAGAAATTGTTTTAACCCTATCAAAAACTTTACATTTACCTGTAGTACAGTTTTTTAGACACACACACACACACACACACAAAAAAAAAGCAATACTTATATTTGCTTTCAGCTATATTATACCGACCAAGTGTGGTAACACTCATTTTCTCTCGCTAATTAGAAGTGCTAGTGTCTGATTAGTTAAAAGACAGAGAGAAAAAATAAATTCATTATTACCTCACAAATGCAATGATGGGGTTGAGGTGTTAACATTTTCAAAATATAGGATTACTAGGAAAAAATAATATAAAGATCTCATAATGGAGGAAAACTCTGAAATCTGCTGATCTAATACAGACTCAAATAAACTTAGGTAGTACATGCGTTGGGCTCCCCAGTAAGGTTGTGGACTCCCGAAAGGCAGAAACAACGTCACAGTCATCTTCCCTTGTCCTATACGTGCATCAGTATGAGCTGGCTGAGTTGCTGCAAAAGTTAAAAAAATGCTACCCAAGAAGGTTGGGGTTTTGGAGGGCTCTATTAGCCCATCTACAGCAAATGGATTACAAGAAATTATAATGGGTTATAAAAAGAAATCATGTTATAGCGTTGCTTATAAATGAGTCAGCTTGGGCTGGGGATTTAGTTCAGTGGTTCTGCTGCCTGCGTCGCAAGCACAAGATCCAGAGTTCAATCCCCATTGCAAAAAAAAAAAAAGAAAGAAATGAGTCAGCCCAAATTTTAAGTATTTGACTTAAAAATTAAAACACGGAGGCTGGAGGTGTAGCTCAATGGATAGAGCACTCACCTGGCAGGTACAAGACCCTTGCTTTGAACTCAGCCCTGCAAACATGAAAATAAACAAAAATATAACATGTAAAATAAGTTACAATGCATAGTAAAATGGGACAAAGCAATAGTGATGTGCTTTGCTGTACAATATGAGTTCTAGAAAAAGTAAACTTGGCAAGTTATAGCCTTCTGCATCAACAAGACTTTGTATGTGTTTGGAAGGTAGATATCAAGAGGGGAAGAAAAGATTTCAAGAAATGGAGGTTGAGCTAGGAGTGTAGCTCAGTGGTAGAGTGCTTGCCTAACACGTGTGATGTCTTGGGTTCAGTATTTCCAGCACCACAAAAAAAAGAAAAAGAAAAAGAAAGAAAATTGGAAGTTATATCATTTCTTTTGTCCCTGTTTTCAATTTACCAAGCAACTTCAGATCTTACGTTTCTCATGTAGGTTTATTGTTTCATTGTGACTAGTTGTCAAATTTAGCAGGGACAACTTTCATAAGCTAATACATTTGTTTTCAAATAAAATTTATGTCTGAACAGCAACAGCCACATCCTCCACAGCCTGGCCACCCTCAAGTGAACTGATCTTGATGGATACACAGAACTGAAAAATTCCAACGAGGAACAGGAATCCTGAGGTTCAGATGTCAGCCTTATCTACAATGCCAGAAGCATAATCATACAGTCTCTCAGAACCATACTCTGATATTTAATGAAGCAATAAAGCAAGCTTTGAGCTGGGCATGGTGATGCACACCTATAACCCCAGCACTCAGAAGCTGAGGCAGAGGATCACCCAGAGTTTGAAGCCAGTCTGAACTACATGGTAAGACCCTGTCTCAAAAAGAAAAGAAAGCTTTTCCAAAAATCACTCATAAATTATAATACCAGTTATATTTCCTTATACTTACAATTATTATACAGAGTAATGGTGCACGACATTCCTGATACTGGCAAAATATTCTTTTCTCTACTGATCTTCACAGTATTGTATGTCATACTGTACTTTTTAGATGAGAGGAAGGGGAAAAGTAAAGCAATTTGCAAAGTTGTTTAACAATACAATAGAACTTCAGAGAAATATCCAGCAAGAAACCCATCCAATTACATCCAATCACTTTAGCTGTAACTCAGGAAATGTTCAGTTAAAACAATCTTCAACCTCTGGTCATTCCCAACTCTGTTAGCTCTTGGAACTTTTCCATTCTGTTCTGAATCTGTGGTAACAGAAGCCTTACAGCCAAGAATACTAGATGAAGGGAGGTAAGAAATCAATGACTTGAATACATCAGATTACCTGATTGAACCTTGAAAGACCCAGAGGCTTTGGGTGGGACTATGGAATAATTTCTGGTAATTTTATGTATCCATTATGTATGTACCAGGGCCAGGAATGTAGCTCAGCGGCACCATGTCTGCCTTGCAAGTGCAAGGTCCTGAGTTTGATCCCCAGCACCAAAGGGAGAGGGGACATTATGTATGTACCAAACCTGCTAACAATGAAAAATCTGTTTTTAAAATTATTGTTCATTCCTAAGAGAATGAGGAAATAAGAGGATAAGAAATCATTAGAAAATGTCTCCTTAACTCCTCATGTTGAATCCTAGATCCACAGCTCACTTTCCCTCTTTTATTTTTCCTCCAACCCCCTCCTGCCCTGTAATCCTCTGTTGACATTCAAAGTTTCCAAACTGCTGATTTAAAGCTCCCTGAATTTGCAGTTGGGCATCTATCATCATCAGATATTATTTATTTATTACATTCACTCTAATGGACCTCATCAGAACACTTTGTTTTTTATAGTGCCTCATAGGTTACAAAAAGTTTTCTATAACCTTACCCTGAATTTTTACCCATTTCCTACACTGTGGTGTTACAGACAAAGAAACTGATGCTAGGAGAGGTGAAACAGTCACCTAACTGATGTTCAAAAGTGTCAAAATCACATACCAAATGCAAACCCCCTGGGCCTAAGTAGGTGCTTTTGTTAGACAAGTTGTTTCCTTCATGACTCTGTCAAGATAACTTCAAATTAGAGGATCTATCCTTCTCTTCTCTTACCAAGTAGCTGCTGCAAATGAGTGAAATTGCAAAAAATAAAGGCTAAATCATACTAATGCCATCTCTTTCAATAAATGTCTGACCATGCATCTGATCATTGAATATTACTTCAGTACCCTTTCTCCATTCTATATAATATATTCCATAATAATTAAAGGCTCAGTTATCATAGAGGTAAATCACTTTACATTTTTCTTGGAACCTGGAATACAAACATATCCTACCACACTCCAGTTTAGTAAATATTGTCCACACTACGACATGTACAGCCTTCTGCAATGCCTGGCAACGATAAACCATCACATCATCCCACTGCCAATAAGATAGAAGTTATCAATATCAAATCTCTAGAAAACTGGAGTTAAACAAAACATCAAATGGATGCTAGTTGAAGGGCCCAGTATTCAATGTCTTAAAACCTGAGAACACACATACGCTCACACACAGAGAGATGAAATTGTGGAGAAAGAGCAAAAAAGCCACCTGAGGTATTTGGAGGTAACTGCTTCTGTGCATGGGACAGAACACCCCCGGTAATCACAGCCCTGTCTGGGAGCTGATGTATCTCAGGAACACCACATCAAGATTTTTCTTGTATCCTTTTCAGGACAAGGCTTTGCAGTAGCACACTATTGCAAGCTTGTATCCCGACGCCAAAATATGTGAGAACTTTCCTTGCCTGCTCAGTGGTTAAGAGTCTAACCCTGGAAAGCAACTTTAATAGCCCACAGTGACTTTTATTATCGTCTCCTTAATGATGCCCAATTCAATTCAGCAATATGTTTTTAGTACCTACTGGGATCCTAACACTGTGTCAGGCTCTGAGATAAACGGAGATAGAGCTCTTGACCTCATAGAGTTCATAACACGGCAGTAAAAAAGAAAAGTAAGAAACAACTATAAAATTGTGGTAGGAGATGAACATGTAGGTTACGATCTAACCTAATCTGGGATTTCATGGAAGGCCTTAAACATGAAGTGGTATTTCATCTGAGACTTGAAGAATGAAGAGAAGTTGTTCAAATCAAGAGAAGTTGTATGGGAAACGTGTCCCAGCAATGGGTACAGCACCCTTCAGCTGACTACAGCCTGAAGATACAGCTCACCCAAAGGAACCAGCAGTTATCTAATCTCTTTCAGACCTCTGGTGCAACATGAACAGAGTCAGTAGCAATTCTTAGCTGATTATTTCAAAGACTGAGTATGTGCGAAAGGCTGTGGGTAAAAGAGCTGAAAAGGTTTCCTTGACATTTTATGAATTATTGCTACATTTTTACCAACATCCAGGTAGTCTCATTTCTTTGCACTCTAAAGCTATTTTTTTATTGGAACCATTTTTAGGTTCTATCATTAAATGTGGAAGGGAGAATAATGGCCTTCCAAATAATGTCCTTTCCACAGCCTATGAATAGGATACCTTCCAGGGCAAAAGGGACTTTGCAAATATGATTAAGGTTAAGGAAGCTGGCTATGGGGAGATCCTCACAGGCTCTGAGGTAGGCCTAATCTAATCACAGGAGTCCTTTTAGAAAGAATCTTTCCCGGATGTAGTCAGGAGATGTGACAACAGAATGGTCAGTGAGCTGCTGGCTTTAAAGTTCAAAAGAACAAGTTGGACTTGTAGGTCCTGATTAAAAAAAATAATAAAGTTCAAAAGAGGTCATGAGCTGAGGAATGCAGGTGACCTCTCAAAACTAGAAAAGGCCAAGAAATTGATTCCCCCAGAACCTAAAAAAAAATGAAAATACAACCCCACTGACACTTTGATTTTGGCCCAGAGACTATTTGCCTTCTGACCTAAGAACAGTAAGATAATAAATCTGTATTGTTTTAAGTCACTAAACTCATGGTAATTTATTATGAACAGCAATAGCAAACTAACACAGTAAGTCAATAAAGTGTGAGATACTCTGAAACAATACTTGAATCATGTTATAGCTATTTACATTCATCTCAATGAATTTCTTTGGTAACAAGATAATCACATCAAATAAAACATTATTAAATAAATGCAGGCAAAGCTTATCAGGAGCCACCATCAGCTAAAGCACTTTCATCATGTGCCAGGGAGAAAAGAAAATCATGTCCTCAAGCCAGAAACTACTGAACTACTTTTATGCACAATGACAAAATTTAAAATTGAAAATTTAATGATTTCTCCTTATACCCTGCATGATTCCTACACCAAACAGTAAAAGGAAGGGGGAAGTGCCAGCCAACCGTACTGAGCTCTCGCATAGATTAACCTATTGAATTTTAACAGGACACTGCAGAGCAGGGATTGTTTTTCCAAAGTTAAAGTCTTTTCTTTTTTTCCCAAAGTTCAAATCTTTTAACCAAGTTCATGTGGCAAATAAATGGCAGCACAGGATTAAAATACGAATATGATTTTAGAAGCTGTCCATGCTCTTTCCACTCTGTCATGTTGAGAGAATGCACTAATTGGGAATGAAGACAGTGGGGCTAGGGATTTAGCTCAGCAGTTCGGTGGCCTGCCTTGCAAGCGCAAGGACCAGAGTTCAATCTCCGGTACCACAAAAAAAAAAAAGAGAGAATGAAGACAGTAAGAAAAGGGGCCAGTACCCACAACAATAACCTCTAAATGTCTATGATATTTTGGCTATTACCCTCTTTTCCTTTTCTTTTCTTTTGAGGCAGGGTCTCTTGATGTAGCTCCTGCTAGCCTTGAACTCACTATATAGCACAGGCTACCCTAGAACTCACAGCAGTTCTCCTGCCTCAACCTCCCAAGTGCTTGCAGACCTGCAACACCACGCCTGGCTGCTTTTCCCATTTTCTACATTCTACCTGTAATTTTTATGTGTTGCCTTTGCTTTACCAAATTATAAATGCAGAAACTGTGTTATGGATTTTTTTAGCCAGCCCCCCCCATAAATACATAGCCACCAAAAACATATAGGGATAACAGTGATGATAATAATAATAGCTATTACATCTCATACATATTGCAACATATACTCTATACCAAGCATTACTGTCACAGTCATAATTCCCAGTCCTAGTTCATTAAATCCAACAATCCTATGCAGTACTATAATATTATTGTTGCTATTTGTAAATAAAAAGAGACACAGAGAGGTTAAGCAATTTGCCCAATATCACATAGCTGGCAAAAGATAGACCTTGGAAAATAACCCAAGCAGTGTAGCTCTAGAAGCACAACTCATAACCTCTGCTACATTGCCAGAACACTACTTGCATCGATTAAGCAGGTGGCTTAATAAAAATAAATTGGTATGGGGCCAGAGATTTAGCTCAGTGGTTCCACTGCCTGCCTTGAAAGCACAAGGTCCTGAGTTTGATTTCCAGTACCGAAAAACAAAGAAAAAATAAGTAAATAAATTGGTGCTGGTTATCATACTAAGTGCTTATACATTTCACTTATACCTCACAGAATCTCTTGTGAAATAGGACTTGTAAAATTACATTGTTGAGAAACTGAGTTTCAGCTGTTCAGAGCGGTAACTTACTCCAGGTCAGAGAATTAGTAAGTTTTTACTTTTCCTGGTCAATACCCTGTCTTCCTGATAATAACAATAACAAAATATATAATATGAAGATTATACCACCACATAGGGAGATCAATTGATATAAATTATCTTGCAGCTCTAACAATCAGCACTGATTAGCACAACTTACTTGATATCTTCTGTAGTTTCTTTGTTTTGTTTTGCTGTTACTGGGGATTGAACCCAAGGCCTTGGTGCTTAGCTACATCCCCAGGCCTTTTCTTCTTTTTGAGATAGGTTCTCACTGAATTGTCCTTAGGAGAGAACTGCTGCAAGGTGGAGGCCAGCCTGGGCTACGCGGAGAGTTCAAGGCCAGCCTGAACTATGTAAGGGAGACCCTGTCTCAAAGAAACAAACATAACAAAAAAAAAAAAAAAACAGTGTAAAAAAGGAATCGTCCTTGAATTTGCAATCCTTCTGCCTCAGCCTCCAAGTGCTGGGATTACAGTCATGTGCCTCCACACTGGAGTATTCTGATGAAAATACGAGAGAAAGTAGAGAATCTATCAGAGATTTCTTTGTCCTCCTATTTTTGATTGGCTGGAATGAGACAGTGTAAAACATATTTCCAAACCACCTATTCTCTTCCCATGTATGTCAGATTAACCTGACCATAAAGCCTGGGTTGGGGAGAGAGGGATCAAACCTGAGAGGTTAGCCCTAAACTGTGGGCAGTGTGTGGAGGAGCAGCCTCTGCCTCCAGGACCCTCCCTCCCTGAAGAGTCCTCTGAGACCATCCCAAAGAGGCTGAGAGAGTAGACAGATGCCAGGAAGGCTGGGTGAGGTGGGGGTGAGAAGCACAGGACCGCTATGAGAAAAGTGCACCGCTGCTTTAAATCTGCATTACAAGACTTTGTGTCCCTGAGAAAGATACACGACCCTCCCTCAGAAGAGATTAACCCTGCTCTCAACAGGCAGCCAAGAAGCCACATCCCATAAACTTTTTAATTCTCAACACTGGCTGCCCATTGAGGTGGAATAAAAATTTAAAAGACTATTTTTTTAACTGTTGTAACATCTAAATTTATTTCCTTGTCGATTACCAAAATAAAAGTTTTCAAAACTTGAGTTTTTCATCTTTTTTTTGCTTTGCGTGGTTTCAACTGTAAAATGTAATCCTTAGATAAAGATGATCACCTGGCCTGCTGTTGGAAAAGTGAAGCCAGCCAGGCAAGGAGGTGCAAGCCTGTGATCCCAGTTCACTCATGCTTGGCTGGAGGATCACAAGTTCAAGCCCAGCCTGGGAAATTATCTCAAAATAAAATTTAAAAAGGACTAGGGGTACAGCTCAGTGGTACAGTGCCCCTGGATTCATGCTCAGTACTGGGGGAAAAAAAAAAAAAGAATGAGGCCAACAGTGAACTCAGAGCCCAGATGCAGAGACAGAACTCCGGTGTGGTTTGGGCTCCTGGCTCCAGTGGCTTCCCTGGTCTCTCTGTGGTCTGGCAGCTGTAGCCAGCCCTCCTTGATTCAGTACAGTAATGAATCCTCATCTTTCCTATGCCAGTGGGGAGCTGGATTTCTCTAAGACCCAACATAAAGCACTCATCAAACACCAACCAGGAACCCGAAGAAAACAAGTGTATAAGCCTGACCTACAAAACTCTGGGGCGGTCCCAGTGAGTGAGCTGGAGGCGTTGGGGAGATTTGCTGTGAGTCATAGTATCCTCTTCAGCCTTTCATCACCCTATAGGCCTCACCTCCCCACATCAGCTTCAACTCCTAATTTTATCCAGCCCACTCTCACTACTCTCGGAACTTTCCAAGTGAACTCCCACTGTCAGACAAGAAGTAAATAAGCATTAGTGAGAAACCTGAGACAAGCCCCCATTTCTTCAACTCTCAGGTGGCACTTTTAAACTCACACAAATGCAATGTATGTAGAGCATTCTGTTTAATATAAAAATAATGCACCAAACATATTCCACAGAATATCACAGAAGTAAAAACAGTGAAGGCCAATAAAACACATACACAGACAACTTCCTCTGTAACCAGTCATGTGCAAATTAAAGATACTCTAGATTAGGACTGGTACTGGGTTTATGGAAACTTATTACAGTAAAAAATTAATTCATCCATTCCGGACCAACAATGAAAGTGTGTCACAAACCAGAAATTGTCATTAATCTACTTCTGTACAACTGATGTAATTTATATTAGGCTCCAGGAAGATGCATTATATGTATCCTGATTTATAAGCTTTCTGGCATCCCTGGAGATACAAAAAGCCCAGGGGGAGACTGCCCAAGGCCTCACTTGTTTTTGTTTTTCTGTTTACCGTGTATCTCACAAAAAGCAGGGTGCAGTGGTTAAGAGCACAGACCCCGGAATCAGACCGTACAGAGGGAAGTCTGGTCACAGTCTTTACTGCTATGTGGCTAATCCTGTCAGGAAAAATTACTTCACCTCTCTGTGCCTCAGCTGCCACAAGTTCTAAATGAGGCTGGCAAGGATAGTACTTCATTGTTTACTGCAGAAAGTTACTCCATTCCTGAGGTCCTGCGATAAATAGTGTGGTTGCTTGAGGTACACAAAGTAAGCCTTACTCAACAAAGCTTGATTGTTTTTTGTTTGTTTGTTTTTTGGGTTTTTTTTTTTTTTTTTTTTTTTTTTTTGTTTGTTTTTTTGGTTTTTTTTTTTTTTTTTTTTTTGGTACCAGGGATCCAACTCAGGTCCTTGCACTTGCAAGGCAGGTTCCACTGAGCTAAATCCCCGGCCCTCTTGATTGTTATTTTTATCTCTCACTTGATAACTGCTGTGAAAAGTTTAGAAAATTTTCTTCTCCCCCAAATAATATCCTAAAGTTTGCTGGGGCAGGAATGTCCCCATTATTCCCTGAAAAGATCTACTGTACCTAGCATGAAACCATCCCAAGTTCTCAAGAACTTGGACAGAAAATACTCAATAAATTTGTTCCTTGAATACTCTGGTTTTTAAGAAATGGGTAGAAAGAAGTTTTGGATTGGACTAGTTTTTCATGGATCTCTCTTTGCATCATTAACATAACTAGCCAAATTTTTAGACGGATCACTTATCCAATGACTTTTTTTGTTTGTTTGTTTGTTTGTTTGTTTTTTGGTACCAGGGATTGAACTCGGGTCCTTGCAAGGCAGGCCACCGAACCGCTGAGCTAAATCCCTGGCCCCACTTATCCAATGACTTTAATTAACAGACTCCCATAACCATCCAAAATAAACATCTCAAAATCTTCAGGTTAAAGGCTTTTATAACTTATTAAAATGAAAACATTCAAGTCTTTTTCAAGGCCTACTTATACTTTTGCTACACACAGTTTGTAGGACACAAGTTATCAGGTTCCTGTAGTGTTCATAAGGTAGAAAAGGTAGGGCCCATAATTTCCGAAGAACACAAGAACTGTGAGGATCTGAGGTAACTCACTTTAATGCCCCTGAGCATATTGTCACTACTCAGCAAAATAAAGTTCACAACGATGATCCTGAATCAAGAAGAAAAGGTGGTACCATGTTGAATACACTTCGTTTATGAAAAAAGAATATTCTCATCTGTTTTAGATATGTCATGGAGAATTTTAAATAATGTCTTTTTTTTTTTCCCTTGGCAAAAATCTCTAGGATTTGTTGCAAATGGACCCACTAAGTAATTAAATAGGTTGGCCTACCCTCGAGAGTCGTTCAATACAACCAATTAAACACTGGAGAACTGCTGCCAAAAAATTATGGACAAATGAATTAGCAGAAGTGAGAAATCCATTACATAAATGGAGCCATTCAACTGGATTTAAAAGTAAATTTTAATGCTTAAGACAGTAAGCTTGAAGTTACCTGGAAAATCAACCTGTGTAAAATGAGAAGTTCTCTCTGATGGTCCTCCCTAAATAATCACATAAGGAAGTTTTTGCAGTTTTTAAACAACCTTACCAAAACTTATTACAGACACAAGGAGTTTCGTGGGGGTGCAGTATGCATCTTCCACAAATGTGGATACTTTTGAAATATCTCTAAATGCTCCTCTTGAGAAATAGGCAATTTTACTTCGGCCTTAACTCATACCTCTTATTTACTAAATGCAGTTGTAAATAGGTTTTTTGGTTCCTAGAAATCAATTCTACTTCCAAAGTGGGAAGAACCTCTACTGTTTCAGTTCTGTGCCAAGCACACAACACTACACGGGACTTCCAAGCTGAACTATATCCTCTGCCCCAAGGTACACTCCCAGGCCAGACATATTATATTTCATCTTACAATACAGTAGTGCAGTGACGAGTTGGGAACAGGCACATAACAGGTTCGGTGTGTGAGGAAAGATGAAAGAGTCAGCAAAGAAGATGCCCCAGTTTCAGCTGCCAGGACAAGGTCAGATAGCAACAGCGTCCCAGGACGGAATGATGAAGGCCAAAGCACAGGCCTGGTGTTCACAGGGGAAGCACAGCTGTGTCAGTACTTCTGAAGCAACTACTAAGTGAGAGATGGACCGGCCGGGAGATGAGCTGAGGGGGCAGTGGGCTGACGACGGAGGGCCTTATAGTAACTGTCAAGAAGCTTGAAGTCTTGCACAAGGACAAATACCATGGGAGTCCACTGAATGGGGCAGCCAGAAAAGTCAGCATCAGAGAGTCAGAGCGTAGACCAGTGGCTGCCAGGGCCTCAGGGAGGAAAGGGATACAGAGCTGTCTGATATGTACGAAGTTTCTGTTAGCGATGATGAGCAGGTTTTCTAAGTGAACAGTGGTGATAGCTGCACAACACTGTAAAATGCTTAACGCTCCTGAATCGTATTATCACAATTTTAAAAAACTAATCAAAAATAATTATTGCATACAGTTAAACAGAAAGAAAAAAGAAGAGCAAGAGGAAGGGGACCAGTAGCAGCAGTTTAAATGCCCTTTAGAAACCAGGGGCTTTCAGACTTATTTGGACTCTTTCTTCAGGAAACACAGCTATAGAATGAATGACTGATCAATAGTCCCAAATTCATGTTGAACATAATACCCAATGTAATTGTATTTGGGGGTGGGGCTTTAGGTAACACCCGGAATTATGTCCCCCATAAAAAAGACTACAGATTGCTGTCTGTCCCCTTCTACCACGTAAAGACACAGGGAGAACATGGCCCTCATCATACACCAGATCTCCAAGTACCTTGATCTGGGACTTCCCAGCCTCCAGAACAGTGAGACATAAATTTCTACTGTTTACAAGCAACCTGGGCTCCAGTGTCGTTACTGCAGCCCAAATGGACTAAGTAAGACATCTTGCATGAATGCCCACCTATAAAACAAATAGGTAATAGCAACACATCTGGTGGGTGTCAGGGGCTGGCCAGAAGCTCACCAGCTCCAACTCTATACTTGAACCCCTCCGGAACCCTAAACTTCCAAGGAACACCCAAAGCTCCCCAGTTTTCAAACCATTGGTGCAGGATACACGGAGTCTCAAAAGCTTTCAGCCTAAAAATGATTACTCAGAAATAATAAAGTTGATCTGTGTTTTTTAATCAAATGCAAGTATCTCAGCTCTGCCTCTAGCAAGTAGCTATATGTATTGGACAAGTTACCCACCTGCTCCATCAAACGAGACAGAAAAACATGTTTCATGGGTACACCATGCCCAAACCAGACTACACTTCCTCACCTAGTCCAGCTGGAAAACTCACTGATGCTTCAAGTTCCCCCTGATCCTGCCTCACTCTGTTGAGCTTGATTTTTGCCCTACTTCATGCCACCACTGAACTTTGTTCTTACTTCTATAGCCCCTAACATAACTTCTTATTATAATTTGATTATGAGCTTTCTTGAGGGCAGGAACTAAATCCTACTCAATGCCATAGCCAGAAAATCCAATCTAGCCAATATCCAGTTTGGCAAATGAATGAACCATGTCTAGCTCTGTGCTACAAAAAGAATCTGATAAAAATCTATGCCTTCAAAAAGTATACACCTATGTGGTAGGGAAAAGACAAATAAATACTAATTAAAATGTTTTGCTAGGCTGGGAGTGGTGGCACACAATTGTAATCAAAGCACTCAGGAGGCTGAGGCAGGAGAATTGCAGTTAGTTCTAGGCCAGCCTGGCCTACATAGTAAGTTCAAGGTCAGCCTGAACTTCATAGTGAGACCCTGTCTCAAAAATCCAAAAGTAAATAAAGTTTTTACAAAAGTTGATGGTTATAATAAGACATATCACATATGCATTTTTAAAATTATTTTAATTACATATGTATTTTTAAGTATATCCATACATTAGGATTTATATGTCAGAATGTAAACTACCTAGTGGTATAAAATAAGTACTCTTAGGTACTTCTGAAAATCCATGACCTTCTATTACAGTATTTTTCATTTGAGTTGACAGAAATAAGTGACAAAAGAAAAAATTAAAGAGCAATTGCCAGGCATGGTGGTGCACTCCTGCAATCACAGCAATTAGGAAAATGAGAGCCAGGAGTTTGAGCTCAGTCTGGACAATTTAGCAACTCAGTAAGATACTATCTCAAAGCTGGGAGTGGTGGCGCATGCCTGTAATCCCAGCACTTAGGAGGCTGAGGCAGGAGGATTGCTGTGAGTTCAAGACCAGCCTGGGCTACACAGTGAATTTCAGGTCAGTCTCAATTACATATACACATAGTGAGACCCTGTCTCAAAAAGAAAAAAAATAAAAAAGATACTATCTGAAAACAAAAATTTTCAAAAATATTTAAAGGGGGCTTCTGGTGATATAGCTCAGTGCATAGACCCTAGGTTCAATTCCAGTACTACCAGACAGAGAGAGAGAGAGAGAGAGAGAGAGAGATAGATTTTAAAAGGAAGGGAAGGGAAGATCTAGTCAGTCTACTTGGAAATATATGGGGCTCATTATCACAAATGCCTAGCACACTGTAAGTGCTCAATAAACTTGAATTAGTAACCTGATCTATTAAACATAAAGAAAAGTTACATCTACCCTAAAAGAGGCAATTACATCAGGAACTGGGGTCACCTAGAACATATGCTTCTTATAATGAAAACAGAACCAGCTCTAGGCCTCAAATTTTCCTCTGTAGTTAGTACCCATGTTGCTAAGGGGCCATTTTCACCTCTTATTTGTAAAAGGAATAGCAAAGAGCTGTGTGGTTGCAAACTATCTCTCCGAACACTGTCCATATAGTGAAAACACATCATACCTATTCCCCAGTCTCTCCCCACCTGCCACGGTTCCCTAGCCAGACAGGGATTCACTAGGCCAAACACAAACTTGGGAGATGAGATTTCGTCATGGAGTTGAAAGCACTGAGTGTAAGAAATACTGGATAATTGATAAACTGTACTTTTTTGATTGCTAGGTTGCACAAAGAGAAACTGAAATCCAGTTTAGATGTTTAGGTGGTTGCCAGGAGTAGGACTGAAAACCTTAACAAAGATCCCAGCCAACCAAAAAGGAAGCTCGAGCCCAGGAGCCTCAGAATAAAGATCAATAAAAGGAAGAAACTGGAAAAGAAGGCTCAAGAGCCTTTATCATCCCCCTGCCACTCACTTCTTCATTTTTTCATTCATGTGCTATAGGCTGTGAAAGATACAAAAATAAAGTCATTTCTGCTGCTAAGAAACTTCATCTAGCCAGGCACAGTGGCACATACCTGTAAACCAGTACCTGGGAGGCTGAGGTAGGAGGATTGCTGAGGCCAGCCTGGGGATACACAGTGACTTCAAGGCCAGCCTGAATACCTGAAATACCTGAATACCTGAAATACCATGTCTCAAAACAGACAGAAAGCTAGGGCCAGGGATTTAGCTCAGTGTCACCCTGCCTGCCTTGCAAGCACAAGGTCCTGAGCTTGATCCCCAGTACCAAAAAAAGAGAGAGACAGAGACAAAGAGAGGGAGGGAAGGGAGAAGGAAGGGAGGGAGAAAGATAGTTCATCTATTGGGAGTGTAAGATACCCACAAATAGCCAAAGATGAGGAAGAAAATAAAAAGCCCTCGGGGAAGTACAAAAGAATATACATCCAGGGCCAGGGATTTAGCTCAGTGGTTCTGTTGCCTGCCTCGCAAGCACAAGGTCCCAGAGTTCAATTCCCGGTACCAAAAAAAAAAAAAAAATGTACATGCAGAGGCTGAAGAAATCTCATATTTAGGAAGCTACTAGACTCTACAGGTTGTAAAACACACTGTGACTCTGAAAACATAGACTATTATGAGAAAAATATTACATCTCGCTAAGCAGAGATCTGCCATATGGTCTGCCCCAAACTCAGGGCTGCTGGCACCTCCCAGAGAATCACCACATGTTCCCATTATCCAGGAAGAGAGATAGCCAACCCACGCAGGCACTGAAATGAGGAAGACTCTGCCCACTGCTGTGTAGTCGATCGATTAATTTTCACATCACCCAAGTTTGGGGGTTTGTTTGGGTTTGTTTTTTTGTTTTGTTTTGTTTTGTTTTTCTTGCTTGCTTTTGCTTTGGTTTGGGGGGCGGGTTGGTGTTAGAGATTGAACCCAGGGCCTTGCACTTGTTAAGTACGCACTGTATCACTGCACTACACTTTCAGGCCTTGTAGATACTGCTACTGTACTGTCTGCTTTTTATTTTATTTTATTATTTTATTGTTCATTATTTGGGATTGAACTCAGGGCCTTCACGCTGAGCTACATCTCCAGCCATTTTCTAAATTTTATTTATTTATTTATTTAGGTTTTTTGAGACAGTCTCACTAATGTAGCCCAGGTCAGCCTCAAACTCGCAGTGGTTGGACCTGGCTCCTTTTTTTCAAATCTTACACAGGGTCTAAGACAATAAATTGCCTGAGCTGGGCTCAAATTTTCAATCCTCCTGTCTCAGCCTCTCTCAGAGTGCTGGGATTGCAGGCGCGCACCACCATACCCATACACTGTTTCCATTTTGAAAATGGAAACACTGAGCCCAGGATGGTGGTGCAAGCCTGCAATTCTAGCCCTTGGGAGGATGAGATACAAGGATCTTGAGTTCACGATGAGCCTGGACTATATAATGAGACCTATGTCAAAAAATAAATAAATAAAATAAAATGTTAAAAATAATAAAATTGAAACAGAGAAATTAAA
This sequence comes from Fukomys damarensis, assembly GCF_012274545.1. Taxonomy (NCBI): domain Eukaryota; kingdom Metazoa; phylum Chordata; class Mammalia; order Rodentia; family Bathyergidae; genus Fukomys; species Fukomys damarensis. The sequence goes on from NW_022900928.1 coordinate 56,323,016, forward strand.
TGAGGCGCCTAGGCTGTCCAGCTAGGATTTGGATCCAGAATCTGTGCCCTCAGCTGTGCCACTATACTGCCTCCTAGCTGAGCATTTACAACTACATTATCAGGACCTACACAACTAAAGGAGACAGGGTGAACAAGGTGATTTTTGGCCAACTTTCTCCTTTAAATGCATGCATCTATTTAAAACTATATTTAGAGAGAAAAATTTATACACCTTTATTGATCTAGCTTTGAAAATGATATAGCTTTTTACAGTCTCTAAAGAGAAATTTAGTTTGTCAATACAAAGGAAAAAAACTGAAAGCTGAGTTTTAGGAGATGCCAGTGGTCACCAAGCAGGTTAGACTCGCAGGCAGCACCCTTTCAGGTAACTGCTTAGCTTCTTTGTTTCTCAGCCTGCAGAGTGGGTATAACAATAGTGCCACCTCCCGAAGTGAGGATGGAGTGACATTATCCATGCAAACTGCTAAGCACAACGCCTGGCACAGACACACTGTTCAGTAAATGGCTTTCATTATCCAAAGTCCTCCAATAACCACAGGAGTGCTTTCCATGGTGTCGCTGCCAACTCCCTCCTTACCACAGAGCACAGTGACACCAGAAACAGTCTTCCCTGGACTCCAGCCCCGCAGGTGGCCACGTCACCTCGCTCGTGCCCACGAACGAGGCAGGCACTGGTACCCGCCCAGCAGCTATGCACAACTTAACCCGGATTTCTCACTTCAGTGAACTCATGTTAGAGATCGCCCGGCTCGGTCTGACAGGATCGGAGGAAGAGGAAAGGCGAGCGCGTGGCCAGAAAGTGGGGCTCATTCATCTGTCAGACACGAGGGTGGGCACCCCTCCTTCATCGCATCCCTGGGAACGAGGGCCCCTCCCCGAAGGAGGCCAGGGAGGCCTTGGCCAACAATGCCAGCCGGGTGCATTTTCCCAAATCCTCCGAAATACATCGCTACGATCTACCAGGGAGCCCAGGGAGGGGCACCGCGCGCCTCGGAAGCCAGGTGAGGCGCAGCACCCTAGGAAGGCGCGCAGGGCGCCCGGGGCCCAAGTCCAAGCAGTCGCCACCTTTGCTCCCGCGCCTCACACGTGCGCGCCACCCACCCGC
>NW_022900928.1:56324269-56328219 GCF_012274545.1 Fukomys damarensis
CCTCAAAACAGGAGGCGGCTCCTGTGCTGCCGGCGGGAACCCAGCTCTCGCGCGGCGCTGGTTCAGCCTGAAGCGCGCGCTCCCTCGCGTCCCTCTCTTTCTTGGCCCGGCTCCCTTCTGCCAGCAATCATTAACCATCCAGATGCCCAAGGGCCAGGCGAGACTTTCGCAGATTACAGCAGGTCACCGCCGAGGAGGCAGAAGAATGGGCGATTGGTTTTTTGTTTGTTTGTTTGTTTTTCCACCTTAGCAGTCCGAGCTTTGGTATTGGGTGGCACCTAAGGTTTATATGGCTCCCTGTTTGAACTCAGCAAAAGAGGTGATCCAAGGTTATCGAGATTTAGTCCCCTTGTGTCCCTCCCTAAGAAGGAGGGAGTTTAACCAGGCATGGTGGTGCACGCCTATAATCCCAGCCCTCAGGAGCCTGAGGCAGGAGGATCGCCCTCAACTCCCGGCCAGCATGAGCCATAGGCTGGACTACGCAGTGAGACCCAAAACAAAACAAAAAGAGACACAGTCATTGCCTGAACTTTGCTAACTGGAGGGACGACTGGCCTGTTTTATCTCCAGCCTTTCTTCCTCTGATTTATACACTACCGCCTCATCTTTTTTGTTTGTTTTGTTTTGTTTTTTGAGACAGGGTCTTGCTATGTAGTTCAGGCTGGGCTTGAACTCACTGGGTAGCCCAGGCTGGCTTCTATTTTGCGGCAATCCTGCCTCAGCTTCCGAGGGCTGCGATTACAGGCTTGAGCCTCCACGCCCGGAGGACAGTCCCGTCTAACAGAGTTGAAGAGACATTTTGGTGGTTCCTCTCTCCTCCCAAATAAGGGTAAGGTCCTAAAAGGACCCCGGAAGCGAGTCTTTGTTAGGTGGAGCGCGGCGAGTCTCTTTCTGCACTGCTGAGCGTTTCCTGGTTGCACTGAGCGCGCCGCGGAGCCCAGGCCACGCCTCTTAAACGCCCGCCCCAGGTCAGGCCCCTTTGATTACCCCTCAAGACCTTGGGACCCAGCGGGGCTGCGGAGAACCGAGAGCTGAGCTGGCTGGGTTCTTGACTGACTGACAGGAAGAGGTCGGTGAGCCCTTTTTCCAGAAAGGAGATAAGGAAGACGACAGAAAAGGTGTTTAATACCCTCCGCCGCCTCTCGCGCCACCTCCTTTCTTTCGAGAGGAGGGGAACAAAAACAGGATATGTTCAAGACGACTATCAATGCAGGGGAGTGAACACGGTTTTTTATTTGTTTGGGTTTGTGTGGTTTTTTTTTTTTTTGCTTTTGGGGTTTCTGTTTTTGTTTATTGGGGATCGAACTCAGGACCTTGCACTTGTGAGGCAGGCACGGTGCCACTGAGCAAAATCCCCAGCCTTGATTTGAGTTTTTTGAGACAGTCTCACTAGTACCCAGTTCACTAGAGTTGAACTCATTGTGTGGCCTAGAACTCGTGTTCCTTCTTCCTCAGCCTCCCAGGTGGACTGAACACTTCTGAAGTACAGTCTAACGAGGAAAAAATAGGTTTTGAAAAATGAAATATACCTTCCAGAACTCCAAGTTTACCAACTACAGGAATTTTAAAGTCTTTCCTTACTAAATCAGGATTTATTTGAATATATTCATATATAACAATATATGGTTATGTGAATATGGAGAAAAGTGTAGAATACATATCGACATAAGTAACTTTAAGAAAGTGTTGAGGAGGGCCAGGGATTTAGCTCAGTAGTTCTGCCACCTGCCTCGCTAGCACAAGGTCCTGAGGTCGTTCCCCGGTACCCAAAAAAGAAAAGAAAGGGTTGAGGAGATCTGAAGTTGTTGCACCATAGAATAGAAGAGTGTGTGCTTAGCAGGTGTTTAGCATGCTAGAGGCCATAGGTTTAACCCCAGTCTAAAATAAAATAGAGGATGGTGAAGGAAAAAAAAAAAAAAAAAGATTGTATTACCGGGCATCATGACATATGCCTATAATTCCAGCACTCTGAGAGGCTAACGCGGGAAAACCACAAGTTCTGGCTCAACCTGGGTAATTTGGTGACTTAGTGAGACACTGTCTCAAAGTGAAAAATAAAAAAAGGCTGGACCTGTAGCTCAGTTAAAGCCCTGGGTTCAGTCCCCAGAACTGGGGGGAAGAAAAGGTAACAACAATAGTGCTTTCTAGTATTGCTCCAACATGAGCACATCTCCCAAGTAGTATTGATAAATCTACATTATTTTGGTTGGTATCAGGATTAAAAGATATTGAGTTGATCTAAGGCACCAATCCACATGTTTTTGTCAAAGGAAATTTACTGTAAAAGTATTAGGTGTTATCATTTTACACATGATAACCTTACTTACTACAAGTGCAAAAAACACAAGCAACAAACAGCTACTAAGCACCTTCCATGACCAATAACTTTATATTATCTATTGTATGTCTCTCATCCCAGGTCTTTGTGGTTTCAAACAATCATTGAATTATCTCTTGTGGTTTCTGTGGGCCAGGAGGTGAGGGAGGTGTGAGCCAGTCAATTCTGGCTCCAGGTCTCTCAGGAAGTTAGAAGATGGATGAAGTTAGAAGCAGGGGGTGCAGTGGAGGTTAGAGCACTCCATGTGACCTCTAATTGTAGACTACAAGGTCTTCCTCAAGGGCTGATGACTTCACCAAAATAAAAAATAAATAAAAAGGACTCTAGCAAGTATGATATAGTCCTTTTATAAAATGTATGCTTTGTGTAAATATATAAAATTGATGGTTTTAGATCTTAATGAATATATGTAGTTAAACAAGTTAGGTTTATTACTCTTTATTGTAAAGAATATACAGACCATGAAGGAACAATGGATGTCTTAGAATATCAGCCCACTCTAATCATGAACCTCCTACAGAAACTAGCTGAATTTCCACCCTGTTTTACTTGACCTAATTTCTTTCTTTTCCTTTTGGTTTTTTGAGACAGGGTCTCACTATGTAGTTGAGACTGACCTGGAGCTCATTATGTAGCCCAGGCTAGATTTGACCTAATTTCTACCCCTTCTTAATCTTGTTTATCTTTGAGGACAGGATGCCTCTAAGCCAAACTGGATGGATCTCAGATTGTTACAGCTGAGTGGGCCAAAAATAGTCCAGGATATGGTATTTGAAGAGGAAAGAATTGCCAAGCATACACTTCATAATATGTAGTAAATAGCGACATTTATTGACGATCACAGGACAGTAGCAGCAGGAACAGGCAAAAGGGGAAAGGGAAAAAAAGAAGCCTCTCAGTGACTCAGGCTTCCAGTATTTAAAAGATCAGACACCTCTGGCTCTAGTTGCTGCCTGCCTCTCTTGCTTGTATCAATGATCTGCTACCTTGGGTACCTCTTTTAGGATAATGGAAGCATGGATAACCATTAAGGTGGTGTGGTATTTACAAAGGAGCTCCTTTGTTTCTGTCAGCTTTTTGTACCTGTGGATTCTGTATTGTTGGAGTCAACTGAAAATCAAAACCAATTATTTTTCCGTTCTGGGAGATTGAATCCAGGCCTTCCCACTGATCTATAGCCTCAGCCCTTTCTCCTCCCACCCTTTCTTTCTTGATAGTATCTCACTAAATCAGTAAATTGCCTAGGCTGGGATCTAACTCAAGATCTTCCTGTTTAGCCTAACTGAGTGCTGGGATTACAAGCATGCAGCACCATACCCAGCTTTAAAAACAATTTTTTAATTTATATCTATATTGAACAAGTGCAGAGTTTTTTCCTTGTCCTTGTTCCTTAAATAACATTGTAAGACAACTATTTGCATACCATTTAGATTGCATTATATATTATAAGTAATCCAGAGATGATTTATACTTTGGACACCTTGTCAAAGATCAGATAGCTGAATGTGCCTGGAGTTTATCTCAAAGAAGTGTGACTATCCGGAGCTCCAGCAAGTGCCATTTAAACCAGTCAATTTTTTTTTTTTTTTTTTTTTTTTTTTTTTTTTTTTTT
>NW_022900928.1:56328333-56357540 GCF_012274545.1 Fukomys damarensis
TTAGTTTTTTGAGACAAGGTCTTGCTATTCAGGCTGGCCTTGAACTCACCGTGTAGCCCAGACTGGCCTTGAACTTGCAGTGATCTTCCTGCCTCAGCCTCCTGAGTACTGGGATTACAGGCACGCACTACCACACCCAGCTCAAACAGTCAATTCTTATTTGTACAAGATATGTCTGTTTATTTGTTTTATTTCAACTATTTTTAATACTTTTTTATTTATGTATTTGCCTTTGATGCTTGTTTCTAGTGAAATCTAATAAGTTCTTGTTATGTTTTCTAACTAATTCATGGGGTTTTTTGGGGGGTGGTTTTTGGTACCAGGGATCGAACTCAGGACCTTGCACTTGCCAGGCAGGCAGCAGCACCGAGCTAAATCCCCTGCCCCCTAATTCATGATTATTTGTGAAAAATAACCTATAATTTTGTGCTACAATTTATAACTACTCTTATTGTAAGTATATCAGATATGATTTTTGTCACGAGCCGGATTGCCTTGGACAACTCGGTCTGCGACTACAGGGGCCTGAACTGGCGACGCGTGAGCAAAGAGGCACACACTTGATACACAAGGAGTTTACTTTAGTTCCTCATCTCCGGATCTCTACCCCCCTCTCCCTCCCGGAAGGGGTGGCAACATATATACCATAATGCAACCAATCAGCATACAGAGAACAGATTATTACCTTATAAGGATACATCAAACACCCACGGGAACATATCATGTGATCTACAGGAAAACTAAACCTAATACAAAATGGCTTCATAGGCTATATCATAAAATGGCGGAGGGGCGGATCTATGGTTCTCCACAATTTTTATGCTTCTCCAGAACTCAGTAATATTTTTTTTTCTGTTTGGGGTTTTTTTGTTTTTGTTTTTGTTTTTTAAATTTTAGGGATTTTTGTTTGTTTGTGTGTTTGTTCTACTACAAATATAAATTCCACCTGACCAAGCTATTTCCCTTCTAGAAATCTCCTTGAAGGAGTTAAAAGACATCACATATGGGGAAAAAATAAGAACCAATATATGTCACATAAAGGTACAAGATCCCACTGCTAAATGTAACTGTATTATTCACTTTAAATGTACCAATAAACTTAACAGAAAAAAAATAAACAAAAAATTTAAAAAGGCATCATATTACACTGATACATTTGTATCCATATTGATAGCACAATTCATAATAGCTAAATCTTGGAAGCAGCGTATGTGTCCATCAACAGATGAATAGATTAAAAACGTGGTATTCCCTCTGAGACCGGGATGCCTTCTAGTGTCTTCGGGACCACGTGGGAAAGAATGAAGGAAGGTGGCTGGTTGACTGCACTTGGTCAGTTTGGGTCAGCCATTGGGGGACCCAGCACCAATAAGACGTTCTGGAAGCCAGTTTAGGACCATGCTGGAATGGGGTGCCCTCGATGGAACAGTAACAGGAGATAGTGTGCCCAAAAATATACCAGCAACCCCAAAAGCCTGGGGCATTATCCTAAGGAATTCAAATCCTATGCCCCAATCAAAGGAATAGTCGGAGCTACTCTTCCTGGCATTTTCTTAGTTTAAATGAACTGGCATTTGCTGCCTGTCCAAGGATCTTTTTTTTTTTTTTTTTTTTTTTTTTTAACAACTCAGGACTTTGTGCTTGCCAGGCAGTGGCAGCACCATTGACCTTTTAATCCTCAGCACAGGATCTGGGTTTTTGGCAACAGTGACTTTTCTTTTTTAAAACAGGGTGGCCTAGGCTGAGTGTGGTGGTGCACACCTGTAATCCCAGCACTCCGGAGGCTGAGGCAGGAGGATCACTGTGAGTTCTGGGCTACATAGCAAGTTCCAGCTCAGTCTCAACTACATAGTGAGAAAACTGGAAGCGCTCCTCCTGCCTCAGTCTCTTGAGTGCTGGGATTACAGGGGTGCATCACCCTGCTCTGCCTTGACAATGGTGACTTTCTGACAGTAGACTTGTGCAAGGGGACCAGGTTTCCAGTGCTATCATTTCCATATAAGTTCTGTTTTCTGAATGTGAAAAGATTTCGAGGCCATTTCTAAATATTTGGTACATTTCTGGTTTGTGTAAAGCTGACAAATGCGGATATAACTGTACTTTTCAGAGTGCTTTATTTTACAGTATATAACAAACAGATATTTTCCTATTTAGACCTCAGGGTGGTCTTTGGACCTACAAATTTGACTCCAGCAGCTTCAATTCTTTATATTAAAAAGTTTCTAATCCAAAAGTTCAACGTGATATTTATACAACTGAAAGAATATGTTTTTCCTTTTAATTTCTAACGTATTCTAATGTTTAAAAAGTGCAGGCAAAAAAGATGTGATTATGTTAAAATGTGGGGAAATTATGGCAAAAGAATTAAAAGCCATTGAAAAGTAAACATAGTCTCATAGTAAAAATAATGTGGTATTTACACAAGTACTATTCTGTCATAAAGAAGGACAAATTTGAATCATTTGTAGGACAATGGATGAACCTTGAGATAATAATATTAAGTGAAATAAATCAGAAACATAAGCTTTAATATTGCATGGTTTCTCTTATACAAGAAATCCAAAGTATAAAAAATTTAAAGAGCAACATAAAAGATAATGGGAAACAGGGAGCTAGATCTTTTGCAAATGGAAAAAGAACTAAGAGAAGGAAGGAGGGGGAAGAAAGAAACAAAAAGAATTAAGATGTGTTATGTACATATACCGACTCCCCATGATTAATGTAATTATTATGTACTGTAAACAGGTACTAATAAAATCTTAAAATAAAATATACTGAAGGAAGCTAGGCAAGGTGGTATAGGCTGAAGCCCAGCTACTTGGAGGCTGAGGCATGAGGCTGACTCAAGCCCGAAAGTTTAAGATCAGCCTGGGGAACCAAGTAAGATACCATCTCAAAATAAGTCAATACAAATATAATTATAAAGAAAAATGTGCATAGGTTAGATGCAAATGTTATACCATTTTATATAAAAACTAGAGCCTCATTGGATTTTGTACTGTTGGTGAGGAGGTGGACTCCTGGATCAAATCCCCAGCAGATACAGTGGAGGGACTGCATAGAATTTGCCACATACAGCAAGAGGGCAACTGAGTAAGGTTCTCTTGCCCTCATCTCCAGGTACGATAAGTCAAACAACTATTATGCATCAGACTACCTTCACAGGAAATCAGGTGAAAGACCATAGTGCCTCCTTTTAGTACAAGGAAACAAAAAAATTGAAGAAGGCAGAAAGGAAAGAGTTCCCTGAAGTAAGGGGTGATAGAATTCCCAGCACTCAGGAGCTGAGGCAGGAGGATTGTACATTGGTAAGGTCAGCCTGGGGTACATAGTGAATTTAAGGGCAGCCTGAACTATAGGGTCCTATCTCAGAACAAACAAAAGCAAGTCCCCTTCATCACCCCTCCCCCAACTACAAGCAACCCAGCATGACAGGATGTGCATCATGCTTGGGAAAGGGAGAGAGAGAATTAAATCCAAGGTTTAGTCTAGAAACCCAGCACCAGGCAAAGCCCAAGGACCTCCACCACCTGGCCAGTGCTAGTAGAGCCACAGAACATGCCTTAGGCTGACCACAGGCACCGCCCTTTTGCCTAGCCCTAGGAGCAAAGGGGAAGTAAGACTCTACCTGCTGGGAACCAGGCATGAAAACTAGCACAGGGCTTTGTCTTAGAGCCCCGTGCCAGGACTGCTGCAGTGAGACCCTGCGCCTGGGAGAAACTCAAGGCCCCAGACTCAGGCCAGAGCGCACAGACCTCAGCATCAGGTGGAGATCTGTGCACTGGTGGGAGAGACTCACATTTCAGTCACAGCATTTTCAGCCTTGCAGTGGGCCTGGAGCACACCTCCGCTCCTCCCAACCCCATGCAGGCTCCTGCAGCTATAAAAGAGGTATGATCCAGCTCAGTGTCAGCCTGAGTCTCTATCACCTGTCCCCCAACTTGGGGCAGCACAACTATTCCCAGACTAGTGCTCCCAGATGCATTTCTAGAACTGTCCAGATAATGGATGGAGACCTCACCTCAATGGGACATTCCTATTTAAGCCTGCATCATCACCAATCGCAGTATGGGCCTCAGGGCACCTCTGAGACCATGAAGGTCCTTGCAACTGTGAGACTCAGGCATGACTCAGGAGTACCTGCATAGGTGGCAAAACTGCCTCCACCAAAACTACCCTAACCTTCAGCAGTATAGTATGGCATGAGACCCCAGTAGCTGGTGCATAGGACAGGGTGGTAAGCAATAGGCTTTGCCCTGGAAGGTAATGTTGTGCTGGTAAAATCCAACACTGGGCAGGTCCTAATGGTCCCTATCCCCAATCCTATGGACAGAGTATCTGGAATAGCTCCAGAGTCCAAGGAAGGCATATGGTCCTGGTCTATCACACTTCCATTCCAGCTAGTATCACCTGTGGCTGGTTATAGCATTCTTGGAGCACCAGTTTACCTCAGCAGTAGGTATCCCAGAGTGGTGTGAGCATTGATCCTGCCTCAGTGTAGTGCTGGTCTTGAAAGACTGTGGGCTCAGGATATTACACCGTTAGACAGCATTGATGGCCACAAGTATTATGGTGGTACCTCAGCTCACAAACTTAATTTGTTCCATAATTCTGGTCACAAACCAAATCAAATTTCCCCATCAGATTTAGCATCACCTGATGCAGAGTTTGTGAACAGAAGCAAAATTTTGCTGAACACTTCTGTTCACGAACTGGATTGTTTGAAGAAAGAAGCATTTGTGAATCAAGGTATTACTGAACATAGCAGCCTAGGGCTGGTCCATCAAAGGTGACTGTGCCTAGAACCATCAGACTCATACAGTGCCAGACCACAGGCTGGTAGCGTGAATGAAGCATCTGGGCCTACCCCAGCCCCAGGGAAAGCTTGGAGGAACAGACTTCCTTGTAGGTATTTTCCTGGTTCTTTCTGAACAACACAACCACAGTGCATTTGGAACAAACCTGGATTTGGATTGCCCTCTGGGACTGAAACAAGAACACAACAGCAGACTCTTGACAATCTGACCTGGGCATCATCAGTTGCTGAAATATTGGAAGTAACTACAAGGCTCACAGAAAATAAATAGCCTGCTTAAAATTTATAGAAAAAAATATACAGACAAAGCCAGATTAGGAAACCTAGTCTTTCAGTGTTCAGTTGATATCTCACCCCAAAAAGAATCAGGAACTTTCAGAAAACCATGACTTTATCTACTAAGATACCAGAAAATAGCCAAGCATGGTGGCATATGCCTGTAATCTCAGCACTTGGGAGGTTGAGGCAGGAAGAGCCCCTCAAGTTCAAGGCCAGCCTGGACTATATAGCAAGGCCCTGTGTCAAAAAACAAACAAAATGACCAGGTAACAATCAGTATAAGAGAGAGCTCAGATAGAGAATTTAAACCAACCATTTAGAGAAAATTCAATGGTCTTGAAAACACAAAAAATGTTTTATTACTTCAATAAGGAAATTTAACAATGAGATGGGAGTAGTTTTTAAAAAAAATAAAGTATATATCATGTAAAGGTACAAGATCCCAATGATGAATATAACTGTATTGTTTACCTTAAATGTACCAATAAACTTAATGGAAATAAATAAATTACATAAATTTTTTAAAAAATCAAACAAATTTTTGTGCCAAAAAAGCATACTGAGCAAAATTAGGAACATAATAAAAGGCAGGATAGATCAAACCAAAGAAACAATTAGTGAGCTTAAAGACAAGACTATTTGAAAATACACAGTTGGAGAGAAAAATGAATAAACAAGAATAAAGATAGCTTATAGGAACTTTGAGACAGTAAAGTGGACCCTTGATTTACAAACTCAATTTGTTCTCAGGGGCTGGTTGTAACTCAAGTTGGTCAATTGAAGGCTCAGGTTCCTGTACGCAACCTTCAAAGTCTCTCTCCTATATACAGGCAGATCTCAGTGTCCTTAGAGAAACATTGGCCCAGGATTTTTCAATTAATCCCACACAGGAAAGGATGTTGTAATGTTCCTTCCAGAATGCTTTAAGGGTTAAATCAGTATCTGAGACCATTTGAAAGCACAAGCAGCTGGCATTTGGTACATAACTCAAGGCTTTGTTAGGAAGTTAAAACTAAAATTCTAGTCATAATCCAAGTTGTTCGTATGTCAGGCCAGTCATAACTCAAGGGTCCACTGTACTAAAAGAGCAAGTATTCAGATTATTTTGCTACAAAGAGGACTTGAAAATGCCAAAGGGATAGAAACTTTATTCGAAGAAATAACATTTTCCAAACAAAGATACAAACCCAGGTACAGGAAGGTCAAATGTCACTAGTTAAATTTAACTCAACCGAGTCTACCCCAAAACATCTTACAATCAAGCTCTCCAAGGTGAAAGATAAAGAGAAGTTTATCAAGGCTGTAAGAGAAAAGAAACCACATATAAGGTGTCCCAGTTTACCTGATAGCAGTGTTCCCACTAAATCTTACAGGATAGGAAAGGGTGGGGTGAGAGCTTCATAATACTGAAGGAAATAAGCAGTCAACCAAAAATGGTGTAGCCAGGAAAGCCATCTTTTAGAAATGAAGTAGAGATGAAGACGTACCGAGACAAACAAAAACTAAGAGAATATATTTCCACCAGACATGTTATAGGAGGAAATACTAAAAAAGTTCTTCAAGCTGAAAGAGACAATGAATAAGATTAAAACATAGAAAAACAAATTCAGAGTATTATAATATTGTAAGCATGGTGTGTAAACAATATCTTTAATATAAAGGCCAAAACGCAAAGCAATTAAAAATAACATTAACTACATTAATCAAGCCTGAGGCACACACTGGTAGTCCTAACTACTCAACAGGCTGAGGCAGGACGATCACTTGAGCACAGGAATTCAAAACCAGCTTGGGCAACATAGTGAAACCTTATCTCATAAAGGGGAATAGGGGCCTAGCTCAGTGGTAGAGTGCATGTACAAGGCCCTGGGTTTGATCCCCAGCACCACAAAAATAAGTACATAAATAAAAGCAATAATTACATTTGTATGTTTAGGGATAGACAATACAGAAAGATGTAAAGTGGGATATCTAAAACTCAAGATGTATGAAGGAATGGAATACAAATGGAGCATTTTCTTATTAATATATTTTCTCTTGTTCCTGGTCTTATCTTTATAATCTCCTTAAGTTGTTATGATTTCAAAATAGCTTGTTATATCAAAAGATGATATTGTAAGCCTTATGGAAACAACAAAGCAAAATTTTTTAATAGATTTTAGTAAGTTTTCCATTATTGTGACAAAATACCTGAGAAAATCAACTTAAAGAAGCAAAGTTTATTTTGACTTATAGTTTCCAAGATGTGAGTCCATAATTACTTGACACTATTGTTTAGGGCCTGCAGTGAGGCAGAACATCATAATGGGCAGCATGTGGCAGAGCAAAGCTTCTCAACTTATGGTGGCCAGGAAGTACAGAGAGGGGGAAGGGGCCAAGGACAAAATATATATTCTTCAAGGGCATGCCCTGCATGACTACTTCCTTCCACTAGGCCTGCCTTCTACACTGTCTACCACCTCCCAATAGTTCATTAAGTTATGAATCCATAAATAGATTAATCTATTGAACACTACTGTATTGAGGATCAAGCCTTCAATACATGAATTGTTGAGGGATGTTTAAGTTCTATACCATAACACAAACCAAAAATAGTAAGCAAGGAATCAAATCATACTACTAGAGTAAATCACTTAATCACAAATGAAGACTAAAGAAGGGAGAAATAAATAAAAGAAAGATAACCAAACAAACCAATTACATAATGATTGTAGAAAGGCCTTATCTATGAATGATTACCTTCAATGTAAATGGATTAAATTTTCCAATTAAAAGGCATAGGGTGAATGAATGAATTTTTAAAAAGAAGATCCAACTAACTCTTGCTTACAACAAACTCATTTTACCTCTAAAGACACATAGACAGAAAGGTGAGGGATAGGACAAGATATTCTATGAAAGTGAAATCCAAAAGAGAACAGGAATAGCCACAGTTATATCAGTTCTTATCATCATCATCATCATCATCAACAGGATCTCACTGTGTTGTCCAGGCTGGCCTTGAACTCACTATTAGCCCAGGCTGGCCTCAAATTTGTGATCTTCCAGCCTCAGCCACTCAAGCATTGACATTTCAGACATGTATCTCCACTCCCAGCAAGAAAAGGTTATTATATAATGATGAAGGGTCATTTCATGAAAAGAAAATAATAATTCTAAATGTATTAACTCAATATTAGAGTGCACAGTTGTATGAAACAGGTATTAATAGACCTAAAGGGAGAGGTGCATTCCAATATAAGAGGGCTGGGGATTTAGCTCAGTGGTGCCACTGCCTGCCTCACAGCACAAGGTCCTGATTTCAATCCCTAGTACTGCCAAAAAAAAAAAAGTTGGGGGCTTAAACACTCTACTTTAAGCACTGGAAAGATCATCCAGTCAAAGAAATCAACAAATAAACATAATTACTTGTATCCTGGACTAAATTGATTTAATAGATACCTGCAGAACATTATATCCAGCATCTGATGAATACAATTGTCTTGTCAGCACATGGAATATTTTCCAGGACAGGCCATATGATAAGTCACAAAACAAGCCTCAGCAAATATTTTAAAACTTGTAATTATATTATCTTCCACAACCATGGTACAATATTTCAATTATAAGAAAAACTTTAGAAATTATACAAATACATGGAAATTAAACAACTTATATTTGAACTACCAATTTATAAAGACAAAAGTCAAGAAGAAATGTTTTAAATTTCTTGATACAAGTGGAAATGGAAACACAATATACCCAAACCTATGGGATTCAGAAAAAGCAGTACTAAAAAGGGATTTTAGAACAATCAGTGCCTATATCAAGAAAAGTAGAGACTCTGCAAGTACACAATCTATCTCTGCATCTCAAGGAACTAGAAAAATAACAAATTCCAAATTAGTGGAAGGAAAAACAATAAAGACCAGAACAGAAATAAATGAAATTGAAAAAAGATAAATGAAACAAAATGGTAGTTCTTTTTTTAAAATATAAGCAAAATACAAAATGATTAGCTAGACTAAGAAAAAGATTAAAAAATTCAAAAATAGAAAAACAGATCAAAGAGACATTATAACTGACACTACAGAAATATAAGATCATTAGCTATTATTATGAACAACTATTGCAACAAATTTGATAACCTAAAAGAAATAGAAAAATTCCTAAACACATATACGTTACCAAGACTTCACGACTCATGAAGTAGAAAACCTAAAAGATGAATAACATATAAGGAGACCAAATCAATATTTTTTAAAACTTCCCATCAAAGAAAAGCTAAGACCAGATGGCCTTATTGCTAGATTCTAACAAATATTTAATAAAGAACTAATACCAATTATTCATAAGTTATTTCAAAAAAAGTAGAATGGAAGAGAATTTTTCTAAACACATTCTGTGAGGCTAGCATTACTCATATCTAAACCACATAAAGACACAACAAAATAGAAAAAGAAAAAGAAACTGCAGGCCCATGTCCTTGATGACCACAGATGTAAAGCAGGTGCTCTTATGGTTTTTTTCCTTCATTCTGCTTATGTATTTTATCATGTTTATTGACTTGCAGATGCCAGACCAGTTGACCATGATAAATACTTCAACAGATGCAGAAAATATATCTGTTAAAATTAAACTGTGTTTTGTGATAAAAATGCTGAACAAATTGGTATAGAAAGTACATACCTCAATAGAACAAAGCCCAGAGAGTTATAATAAGCTAACAGCTAACATTATACTGAATGGGAAGCGACGAAAGATTTCTCTGAGATCTGGAACAAGACAACTTTTACCACTTTTATTCAACATTATTCCAGAATTCTTAGCCAGAGCAAGCAGGCAAGAGACAAAAACAAAGGGCATCCAAATTAGAAGCAAAAACATCACATTGTAAATGTTTGCAGTTGATATTATCTTATAAAACCCCCAAATTCCTCCAGAAAACTATTAGAACTAAAAAATGAATTTAACAAAGTTGCAAGATATAAAATCAATATACAAAAAGCTGTAGAAAGTATCTGAAGTTCAAATCAAGAAAGCAATGCTACTAGAGTCATTCGTAGTAAAATGGATACATTTTGAGGATATACTCCTAAGTGAAATAAATAAGTCACACATGTGTAAATACCAAATAGTTTCTCTGGTGTGAAAAACTATAATAGTACAAAAGATCCTAATGGGATAATTAACAATGTGAAATATGAAGAAAAGGTGTATGGAAAGTGGGAAGAGTAGGGGAAAGGGAAAAAGGGAAAAGAAAAAAAATATGAGAAAATATAAATAAATTGTTTGTAAATGCAGAGGGGAGGAGGGGGTGAAGGGAGGGCAGGGACAAGGGAAAAAATGAGAACTAAGACCTGTCATGTAGAGGTACAAGATCCCAGTAATGAATGTAACTGTACTGTATACCTAGAATGTACCAATAACTCAATAAAAATTTTAAAAAGCCATGCCATTTATCATATCCACAAAAAATATAGTAAAATATCCAGAAATAAGTTTAGCCAAAAAGGTGAAAGATCCCTATAATGAAAATTATAAAACATTGATGGAAGAAATTGAAGCGGACACATTAAAGCACAGAGACCCCGTGTTCATGGATAGGAAGAATTGATACTGCTAAAGTGTCCATACTATCTGAAGTGATTTACAGATTCAGTGCAGTCCCTATCAAAATACTAATGACATTATTCAAAACTGGAAAAAAATTCTAAAATTTATATGAGGTCACACACACACATGCACACACGCACACACACACACACACAAACTAAATTGCCAAAAACCATCTAGACCAAAAAGAACAAAGCAGGAGGAATTATGCTATTTGACTCTAAAACATACTACAAAGTCCTAATAATCAAAACAGCACAAAATTGGAAAAAAATAGACACATAGACCAGTGGAACCAAATAGAGAGTCTTTGGTTTCTCTATAGAAAAGATGGTCTTTTTAATAAATAGTGCTGAGAAAATTGGCTATTTGCATGTGGAAGAATTAAATTAGACCACTATCTTTCACCAGTTACAAAACTCAAAAGATATTAAAGACAAATGTAGGATCTAATACCCAAAACTACTTGAAGAAAACAGAGGAAATGCTTTGAGACATTGGAATGGGCAAAATTTTGGGGGGCAAGTCTCAACACAGGAAACAAAAGCAAAATTGAACAAATAGGATTACCCTACTAATATGCACAACTTTTATATTTTTATGTATCATTTAAGAGATAAGTAAAAAATATAAACTATTAACTTCTTTTATCTAGAACAAGTGTTTTAGGTAGTTATTTTTTTTATAAACAATCAATAAGAACTTTTTAGCTGGGTGTGGTGGTGCACTCCTCTAATCCCAGTACTTGTGAGGCTGAAGCAGGAAAACAGCTGCAAGTTCAAGGCCAGCCTGGGCTACATAGAGAGTTCAAGGCCAGTCTGAATTGCATAGAACACTTTCTTCCCATTTCCCAGCATCCATTATACATCTCAGTCCTTATTTCCATACTCAGTTTCTCACTCCAGAGAAACAGGTGGTATTTAAACATGTGTGTCTGATTTACTTCACTTAAAAGTATGATCTCAAGTTGGATTTATTGTAGGGATGCAGGGATGGTTCAACATAAACAAATCAATAAATATAATATACTATATTAACAGATACAAGAACAAAAACTATGTGACCCTCTCAATAGATGCAGAAAAAGCTTTTGACAAGGTCCAACACCCATTCATGATAAAAACCCTACAGAAAATTGCTATGATAGTCTTTATCTCAATCTGATAAAAGCTATCTATGACAAACCAACAGCCAACATCATATTAAATGGACAAAAAACAGAAAGCTTTCACTCTAAACTAAGGAATAAGACAAGGATGTCCCGTCACCACTGTTGTTCAATATAGTTCTGGAAACATTAGCCTGAGCAATTAGACACAATAAAGAAATAAAAGGAATGAAATAAGAAAGGAAGAAGTTAAATTATCATTATTTGTGGATGACACGATACTCTACATAGAAGGCCCAACAAACTCCACCAAAAGACTTTTTAGTTTGATAACTAAATTTAGTAGCATAATTGGATGCAAAGTCAACACTGAAAAGTCTTCCTGTACACAAATAACAGACTCACTGAGAAAGAAATTAGTGAAAGAATCCCTTTCACAATAGCATCCAAAAAAATGAAACACCTAGGAATCAATCTAATGAAGGGAGTGAAAGACTTTTACACTGAAAACTACAGTACTCTGGAAAAGGAGATCAAAGAGGATATCAGAAAATGGAAAGATATCCCTTGTTCTTGGGTAGGAAGAACCAAAATAGTGAAAATGGCCATACTTCCAAAGTTGTTATACAGATTCAGTGTAATCCCAATCAAAATCCCAGTAGAATATCTCACAGAATTAGAAAAAAAAAAAATCCTAAAATTCATTTGGAACCAGAAGAGACCTAGAATAGCAAAGACAATTCTGGACAACAAACACAAGGCCAAGGATATCACAATCCCTTACCTGAAATGATACTACAAAGCTACTGTGATAAAAATAGCATGGTGCTGGCAGAAGAACGGAGTTGAGAATCAATGGAACATACTAGAAGAAGCAAAACAACTCCAAACACACTCAGCCACCTTATCTTTGACAAAGGAGCCAAACACCTTCACTGGAAGAAAGATAGCCTCCTTAATAAATGCTACTGGAGGGCTGGGAATTTAGCTCAGTGGTTCCTCTGCCTGCCTCACAAGCACAAGGATCTGAGTTCAATCCCCAGTACTAAAAATATTTAAAAGTTTTTTAAATGGTTCTGGAAAAACTGGTTTTACACATGCCAAAGATTGAAACTAGATCCATATCTGTCACCACACACTAACTTAAAATCAAAATGGATGAAAGATCTAAATATTAAAACAGACACACTAAATCTGCTGGAAGAGAGAATAGGTAGAATGCTTGAGGACAATGGGAGTAGGCAAAGACTTCATGAACAAAACCCAGACCACATGGAAGAAATACTAAAAAGAATCAACCGGGACCTCATCTTATTAAAAAGGTTTTGCACAAAAAGAGAAACCACCAGCAAAGTGAAGAGACAACCCACAGAGTGGGAAAAAATTTTACCAGCTATTCAGATAAAGGACTGTTATCTAGAATACATAAAGAACTAAAAAGTCAGATCCCTCAAATTTAAATGTTGCAAAATGTTGTAAAAATGGGCATCTGAAATAAAAAGGCATTTCTCAGACAAAGAATTAGAAAAGGTAAAAACCAGGCCTCTCTGAGCTACCTGGCTCCGGGAGTGCCGTCTGGCCAGACTAATAAAGGTCTATTTGCCATCCAGCCTGGTGTGTTCCCTCCTGGGTTTCTCGTTTCTCTGTCAAGCTCCCGGAGCCTCACTGGGTGTTAGGGACCAGCATCGTTGAGGCCTTTTTTGGCTGTTCACGCTCTGTGGAGTGGAAGTGAGACTTTAAGTCTTACATATTGGAGGCCCCAGTGAGATGCCCAAGTGGGAACTGTAAATCCAGCTGAGTTTCTCTGTTGTGGGATCCAACAGGAGATTCTCAGACCTTTAAAAGCCTCTGGAGGTAAGCTTTGAACCGGTTGCTACTGTCTTGTTTGTCAGATCAAGGAAAATGAATAAAATCATCTGTCTGAATGGTGAGATCCCCTGGGTTGCTCCCTAGTTTGTCTATGGAAGGGGAATCCAGGGAGGGAATATATTAACTTCATTTTTTTTCAGCTTTAATTGAGTTTATTGGTACATTTTAGGGATACAGTACAGTTACATTCATTGTTGGGATCATGTACCTCTACATGACAAGTCTTGATTCTCATTTTTTCCCCTTACCCCTACCCTCCCTTCACCCCCTCCTCCCCTCCCCACCTACAAACACTTTATTTTCATCTTTTCATTCTCTCACATTTTTTTCTTTTCCCTAATTACCCTTCCCCTACCCATCCCACCTTCCCTACACCTTTAGCTCCTTTCTTCTAGAATGTATTAACTTCTTCTGTGACTGTGTGTGTGAAAGAGACTTCCTTAGGAGAGTGAATGGAACAAGCTCGGTAGCCTCCTTTGTACATCAAAAGAAAGGGAGGATGGCTTGCACTTACAGAGCCTTCCAAGTGAATAAACAAGGCCATTTTCTGGAATGGCACCCCACCCTTTGTCTTGCATCACCAGACAAGGGAATATCTAATGGTTATGGGAAATGCTAATACTAAACCAACTGTTCTCAAGTGCTTAATTCAAAATTTTGATACAGATTTTGTGAGGGACTATAAGATAAAACTGCAACCAAAGATGCTTAAAAACTTTGTGAGTTATCATGGTCTCAGCTAAGCCAGACTTGCCCCCCCCCGGGGGGGGGGACTCCAGACAAAAGAAAAGTTATCTGCCTTTGTTTTACTTACCTGAGACTGATAATGTGGAGCCTCTTGTGCTCTAGGAGCTACTCAAGCTTCTGCTCTGTGGTAATCAGCTGCTAGTAAGAACTATTTAGAGTTGTTTGTAAAACACCTGCTTGCTAAATCTGCCATTTTCCTGTGGTAAACTTGCCTCTCAGAAAATGTGACTCGTTACAGGCAAATCCCAGTGTTTCCCCTTTGGAGGAGGTCGAGCTGTCTCCCTTCCACTTGAGTTGCTAAGATAGTATGAAGATGAGGGCAAGAACAAAATCGTTTAACTTTACTGCACTGGAGGATACAAATGGGAAAACATGATGGGACTCAGAAAAAAGATGAAACAGGGCTTACACTCAGATTAAAAAAAAACTAAAATGAGAAAATCTGTAATGGATTAAAATCAGGTAGACAAATTCTGAAAGACAAAAATATAGGGAAAAAAAAACACACTACAAGCCAGAGAAACTACAATTGTGTTATGATCTTACAATGCCACACCTACAAGTAACCCTAAGAGAAAAATAAATATATTTGCATCAATGTTACAGGAATATTCACAGCATTGTTATTAATAACGTAGCCTCAAACTGAAAAACATGTAAGTGTTCACCCACAGTGGAATAAATTGAGGTATATTCCTACAATAGAATATCATGGTACATGAAAAGAAGAAAATACTGCTATGTGAAATAACATGGGCTGAAGCTCACAGACATAATACTGAATGAAAAAACCTAGAACACATGGTATGCTTCCACGGGTGTAAACGTTAATATCTAGAAGGTATAAACTTGCTGGGAAGGTGTTGTACCTGTTTTCCCAGCTGCTTGGGAGGTTGAGGAGGGAGGATCACTCAACCCCAGGAGTTTCAGGCCAGTCAGAGCATTATAGCAAGTCCCCACCTTGAAAAAAATGAATAAACAGCTGAGCCTAGTGCCTCACATCTATAATCCCAGCACTAGGGAGGCTGAGGCAGGAAGATCGCTGCAAGTTCAAGGCCAGCCTGGACTACATAGCAAGACCCTATCTCAAAAACAAAAACAAACAAACAAAAGAATAACTAAGGTTAATTTTTAAAAAGAAGGTAAAAACTATCACTTTTAGAATCAGAATAGTGGTTACCTTTGATGGTATAGCTTGAATTATGTCTGCCAAAAAGATATTGAAGTCTTAACCGTAGTGTCTGTGAATTTGACCTCATTTGGAAATAGGATCTTTGTAGAGGCCAATCAGGATAAATTCATACTGAATTAGAGTAGGCCCTAATCCAGTGACTGATGTCCTTACAAGAAGAGAGAAATTAGGCTGGGTGTAGTGGCATACACCTGTAATCCTAACACTCAGGAGGCCAAGGCAGGAGGATCACTGCAAATTGGAGGCCAGCCAGGGCTGTATAGTGAGTTCAAGGCCAGCCCGAACTACAAGGTTGTCTCAAAAAAAGAAAAAAATTAGAACATAGAAACACACAGATGTAGGTGGTAACATTAGAGACATAGATTAGGGTGATACAGCTTCATGCCAAGGAACTCCCAAGTATTACTGGTAGCCACCAGATGCTAGGAGAGAGGCATAGCATAGATTCTTCTCATCGTTACAGGCAAATCCCAGTGTTTCCCCTTTGGAGGAGGTCGAGCTGTCTCCCTTCCACTTGAGTTGCTAAGATAGTATGAAGATGAGGGCAAGAACAAAATCGTTTAACTTTACTGCACTGGAGGATACAAATGGGAAAACATGATGGGACTCAGAAAAAAGATGAAACAGGGCTTACACTCAGATTAAAAAAAAACTAAAATGAGAAAATCTGTAATGGATTAAAATCAGGTAGACAAATTCTGAAAGACAAAAATATAGGGAAAAAAAAACACACTACAAGCCAGAGAAACTACAATTGTGTTATGATCTTACAATGCCACACCTACAAGTAACCCTAAGAGAAAAATAAATATATTTGCATCAATGTTACAGGAATATTCACAGCATTGTTATTAATAACGTAGCCTCAAACTGAAAAACATGTAAGTGTTCACCCACAGTGGAATAAATTGAGGTATATTCCTACAATAGAATATCATGGTACATGAAAAGAAGAAAATACTGCTATGTGAAATAACATGGGCTGAAGCTCACAGACATAATACTGAATGAAAAAACCTAGAACACATGGTATGCTTCCACGGGTGTAAACGTTAATATCTAGAAGGTATAAACTTGCTGGGAAGGTGTTGTACCTGTTTTCCCAGCTGCTTGGGAGGTTGAGGAGGGAGGATCACTCAACCCCAGGAGTTTCAGGCCAGTCAGAGCATTATAGCAAGTCCCCACCTTGAAAAAAATGAATAAACAGCTGAGCCTAGTGCCTCACATCTATAATCCCAGCACTAGGGAGGCTGAGGCAGGAAGATCGCTGCAAGTTCAAGGCCAGCCTGGACTACATAGCAAGACCCTATCTCAAAAACAAAAACAAACAAACAAAAGAATAACTAAGGTTAATTTTTAAAAAGAAGGTAAAAACTATCACTTTTAGAATCAGAATAGTGGTTACCTTTGATGGTATAGCTTGAATTATGTCTGCCAAAAAGATATTGAAGTCTTAACCGTAGTGTCTGTGAATTTGACCTCATTTGGAAATAGGATCTTTGTAGAGGCCAATCAGGATAAATTCATACTGAATTAGAGTAGGCCCTAATCCAGTGACTGATGTCCTTACAAGAAGAGAGAAATTAGGCTGGGTGTAGTGGCATACACCTGTAATCCTAACACTCAGGAGGCCAAGGCAGGAGGATCACTGCAAATTGGAGGCCAGCCAGGGCTGTATAGTGAGTTCAAGGCCAGCCCGAACTACAAGGTTGTCTCAAAAAAAGAAAAAAATTAGAACATAGAAACACACAGATGTAGGTGGTAACATTAGAGACATAGATTAGGGTGATACAGCTTCATGCCAAGGAACTCCCAAGTATTACTGGTAGCCACCAGATGCTAGGAGAGAGGCATAGCATAGATTCTTCTCCAGAACATCCAGAAGGAACCAACCCCACCAATACCTTGATTTTAGACTAAACTTCTGATCTGTGAAATAATGTGTTTCTGTTGTTTTAAGCCACCCAATTCATTGTAAACTGCTATGGCAGCCCTAGGAAATTGGCACACTATGAACTAGAAGAGAGTGAGAAAGAAACTCCTGGGGTACTAAAAATGATTTGTATCTTGTATACTTTTATGTGCACTTGATGTTATACCCAATTTTTTAAAAGCAAATGAGGAAAACAAAAAGTAGTACATAAAATAAAATTTAGATCTGGATGGACATAAAAGATAATCTCTTTTAGTACACTCTTTCATGTTTATTTTAGAGATTTTTCTCTATATGGGGTCCATTATGCTATTCTTTCTACTTTCATACTGTTGGTTTAAAAATGTTCATACTAAAAAGTTTTTTTTAAGCACATAGCCACAAATGAATGTTGTAAATCTAATTTTTAGCTTTCCATTCTTTGCAAATGAGGAGAGCACACTAGAAAGGAATTGGATGGAAATCAAGTGCTAAGACATCATGTGACCCACACAAATGAAACAAAAAATGATATATAAATTAAAAGGCCCTGGTCCCACAACAGATTCCATCACTTGCGTATTTAGAGCTTTGACATACTGTATTCCTCTCCCTTGGAGAGTGCTGAAGGTTATACTTTTCTTAGTGTTTATTAGCAATACATATTAAAGAGAGCACTCCGCAGCTGGTAACCAGTGTAAGTGTTAATTAATGCATTGGTTGTTTTTAGTTTTTCTCTCAAAGTCAATAGAGCCTGGGAATGACTTGATCTAGCCATCTTTACCAGTCTCCTCACTGAGAGATAACCATGCAGCCTTTATTAAAAATGTCAAGGGAAAAAAATTAAAGGGAAAATGCAGACAAGGAAGCTAGTCTCATTATCTAGAGTTGTTGCATGTGAAATCTCCATTCCCGATTATTGCATTATTATTCAAATCCTAAAGTGCTTTTGAAACTTTTCCAAGCAGAAGTAAAAAGAGAAGAGGTTTAGACATTCCTCAGGATATAATGGAACATCATGCAAAAGTGCTGCTGTTACAGAGTAAGTAGGTAAGCATTTGAGAAATTTGGGCAGATAGTATTGAGTGCACATAAAGATGATATTGTAAGCTCAAGAATGAACTAAAGTCTTATTGAACTGCTGACAGTTTGGGAAAATATTGAAAAACTATAGTATCACAAAGAATTGAAAAGCCAGCTGTGGTGCCATCCTGAATCAATGGCATAAGCACTGTCCCTAATGTTTACGATTGTCCTCATAAGCTCAGCCCACCTGTCAGCAAAAATTAAATGGCAGAGTTATAGAGATATCATTTCTGAGATGCTGCCTACTTTTACAAAACGCTCTTCAAAACATTTTACTAATGCACTACAGTGTAGTTATAAATAATTAAAATAAAATAAATTCAAAATAGCTAAATAATTTAAACACTGTCAAAATAAATCAGCTAAGAATATTCTGAGTTTTATTGTATTTTATTTTCATACTCTGAATTGCTTGTCTTCTCATTAAATCTGATAAAACAGTTAAATTATACGTGCTAAATAATATCATCGTTTCTGCTCTCAAAGAAACACATCAATTACAAACCAAATTTAAATATAGCAACAAAAAGACTTAAAAACTGGTCATGAAATATGGGTGGATTTTCCACAAGTCATAAACACTCCAAGTCAAATGGGAGTATTGGGTCTTCCCAAAAACACATATTCACAGAATATATATCTAAATTTTTGTTGAATGTACAGAGTGTTTAGGCTCCACACATAATTATATATATCATTTTCCTTTTTTATTGTTTTTTGTTGGTTTAATGGGAGCTAGAGATTGAACCTAGAGCCTTGTGCAGGCTGAACATGAGCTATGCCTCCAGCTATTCTATATATATTCATAGATATAGTATGTGTTCCTAGCAACAAGAAAGTAGCAATTTATTAGAGAAATGAGGCTTATGCATTATAAGTTAACAGGCAAAGTAAGGTACTAAATGTCAAGTGCTGTAAATTACACAAGGATATAGCAAAGGATGGCCCTATATGAGATAGCCCTGGGTTCAATCAGAGAAAACTTCCTGGAAAGCTCTTTCCCTGAGCTTAAATCATGATTAGTATCCAGGATGATGAGTAATAGAATTTAGAAGCCAGGTAAAAAGTATAACACATACAGAAGAATGAACAAAATGGCCTAATTGAAAGAGGGGGTTTCAATGATAGCAAATGGGGCAGATAAGGAAAGAAAGGTAGACTGGCTAGAGATTTTGAAAGACATAAATGTATAAGAATTTATAAGGTTGGCTTTAAAAAAAAAAGAAAGAAAGGTATACTGGGACCAGATTGTGAAAGGTCTTAAATTATAAGCCAATAGATTTCTGTTTCTATTTATAAATGGTGCACAGTCATTAAATGGCTTTATGAGCAGTAGAGTAGTAAAAAGATTGTCCATGTACAATAAAGGTAATTATTACCCTACCACAAGCACAGTCCATTTGAGACATGGTATTAGCACAAATGAAGAACAAAAAGAAAGATCTATGGAATCTATACACTTGGGTACTTGTTTGGCAAGGAAAAGGAACTAGGAAAGATTTTGCTTGTTTTGTTTATTAGGGCAAGAACACTTAGTGTGAGATTTACTGTAGCATAGTTTTAAGTGTAAATTGCTTTATTGTTGACTATAGACATGTTATACAGCATGTCTCTAGAGTTTATTCATCTTGCTTATCTGAAATTTTATGCTTATTTATTAGTATCTTACTACTTCTCTCTCCCCCTACCCCCTGAAAATACCATTCTACTCTTTGACTCCATGAACTGGACTGTTTTGTTTGTGGTATTCCAATTAAATCAAGCTAGACAAGAGGCCTACCTCCCACACTTCAAAGACTATCTTAAGTACTTCATATATGTGGAGTCATACAGTATTGCCTATGACTGGCTTTTGCACTTACCCTAATGTCCTCAAGATTTATCCATATTGTCGCCTTTTGTAGAATTTTCATCTTTTTCATCTGGGATGAGGATTTTTTTTTTTTCTTTGTACAAGGGATCAAACTTCGGACCTTGCTTCTGCAAGGCAGGCAGTGGAACCACTGAACTGAATTCCTGGCTGGGCTAAAAATTTTAATAGATATTTCTGCAAAGAAGGAATATAAATGACCAACATATTAAAAAAAAAAAAAAGCTAAAAGTCACTATCATAAGTCCCCGACTTATGAACATTCATTCAAGTTGCGAACTTTCACAGATATGAACAGATCTTGAATTAGGAACATTTGTAGATGGGAACAAATCAAGGAGTAGCTCACATATCTGCCAGACATCGTCACAGTTGTGCTGCTCTGTGCTTACTGTGCAGTGCAATTGTGTACAGTAGTACAGCACTTAATCAGAGCCCAGGATGACTGGAAGCAAGAGGAAAAGCAGTGGTTAGGTGGAGGGGTTTTTTTCCCCTTTACGTTGTATATTTGTGTCAAAGGTATATAAGATTTACACTATCAGACTTATGAATTAATCCAATTTACAAATGTTCTTCTGGACAGGAACTTGTTCATAAGTCAGGGTTTTACTTAGTCACCAAGGAAATGCAATTATCCACAGTGGAACATCACTTCACACCTCAGCACTCCAGAGGCTGAGGCAGAAGAATCTCCACTATCTTGAGGCCAGCCAGAGCTATATAGTGAGACTCGGTGTCAAAAAAACAAAATCAGTAAATAGATAGCAAGTGCTGGCAAGAACACAGAGAAGGTAGAATTCTTGAATATTGTTGAGGGGAATGCAAAATAGCACAGCCACTTTAGCAAACAGAATGGAGCCAGACATGGTAGCACATGCCTGTAATCCCAGCACTTGGGAGGCTGAGGCAGAAGGATTGCAGCAGGTTCAAGACCAGCCTGAGCTACATATTCAGGGCCAACTTGAACTACATAGCAAGACCCTATCTCAAAAAGCAAAGCAAGTAAGAAGGTTCCTCAAAAAAATAAAAATAGAACTATTATACCATCCAATAATCCCACTCTTTCCTCACCCCAATCTTGTGCCACCTGCACAACCTAGCCTAATTTCCCTGAAGAAGAGAATGTAAATACAGAAAAACAGAACCAAACATAGAAAATGCCCTTATGTACAGGATGGGAGGAGGAAGAAAGGCCGTAGTGGAGATTAAAAAGCAGTTAATGGACATCAGTATAGGAACTGGAAGTAGGTAACATAAATGGTAACAATTATTATTTTACAAGTTTTCCCTTAATGTTATTCAGGAAAATATAAAATATTGGAAAATCTGTTAAAGAATAATGAAAAAGCAAGAATAACACCAAAACTCTTCTTAAGAATTCTGCCAACAGAAAATAAACTAAGGGACAGATCATCGTTGTGGTGGTTTTTGCTTGGGGGTTTTGATTAGTTGGTTTGTTTGGATTCTTTGTTATTGTTTGATGGGGGCGGTGTCTGGTGGCTCTATGAATTGAACCCAAGGCTGCCTGATGAGCTACAAACCCAACTCATTTTTTTTTTAAATTTCAAGACAGGGGTCTCAGTTGCCCATGCTAGAATTGAACTGGCAATCTTCCTGCTCAGCCTCACAAGTCACTAGGGTTATAGGTATATATCATTATACCCTGTTTACTGATGTACATTGCTCATTTAGGTGCGATAAAGACTTATAAAGCATGTGTGTGTGTGTGTGTGTGTGTGTGTGTGTATGCTTCAAGTGGGTTAATAATGAATATAAAATTTCTAAGAAGGGTAAAATAAATTTATCTATAATAAATAAGTCACCTGTGCTAGCTTCCTGAGTCAATTAAATAATTGTATTTTCAGCACCTTGACTAAATTGATTAGATTAACATATGTGGATATTTGGTATTTCAATTTTGTTTTAGATTAATTTTGTTTTGTTCTGTTGTTTTTATTTTTGCTATTTGGGTTTTCTTGGGGGAGATTTTTCTTGTAGGGGTAGGGTAGTTTCTCTATATAGCTCAGACTGACCTCAACTCAGCCTAATGATGATATTCACTAGCTCACTCCCAGCACTTGGGAAACTGAGGCAGGAGGATTACCACAAATCCAAGGTCACCCTAGGCTACATAGTGAGTTCAAAGCCAGCCTGAACTACATAATGAGACTCTGTCTCCCAAAAACAAGACAAAAAAAAAATTCAAGGGCTGGGATTACAGGCATGTGTCACTACATCTAGCTAAATTAATGTATTTGATTATTTCATAATCATGATCATGCAGACCAAGTCAAACACTCAAATACAATAATTATATGTTTAAATGCTAATTATTCCCTTAGCATCTTTTGAGTAATCCTCAAAGCTGATAATCTGATGGGTCTTTGAATTCTAGATGGCTTACTACCATTTCTGCAGTACTGTATGTCAAGCAATAGTTATTGGAAATAATTCCCTTGTATAAGTGTGAGACTACTGTTGGTAAATTTTTATGAGACCACTCAAATGTCGGAAGAACTTAATTATTTTATACTTAATATTTGCTAATAAGCATAATCTTATAAAAGAAGTTGTAATTAAAATCAGGATGCAGAGTGGTAAAATAGCATGGCTGTGGGAGTCAGTCAAATTTAGACACAGGCTGGGGATTTAGCTTAGAGGCACAACACCTGCCTCATGAGCACACGGTCCTGAGCTCGATTCCCAGTACCAAAAAACAAAACAAACAACTTAGACATAGACAGAATATTGAGAGGATTACCTGAGTGAATATACTTACATAAATGCTCAATTCATGTTGAAAATTGGTTATGGAAGTTCTGACCTCAGATGCTTATGGGCAGCAGAGGAAGCCAGACATGTCACCAATTAAAGTACAATAATACCAAAATTAAAATATGTATTATCATTATTACTAAGTGCTTACCCTGTGTCAGATATTATCCCCACTGTCTTTAGACAGGGCCTCATTGTATCGTCTAGGCTGGCCTTGAACTCACTATGTAGGCCAGGCTGGCTTCCAACTCATGACGTTGATACCTCAGCTGAGATTGTAGGTATGTGTCACCACACCCAGCTTGTTCCCAGAACAAGAAACTGAAGTTCACCAATGCTATGTAAGTTGTTTAATATCACATACTATGTTATATATTGAAACCAAGATTTACTGATACAGAATCTGAGCTTTTTTTTTTAAGTGAATTTTTGCAATATAGAATAGTGATGTTCATTCTGGGGAGTTCGTATATGTCTATAACATTTTTTGGCATATAACATATCTTGATCATTTACAATCCTTTATACTCCTCTCCTTTTCCTCTTCCCTCATCCAGAACTGAGGTCTTAAACATATATGTTTATAGTTTCCTGATAATGTTAAAGTAAAGGGTACTGTGGAAGTGGAAAGGAAAAAGCTCTTGATGGAGCAAAGAACAAGACAGCACAGAGAGGGCTCAAAGGGGTTAAAACTGAGTTTGTAGAGCTAGAGATATAGATTAGTGGTAGAGTACTTGCCTACCAGGGGCAAATCTCTGGCTTTAGTCCTCAGTACCACAAAAACAACAAAATAGAATGAATTGACAAGGTAGCAAAACAGGTTCTTAAAAATAATTTGGGGGGACCAGGGATCTAGCTCAGTGGTTCCATTGCCTGCCTTGTAATCGCAAAGACCCAAGTTTGATCCCCAGTACCAAAAAAAAAAAAAAAAAAAGAATTTGGGGCCAGGTATGGTGGCACATGCCTATAATCCTAGCACTTTGGAGGCTGAGACACTAGGATCACTTGGAGTTCAAGGCCTGCCTGGTCTATGTGGTAAATTCAAGGCCAATTTGAACTATGTAGTGAGACCCTGTCTCAAAAAATAAAACCAGCTGGGCCAGGGATTTAGCTCAGTGGTTCCACCACCTGCCTCGCAAGTGGAAGGTCCCAAGTTTGATCTCTGGTACCAAGAAAAAAATAAAATAAAATAAAATAAAATAAAGGAATTTGGGGACTAAGGATGTTGTTTAGTAGTAGAGCACTTGCCTGGCACAAGCGAAGTCATGAGTACTATCCCCGGCACTGAAAAAGAAAGAATGAAGGGCTGGGGAGGGGGGGTATGAACTTGATGTACAGTCAATAAGATAGAAAAGACATTACAAACAAAAAGAAGAGGAAATGTGAGCTGGGAGTGTACTTAGCTCAGTGGTACAGTGACTGCTTAGCATGTACAAGTTCTTGGCTTTAAACACCAGCACCAAAATAAATGTTTTAAGAGAAAAAATTCAACACACAAAGAGTGGCTGGTTCACAGAGGTCATGTGGAGATGTGAAAGGAGAATGAAAAAGGTCATCTAGCACATACCATAGAGAATCCATTGCCTCCAGAAAAGCTGCAGAACCAGGAAGCATGGGAGTGTCACAATCATTCTAACACTAATGTGTGTGATACATCAGATGGGTCAGAAACATTAATGAGGAGGCAATCATAATAATCCAGGCAAAAAATAACAGACCCTAAACTAAGGATGCATGCAGGGGACAGAGTTTAAACACTTTTTGGAAGTAGAATCAACAAGGTTTAGCACTGATTGAAAGTTACCAGTTAGGTTTACGACCCTGACCACCAAGGCAACTGCGTGAAGGATGATTTGTCCCACTTAAAGACTCATGGGAGATATCTTTCCATTTTCTTATATCCTCTTTGATCTCTTTTTTCAGAGTGCTGTAGTTTTCAGTGTAGAGGTCTTTTGCTTCTTTTGTTAGGTTGATTCCTAGATACTTCATTTTTTTTGTGAAAGGAATTGTTTCCCTAATTTCTCTCTCAGTGAGTCTGTTATTTGTATACAAGAAGGCTACTGATTTTTGGGTGTTGACCTTGTATCCAGCTACTCTGCTAAAAGTGTCCATTAAGTCTAGAAGTCTATTGGTGGAGTTTTTTGGGTCTTTAATGTAGAGTATCATATCATCAGCAAATAATGAGTATAACTTCTTCCTTTCCTACCTTCATTGCTTTAATTTCTTTCTCTTCTCTAATTGCTAAAGCTAATGTTTCCAGAACTGTATCGAAGAGGAGTGGTGATAGTGGGCATCCTTGTCTTGTTCCTGATTTTAATGTGAAAGTTTTCAGTTTTTTGGCCATTTAATATGATGTTGGCTGTTGGCGGGGTTGTGGGGAGAAAGGAGCCCTTCCCCATTGTTGGTGGGAGTGCAGAGTGGTGCAACCACTATAGAAATCAATATGGAGATACCTCAAAGAGCTGGGACTAGAGGTTCCATTTGACCCAGCCATCCCTCTTCTGGGTATTTTTCCAAAAGAATTAAAAGAATTGTATCACCTATGTTTATAGCAGCACAGTTTGTAATAGCTAAAACTTGGAAACAGCCCATTTGCCCATCAGTTGGAAACTGGATAAAGAAGATGTGGTTTTTCTATAAAATGGAATATTACTCAGCCATAAAGAATGAGAAATTAGATTCATTCATAGGAAAATGGATACATATTGAGGATATACTCCTAAGTGAAATAAATAAATCACACTTGTGTAAATACTGAATAGTTTCTTTGGTGTGAATAAACTATAATAGTACATAAGATCCTAATGATATAATGGACAATGTGAAATAGGAAGAAAGGTGCTAAAGGTGTGGAGAAAGTGGGAAGGGTAGGGAAAGGGGAATAAGGGAAAAGAAAAAAATACGAGAAAATGAAAAAATGGAAATGAAGTGTTTGTAAAGGGGGAGGGAGGAGGGTTGAAGGGAGGGCAGGGACAAGGGGTAAAAATTATTTCCAAGACCTGTCATGTAAAGGTACAAGATCCCAATAATGAATGTAGCTGTACTATGTACCTAAAATGTACCAATAAACTCAATGAGGAAAAAAAAAAAGACTCATGGGAGAGGGGTAAGCCTACATTAGACTTTTGGGGTACCTCTAAGACAACCAGGTGAGCCAGGTGTGGTGGCACATGCCTGTACTCCCAGCACTCTGGAGGCTGAGGCAGGAGGATCGCTGTGAATTCAAGACCAGCATGAGTTACACAGTGAGTTCCAAAACAGCCTGAACTACATAGTGAAACCCTGTCCCAAAAACAAACAAACAAAAAAATGACAATCAGGTGAAAATGCATAGCAAGGTGGTTTTCAAAAATGTCTATTGGGCCAGGGATTTGGCTCAGTGGTTCCACTGCCTGCCTCGCAAGCACAGGGTCCTGAGTTTGATCCCCGGTACCCGCCCCCCAAAAATGTCTACAACTCAGAATTGATGCGCTAGTGTCTACTAATGTAAAATTAACAATCTTTTATTAATTTAGAAAATATCCTTTTATCTATGGAGAAACAAAAGTATAGATGTAATAGTTTACTCTAGTGGCCATTATCATATAGGTAATTAAAGGTCCTGCCTGTGTCCTCACCTTGGACTCTATCCACTAGGCTGTACTGCCTCCATGTGCATCCAAGTTGTAATAGCAGAATGAAATTTAAATCACTGATGACATTGTTTCGACCAGTATTATTCATATTCAAACACTTGGAAGCCAAAAATAATTCAGTGGGTTCCTAGTTTATGTGACATTTTAGGGGAGGAAATGGGGAGTCCTATAATAATCTGGAATTTATCAGAATAAAACCTTAACTAACAGTAATAACTATTGAATGACCTGAGAAATAATTCCTCAAAAGACTTTATTTTTACCTTTATTAGGTTACCAAGAAGAAATGGACCAACTAGAAATAGGGGATAGAAGTAAAATATAATGACTTGCTATATTACCTACCCATGATTTTTAGTCAAAAGTACTACAAGTTTAAGTTTCTGCCTAATGTTAATAAAAATAAAAGTATCATTAAGCATAGTCTGAAGATTTAGAGACAAATATCAAAAGAATTATTTTTATAACCTTTGAGGGTACTGCCACAAAAGTTCTATAAAACATTCTTAGTACTTACTTACCTATGAAATAGGTAGAAATGCCTCCTTTGTTCAAAAAACAGACACTACAGAACTCCCAAGAAAGAGAACGATTACAAGGAAAGGAAAAGGAGAAAATGAAAAAATAAAATCATCCAAGGCTTTAAAAGTCAGACTCTCTTACTTTCTGAGACTCAGAAAGGAGGCAAAAATTGCAAATTACAAATAAGGTAGCTGGCCATGTGTACAGGGGTAACACATCGTACTAAATATGTAAGGTCATATCTACGTGGGTTTAATTACAGAAACTAATATTCTCTAAATAATGAAAAAAAGAATAATATAAGACTATAAGAGCAAGAAGCAATTTAAATATGTTCAGGGACCATTTTCATCTCCAGAATTAAGGATTATTTTGATGTTACATCATTGCCTTTTCTCTTTTACTTTCCTTTTTAGTTTTATTTTAGGATTTCCTATTTTTAATGTTCATACAGAGATTTCTTTAACTGAAATACCGAATAGTTTCTTTGGTGTGAAAAACTACAATAGTACACAGGATCCTAATGAGATAATTAATAATGTGAAATAGGAAGTAAAGGGCTAAAGGTGTAGGGAAAGTGGGAAGGGTGGGGAAAAGGTAATAAGGGAGAGGAAAAAAATATGAGAAACTGAAAAAATGGAAATAAAGTGCTTGTAAATGGGGAGGGGAGGAGGGGGTGAAGGGAGGACAAGGACAAGGGGAAAAATGAGAATCAAGACCTATTATGTAAAGGTACAGAATCCCAATGATGAATGTAATTGTATTGTATACCTAGATTGTACCAATAACCTCAATAAAAAGAAAAAAAAATAAAGTCTAAACAAATAAGGTAGCTGGGATTTGAATCCAACTACCAAACTCTATCTTCAAATTTAATGCTCTTAAGTCCCTGTTCTCTGCCTTTCAATAAAGAAGGTTAGGCAAGATCTTCTAAAACCTGAAGTCAAAATGTCTGCATGCCTTTCATCAATATCACCTAAAGGGGCCAGGGATATCGCTCAGCAGCACAGTGCCTGCTTTGCACAATTGTAAAATTTTATAAAAACAAACACAGCTGGTTTGACATCATTGCCCCGGTTTGGACTCAGAGCCCTCTCTCCTGTTCAGCCTCCTCTGGAGCCATGCCATTTCCAGCAGGCACTGATTGGCTACAAGGCAGCTCCAGGCAGGTGAGTTTGACATCATTGCCCCAGTTTGGGCTCAGACCCCTCTCTCCATTTCCAGCAGGCGCTGAGTGATTGGCTACAAGGCAGCTCCAGGATGGTGAGTTTGACGTCATTGCCCCAGTTTGGGCTCAGAGCCCTCTCTCCATTTCCAGCAGGCACTGAGTGATTGGCTACAAGGCAGCTCCAGATGGGTGAATTTGACATCATCACCCCCAGCTTGGACTCAGAGCCCTCTCTCCTGTGCTGCCTCCTCTGGAGCCGTGCCGTTTCCAGTGGGCACCACTGATTGGCTCAGGCACAGTGGAAGGAGTGTAGCCATGCAGGCACCACTGAGCACCACCACCCCTGCTATTAGATTCCAAGACTGAGCCAGTCCTAGGACGCACTCTGCAGAGGTATGGCAGGCTATAAAGGGTGGTGATTGATCCTATTATGTTTCTGATTGTATCGATAGGGATAAAGGATAGGGATTGATTTGATGAGTTGTTTGCTCAGTTATGAAAATGAGAATGTCTATAAGTCATTAGAGAATCAAAGGCTGGGAAGCAATGATATCAGGAAGATTTAATGACCCAGAGATTGAATCAAGGTCAATCCAACAGCAAAAATAAAGATGAGAAAACACTTAAGCAAGC
>NW_022900928.1:56358814-56361415 GCF_012274545.1 Fukomys damarensis
GCAATACTTCCAAATACGTTCCTGGAAGCAAATATCACTTTGATTCCCAAACCTGGGAAATATGTAACAAAAAAAGAGAACTACAGGCCAATCTCCTTAATGAATATAGATGCAAAAATCCTCAGTAAGATACTAGCAAACAGAATACAGAGGATCATCAAGAAGATCATTCATCCCGACCAAGTCGGATTTATTCCACAGATGCAAGGATGGTTCAACATACATAAATCAATTAATGTAATACACTATATTAACAAAGTCAAGGACAAGAACCATATGATCCTCTCTATAGATGCAGAAAAAGCATTTGACAAAATTCAACACCCATTCATGATAAAAAATTGGCAAAAAATTGGAATAGATGGTCTACGTCTCAACTTAATAAAGGCTATCTATGAAAACCAACAGCCAACATCATATTAAATGGCCCAAAATTGAAAACCTTCACGTTAAAATCAGGAACAAGACAAGGATGCCCACTATCACCACTCCTCTTTGATATAGTTCTGGAAACATTAGCCATAGCAATTAGACAAGAAAAAGAAATTAAAGCAATAAAGATAGGAAAGGAAGAAGTTAAACTGTCATTATTTGCTGATTATATGACACTCTACATTGAAGATCCAAAAAACTCCACCAAAAGACTTCTCTACTTAATTGACACTTTTGGCAGAGTAGCTGGATACAAGGTCAACACCCAAAAATCAATAGCCTTCTTGTACACAAATAATAGACTCACTGAGAAAGAAATTAGGGAAACAATTCCTTTCATAATAGCACCCAAAAAAATGAAGTGTCTGGGAATCAACCTAACAAAAGAAGCAAAAGACCTCTACACTGAAACCTACAGCACTCTGAAAAAATAGATTAAGGAGGATTTAAGAAAATGGAAAGCTATCCCCTGCTCCTGGGTAGGAAGAATCAACATAGTGAAAATGGCCATACTACCAAAACTGTTATACAGATTCAATGGAATACCAATTAAAAGCCCAGCAATATACTTTACAGAACTAGAAAGAAGAATCCAAAAATTCATTTGGAACCAGAAGAGACCTAGAATAGGAAAAGCCATACTGGGCAACAGACACAGGGCAGCAGGTATACAAATTCCCAATTTGAAACTATACTACAAAGACACTGTGACAAAAACAGCATGGTACTGGCAAAGAAACAGACCTAAGGATCAGAGGAACAGATTGGAAGACACAAAAACAACTCCAGATGCACTCAGCTACCTCATCTTTGATAAAGGAGCTGCAGTCCCCACTGGAGGAAAGATAGCCTCTTTAATAAATGGTGTTCGAAAAACTGGATCTCAACCTGCAAAATATTAAAATTAGACCCTTATCTGTCACCATGCACTAAATTAAAATCCAAGTGGATTAAAGATCTAAACATAAAAACAAACATGCTAAACTTGCTGGAAGATAAGCTAGGCAGAACTCTGGAAGACATTGGCATAGGAAAAGACTTTATGAACAAATCCTCAGTAGCACGTGAACTAGCAGAAAGAATCAACAACTGGGATCTCATCTTATTAAAAAGCTTCTGCACTGCAAAAGAAACCATCAGTAGAACTAAGAGACAACCTACAATGTGGGAAAAACTTTTTACCAGCTGCTCCTCAGACAAAGGACTATTATCTAAATATATATAAAGAACTCAAAACAACCAGGGCCCCCAAATATAAAGACCCAATTCTAAAGTGGGCATCTGAAATGAACAGACATTTCTCAGACAAAGAAATAAAAGCAGCAAGTAAATATATGAAAAAATGCTCCACATCACTGGTCATTCGAGAGATGCAGATGAAAACAACACTGAGATTTCACCTCACCCCACAAAGAATGGCTGCTATCAAGAAATCACACAACAACAAATGTTGGAGTGGTTGTGGGGAGAAAGGAACCCTTCTCCATTGTTGGTGGGAGAGCAGACTGGTGCAACCACTATGGAAATCAATATGGAGATACCTCAAAGAACTGGGATTAGAGGTTCCATTTGACCCAGCCATCCCTCTGCTGGGTATCTTTCCAAAAGAATCATACCACAGTGATATATGTGCACCAATGTTTATAGCTGCACAGCTTGTAATAGCTAGAACTTGGAAACAGCCCATTTGCCCATCAGCTGGAAACTGGATAAAGATGATGTGGTTTTTCTACAAAATGGAATACTATTCAGCCATAAAGAATGATAAAGTAGATTCGTTCATAGTTAAATGGGTACATTTTGAGGATATACTTCTAAGTGAAATAAATAAGGCGCACATATGCAAATACCGAATAGTATCTCTGGTGTGAAAAACTATAATAGTACTCAAGATCCTAATGGGACACTTAGCAAATAGGAAAAAAAGGACCAAAGGTGTAGGGACAGTGAGAAGGATAGGGAAGGAGGAATAAGGGAAAAGGAAAAAAATATGAGAAAATGTAAAAATGGAATTAAAGTGTTTGAAGGGGGAGGGGAGGGTGAAGGGAGGGTGGGGACAAGGGGAAAAAATAAGAGCCAAGACCTGGCATGTAAAGGTACAAGATCCCAGTAATGAATGTAACTGTACTGTCTACCTAGAATTTACCAATAAATTAAATTTTAAAAAAA
>NW_022900928.1:56362109-56369999 GCF_012274545.1 Fukomys damarensis
AAATAAGAGCAGACCTGGCATGTAAAGGTACAAGATCCCAGTAATGAATGTAACTGTACTGTCTACCTAGAATTTACCAATAAATTAAATTTTAAAAAAACAAAAACAAACATAGCTTCCAGAGAAGAAAATAGCAGGTAGATGATATATACACACAGTATGAGAATGGCACTGGACTTCTCAATCTATGAGACAATAGAAGAATGTCTTGAAAATTATGATAGAAAATTATTTCCAACCATAATACTATATCCAGGCAAAGCATTAAGGATGAGGGTAAAATAGACATTTTAAGGAATGAAAATTCTCCAAAAAAAAATTATTTGCTTTAAACTTTTTTTCGGGGGGGACCTAGAAAAATGTGATCTGACAAATAGAAAAGTATATAAAGGAGATATGGTGTGGCAAGTGCAGTGGATTGATTTACTACATAACTATTCCAGACTTCTAGTATGTGTCTCTAGTTGTGTAGCAGCTGGGAAACTAACAGCATTTTCTCAGTTCTCTTGGAGATAAGACTTCAGTTTTGTTAATCAAATGCAGGCACGCAAGACTTGAATTCAGAACTGAGTTAAACTTAAGTGAGTGTATCAGTCAGTGTTTACTGAGAAGAAGATACAACACAAGATATACAAATACAAAAGAATTTACAAGACTGGCTTACAATGGCCACCAGGAAAGAGATGTGGAAGAGAGCAGAGGGTCTATCTGCACACTGGAGAATAAAAGATTCAACTGAAGGTTTGGAGCTCACTCCAGTGTGCTGTGTGAGTCCGTATCAGGAAGCCAATGATCTGCCATGGAAGGCTGAAGAGTCTATGCCAAAAGCCAGGAGATGAGGTCCAAAGTAAAGGTGAAGACGGAGCATCTCCAAAGAAACGGAAGCGAGTCTTCCTTCATTTCCCCATTGTACAATCCAGGGAACAAGCTGCCCTGGGGTGGGTCTTTCGCCCTAGGGTGTGGAATTGCTGAGGCAATTTAGTTGAGCTTCTCTTACTCTGGTTGACACAATCAACCATCACAGTGAGGAAAGAGAATGTAGCATGGATGGCATCTGGTTTTGTTGATGTGGCTAGGACACGCGTGACAGCTGCCAGAAGCTTTCTGAATCCTGCATTGAAGTAGTTTCTGAAGACAGGCATTGTGATGTGATT
The DNA here is from genome assembly GCF_012274545.1 of Fukomys damarensis. Lineage (NCBI taxonomy): Eukaryota > Metazoa > Chordata > Mammalia > Rodentia > Bathyergidae > Fukomys > Fukomys damarensis. The sequence continues at coordinate 56,363,264 of NW_022900928.1, forward strand.
TCATGATTCTCCCACATCCTGGTGAGGGCAGGTGTGGCAGCCCTCCTGTAGCCAGTGTAATTCTTAGAGTTATCCCTGTCAACTCCCCTGGGCCCTTGTCCTCTGGCCCTATTATTTTCATCACTGAATCCCAATAATAAATAATTTTCTGCTTAACCTAGAGTGATTTCTGTTGTCTATCTGTGCCTGACACTCAAGGATAGGAATCTAGCATTATGTGGCCTGGCTTGATTTGAAAGGTGAATAAATGTTCACTGCATTCATCACAGGAGAACCATTCTAAGACGGGAGGCTGGCAGACTGTGTGAGCCAGTGCAAAGGTGCTCTGTTCTCATATGTCTAAATTGAAGTAGGCATCTTTTTCAGTCTGGTGGGCTGTGTATGAGTAGCGGAAGCTATAGCACAGTATGATATACCTGTAGAGTACACAGGTACACAGGCTGTGGGATGTGCTTACTCTTTCTTACAAAATTGGAATTTCAGAAACAGAATCTGAGAGTTTCAGATTACTTTTCCTCTCAAAGTTCCTTGAATCCAATCTGTGGTGCTAATTTTTTCCCCAACCTCCATGATTAGATAAAAATTCAGGCTGGTATTGGATTTGGGTTGCCATACTTAGGTAATAAAAAGTTACTTTAGTCACTTCAGGTCACACAACACACACTGAATCAAGTAATAAAAATCTCCAGTCCCATGGTTCAGAGCTATGGCTTCTCCCTCAACCCCATGCCCCGCTCCGGCCTGTGACAATAAGCTCTGATTAGGGAAGGGAGAAAGGGCGTTTCTGCTTTCTCCTCACCTATTGCTTCTTATCTTGCACTGTCTCACTGATTTTTGGCACTCCAAGGAACGGGAAAACTTCTGTCATGGTCATGTGTTGTCTACATTCCCTGGACTCACAAAAGGTTTTAAACCAGATTTTTATTTCATAAGCACTTTGGTAGAGTGAGTGAGTATGTACGGGGTCGGGGGGAGTGTTCAGTACCAGGAATTGAACCCAAGACCTCTTACACTTATATTCCCAGCCCTTTTTATATTTATTTTTGAAAAATATCCTCACCAGGATGCAGGGGAATCATGAAATCACATCACAACTCCTCCCTTCAGAAATATACTTTGTTGCAGGATTGAGAAACATCCACAGCAGCTGTCACGTGTGTTCTATCCACAGCAGCTGTCATGCGTTTTCTATCCACATCAGCAGGACTCTACGTCACTAACTTGCTCCAGGCTGGGTTCAAACTTGTGATCTTCCTGCTTCAGCCTCCCAGAGTCTTGGGATAACAGTTGGGACCCATACCACCAGGGTAATCATTGTCTTTTCATAAACCAATAATCTTTATGATATTTCATGTGTTTTGTAGAAAAAAGAATGTAGAAAATGGTCAGGATTGTAGGAAAAAAAAATCTAGGCTTGGACACTTCACTGTATTTATAGCATGGATCAGAACTCTTCCAAACTCAGACATAGTAGACAATCTTTCCTGATGCCCCTTTGTATACACAGCCCAGGTCACACCTGGTACAGCTCTGGGGGCAGCAAAAGAAGCAGCTCTTCTTTCATGAGTTACATTTGCTCTGCATTCACTTGGCATAGGTGCAACTAGGGTCCTTGGGGAGGTCTGGCGAGGCTGCGGACACAAAGCAAGTGGCAAAGAGGCAGCTGAACCAGCAGCAGGTGTGCTCTAAAACTCAATCATGGCCAAATCATTTGAAGTCCAAGAGCTCTGATTAGGTGACTAGATCCCAAATGCTCCTTGGAAATCAGAAATAACTGACACCTGAGAAGGCTTAGAATTGAACAAAAGCCAATTCTTTCTCTTTCCTCTTTCCCTCAGTAATATTGATTTTTTTAAGCATCTCTGTAAGGCTAAATTTTATAAATGTTTTGGGTTTAGAACCAGAGTAAAATTTGCTTCTACTTTCACAGTTCAGAAATGCCAATATATTACTTTCTTTAATGATCTTGAAATGCATTGTGATGATTTATACCTTAACCTTTGAGTCATTTTATTTCCAATGATGGGAAAAGTGAGGTAATAAAAAAACTAAAATAATCCCCATCACGTTATCCACCTTCAGCAAAACTGTCAGTTTGATAGGTTAAAAATGCATAATATGGATTTAAATTTGCATCTCTTTGATTACTAGTGAAGTTGGGCATTTTTTTCTGTGGTTAATGGTCATTTGTATTTATTTGTGAACAACCGGCTCATAGGTTGAAATGGTCTTTTAATAAACCAGATAGCAATTTCCAATGGAATAAAGATGAATATCTTTATTCTTTCCCTCCCTTTTTAATTTGCCCTTTAGTGATATAGTAACTGCTCTTGATGAATAGATAACAAGTAGTCATAAAACAAATTTTAAAACCAGCCTTCACCTTAAACATGAATCACCAATAATGTTTCTGTTATCACTGATATGAGCCTTATTTTCAGATAAAAAATACATCTTTTAAAAATCTGCTCTAAAAATAAATTTTGGGGGCCAGGAATTTAGCTCAGTGGTTCCACCGCTTGCCTTGCAAGCACAGAGACCTGAGTTCAATCCCCGGTATAAAAAAAAAAAACAAAACTAAAAAATAAATTTTTGGGCAGGGGATTTAGCTCAGTGGTGCTGCTGCCTGCCTCCCAAGTGCAAGGTTTGGAGTTTGATTCACAGTACTAAAAAAATAGTTCTTTTAAAAATAAATGTTTGCAAAGGGGGAAGGAGTCACCACAATGAATGTAATCATGTACACTGTAAACATGTACTAACAAAAATTCTTCAAAAAATAAAAACAAATAAAAATAAAGTCTTATCTTTAAAGACAGACACTAAAATTTAACTTACTTCCCAATACTAAGTATTTAAGTTTACTCATTGGGTTACATAATGTATTTCATTTTGACTGTTTGAGATAGTCATTTAGTTACACAGGACTTAAAATTTTCCCAGGATAAGTTACTAAAGTTATGCTCTACTGTATAAAACTTTGGAGACTGGGAGAGCCTTCCATCTGGGTGCGGTAGTGAATCCCAAATTATATCCTGAGGAGAACTTGCCCAAGATTCGAGGCCCTCCTCCTGCCTCCATGCTTTTCTAAGACCTTTCTATCATCAAAGGAGGTTGTCTGTCCTATTACTAGCCAGGTAACTATTGAAATGTATGGCCCTCCGTTTAACTATATGTCAGGTCCCTGGCATTATAAATATTATGTAATTTCAGAATACTTGAATACTTGAACAAGTAAGGCGATTTACATTTACACTTTGACTGAATGGTTTATTCCCCTAGCTTATGCTAAGATATATCTCCAGGAAGGATAAAACTAGAAGAGAACTGGACTTCAGCCCTTATCATCTCTTCTTGCTAAATTATACTCAGACATAATGCCTCTGTCCCACACTGAGGGGTATTTATATGAAAACTCAACTCACTTACCTCTCAGTTCTTTGGCTTCCTCATCTTCACAGATATTTTTCTGCTACACAACCTGAAGTGCCCACTTTTCAAAGTCACATCCTGGAATTGTCATCTCCAGAAACTGTACCATTTCCAAAATCACAAATCTAACATCCTACATGTATTAATCAGCTATTCTCCTACTGAGATATAATACCTGATACTCACAACTTTTTTTTTTTTTTTTGGTTTTTTGAGACAGGGTCTCACTATGCAGTTGAGACTGACCTGGAACTCACTATGTAGCCCAGGCTGGTCTCAAACTCACAGTGATCCTCCTGCCTCAGCCTCCCAAGTGCTGGGATTATAGGCGTGTGCCACCATGCCTGGCTTAACAGTTCTTTATCCTCACAAAGAGTACTATTCCATGGACACCCTACACCTTCACCTTCAATCTGTCAAGGTTTTCTTGTCTCTCTCCCTTATCCATCCTATGTATCAAGGCCTGAATTTATAACCATACATATAATTTGAAAATCCAAGGGTACATCTAGTTTTTTGTTTGTCTGTTTGTTTGGTACCAGGGATTGAACTCTGGTCCTTGTGCTTGCAAGGTAGGTGCCAGAATCAATGAGCTAAATCCCTAGACTGGGACTTGTTTTCGTTTTTTGTTTTTTGTTTGTTTTTTGGCACTGGGAGTTGAACTCAGGCCCTTGCACTTGTGAGGCAGGCACAGGTGGCACCACTGAGCCAAATCCCCAAACCTCATCTAGTTTTGATGGAAATTCAATGCAGGATATCAGTGTCACAAAAGCCTCATTTCTTTCTTCCATTTTCCTAATTCACACTTAGAAAATTCAACAGTTTTTATAAAATTAAATTTTTGACCTGATATTACCAAATAAATGTTTGGAAGCAAGTTGTTCTGGTAACAGCTTACCTTGCTGATTGCTATTTTGAAAATCTAGTCAGGGCCTTCTCAGCCATGCCCTCCCCTGCCAGCTGCATTCACACCATCTTCAGCACCAGAAAGATAGCCGCACAGGCACCCCTGAACCCCCCCAACCTCCCCCCTAGCACTTTTAGACCTCCTGATTGTGCCAGTCTTTGGACCTACTCTGTTGAGGCAGAGATGATCATAAAGAGTATTTTCCAGCGCTTCCAACTTTGAACATCTTTAAAGAAGGGGTGGGGAAATTTTATAGTAGGACTGAGTGGAGTTCAACCCTTCAGGAGAAGGGGAACTCAGTCTGGGCCTTGCAGCCCAAGGTCAGTCTGCGTCCTGGGGTTCTGCCACCAGCTAGCTGAGATCAGGGGACTTGGCTCTGCACGTGGCAGTGCATATTGTATATTATGGCAGCAGTGATGTAGTCTGAAGGAGGCCCTTCAAACTCATTTTTGTTTCTTTCTTTTTTTTTCATTTCACTCTGCAGATTCTTTTTTTTGTCTGTCCTCTTTCTCCAACTCAGTCTCTTGCTCCACTGTATTATCCCTTATCTCCCTTTCTGTTTCTGCTCTTGTCCTCAGATTTCTTCTTTTGTTATTTTTTTCTCTTTTCTCTATGTTCTTTTCTTATGTCATGCTACCTCATTCAAGGGTTATTATACTTCTATTTTGCTTGTTCCTTTTGAATTTAACAGTTTTCTGACAATTGTCTGGTCATTCTATGTCTTCTGCCTTCATATGAAACCTACTCTAATTCTTTTACTTATCTACTCCTCTTGTCTTAACTCTGTCTTAAGCCCCCATTCTAAATGGTAAATATCCTTATTGAAAAGTTTATTCACTGTAAGCATATTTTGGATTGCGTCTTGGTTTTAATTTAATTCACATGGTTTGAAGGTGATAGACTGATGACTACCATAAGTGGTCAATTTGCAAATTGTGCTTCATTATACTGTAGTGCTGATTGTATCAATTAGGATAACGGATTGTGATTGATTCAATGAGCTGTTTTCTTCGGTATTATGAAAATGAGAATGTCTATGAGTCATTAGAGACCCATGGGCTGAAGCCCAACTATATCAGGAAGATTTAAGTAATAACCTAAAGGTTAAATTAAGGACAACCCAACAACAATAGTAAAAATGAGAAAACACTTAAGCGAGATACTGGGACAGACTTCAGGTTCACCAATGGCAAACAGTGGGGCAAATGAGGATGAAAAGTCTGACAGTGAATCATCAGGACACCCTGAACTCAAAGCACAGGAAGTAACAAAACTGATTAATCAGGCTCTAGAGAAATTTAAAACAGAAGTAATTTCCCAGACAATCATAGAGATGATGAGCAAAATGAAAGTTATAATTCGAGACTCTAGAACAGAAACTGAGAGGAAAATAGATGAGCTCAGGACCACGATAGAAGCCATGAATGCCCAGCATAAGAAAGAATTGGGGGCTGGGGATTTAGCTCAGCAGTTCAGTGGCCTGCCTCCCAAGCACAAGGACCCAAGTTCAATCCCCAGTACCAAAAAAAAAAAAAAAAAAAAAAAAAAAAAAAAAAAAAAAAAAAAAAATTGGAAACAATAAATGCCCAATACAAGAAAGAAATGGAATCCATAGGACAGATTTGAACAGATATCCCAGAGATTTAAAACTCCATTGAGAGTGTTCACAAAAGAATAAAAGAGTACGAAGATAAAATCTCAGATATAGAAGATAAAATTGCACTCAGTGACCATGAAAAGAGAGGTCTCTTAAAAACAGTAGGGGATCATGAGAAATTGATCCAACAACTCTTAGACGACACAAAGAAGAATAACATAAGACTGCTAGGAATTCAAGAAGTAGTAGGAGAAAATGCAAGTGACTTTAAAAAGCTGTTCACAGAATTAATTATAGAAAATTTCCCAAATAGAGCGGAAGAATTTGATATACAGATAAGTGAGGCATATAGGACTCCAACTAGCTGTGATCAAAAACAATCTACACCTAGACATATAATAATCAAGATCCCAGAAACCCAACAGAAGAACAAAATACTATAAGCAGTAAGAGACAAGAAACAAATTACATGCAAAGGAAAGCCTGCCAGAATCACAGAAGACTTTTCAATACAAACCCTTAGGTTAAGGAGAGCCTGGAATGAGACATTTCAAGTACTAAAAGAAAACAACCTCCAACCTAGACTGATGTATCCTGCAAAACTTTCTTTCAAAATGGATGGGGAGAGACCAGGAAGGCCCCAAAGACCCCGGAGGGGGTTTCTCCAGCTGCCTGTCTGCCTGCCTGCCTGCGACCACCCAGCGGCATGCGCTCTCCCGGCCTGCGCGGGAGCTCCCGGCCTGCGCGACAACAGACCAGGAAGGAAGGTAGCCACGCGGGCGCCCTTGAAACACCCACACGAC
>NW_022900928.1:56374394-56383635 GCF_012274545.1 Fukomys damarensis
GCTAAAGGTGTAGGGAAGGTGTGATGCGTAGGGGAAGAACAAAAAGGGAAAAGAAAAAAATGTGAGAGAATGAAAAGATGAAAATAAAGTGTTTGTAGATGGGGAGGGCAGGAGGGGGTGAAGGGAGGGCAGAGGTAAGGGGAAAAAATGAGAATCAAGACTTGCCATGTAAAGGTACATGATCCCAACAATGAATGTAACTGTACTGTATCCCTAAAATGTACCAATAAACTCAATAAAATTTAAAAAAATGGATGGGGAAAAAGATATTTCCATGATAAGGAACACCTGAGAAACTTTATGAATACCAAAGCAGCACTACAACAAATTCTAAACAATATCCTAGAAAAAGACAATGAAGGTAACAACACAATGAAGCCCAACAGAGTAAATGAAATAGGCAAGCTAAGAAACTAAAAGGAGAAAAAACCATCACAATAATAAGTTAGTACATATCAGTTATAACCATCAATATCAATGGCCTCAATTCACCAATCAAGAGAAACAGACTGGCAGAATGGATTAAGAAGCAAAATCCAATAATATGTTGTATACAAGACACACCTAGTGCAAAAAGAAGCCCATAGCCTGAAAGTGAAAGGACAGAAAACTTCTTCATGTAACAGGAGCCAAGAGAAAAAGCAGGGGTAGCAATCTTATTCACAGACAAAGTAAGTTTCAAACCTAAACTGATTGAAAGAGACACAGAAGTTCACTACATCCTTGTGAAGAGAATAATTCAAGAGGAAGAGATTAAATAATTTATTTTTAATGTATTGAGTATGTTAGAAAGTACATATGCTTTTTTTCTCTTTTCTTCTTTTTTCTTTTTCTTCCTCTGATGCTGGGGATTAAACTCAGCACATTGTTCTGGCTAGGCAAGTTCAGTACTACCGAGCTAAATCTCAGGCTTTACATTTCATATTTTTAAAATTTATCAACACATTAATCCTTGTCTTTATAAGTTGGCCTACCAAATTGATGAGTTATTTTGGTTCTCATTTTCTTTGCTTTTTTATTTGAGAATTTATGAAATCTGTATATATGAGTAGTATGAAAAGTATTAAGGTCCATCTGTCATTTTCCTCTTTCATCTCTGCTTTCTACAAACTTCCTTTTCTGTCACTACAGCTTGTTTGGAAATTTGTTAAGACAAATTTTGTTATGTTATCAATATATCTTTGTACCTATTGTCTACCGATGACCAATATTAATTTTTAAGTAAATTTTATCATAACTATACTTAAATAAATCATTAATATCATTTAGTATCTGGTACATATTACAAATTCTCCAACTCCCTCAAAGATGATATTTGTTTTTTCTCAAATCACACAGATCACAAACATTCCACACATCACTGCATTGTTTTATTATACCAAAGTATATATTGTATTGTAGAAAATATGCATTGTGTATATGTGTGGGGGAAGTATGTTTTTACACATATGTGTGCACTATTAAATGAGAAACATGGTCATGAATGTGGTAGGATTGTGCACATTTGGCATATTGATATTCTCTCTGGCAACCTTATGATTTCTCTAAATTACATGCTTGATTTAATTCATAGTTATTTGTTTGGGAACAATATTACATATGTATTGATGTTAAATTCTATCATTATGCTTATAAAAATATAATAAAAATAAGTATGAGATATAATAAAATAGAAACAGAAAAATCTGATCTTAAAAATGTGAATTCTTTTAGTTGCTTTTGGATTTCAAATATAAGTATATTTTTTTCTGTGGGAAGTTTTGTTAGAAAATATAAGTGATACAATCAACAAGTATATGATATTTATCAATTAATAAAACCAAGGAGTTTATAAGTCATAAAATTTTGAGGACAGTTTCTCAACTATAATATGTAACTTTGTTTTATTTGTAATTACATTATTTCAAAAATATTATATGATAAGAAAATGAGAAAGAACATAATGTTTGAAGATCATATCAAACTAATAATGTATTTCAATTATTAGTCTGTGTTACATAAATTTTTATTTATTTCATATCCCTTTTTTGCTGTCATATATATGTATATTTGAAATTTTTATTTAGTATCTTCATTTCTTCTTGTCATGTATGTTTGCAATCTTTAATAAAAAATAATAATAAACAAGAATATACTTTGGCTCAGAAAAAATAAATAAATAAAAATAAAAATCCAGTCAGGACAGTGTTTGTATCTCAAGATCAGAGTTTTATGTTCCCACAGGTCTCTTTTTGGCTATCTCCCAGTATTAGAAATTTATCCTGAAGGATTTTGGTTTTATATCTCACATAAATAAGTTTTCTTCTTTTTTGTGTATGTGTGGTTTTTTTGAGACAGGGTCTCACTAGGTAGTTGGGTCTGACCTGGAACTCACTATGTAGCCCAGGCTGGTCTCAAACTCACAGTGATCCTCCTGCCTCAGCCTCCCGAGTGCTGGGATTATAGGCATGTGCCACCACGCCCGGCTTTCACATAAATAAATTTTGATCCATGTGTTCTTTCTGGATTTCAGAGCTTCTCCCTCCATGCAGATTTTCTCCTCATTGAGGGAAGGAACCTGCACTCACTAGCCTCAAAACTCTAGTTTTAAAACAGTTCTCTGTGAAGTTTTCATCCCAAGTCTTGAAAATTACTTAAAATCACTATAAAAATACATACTTCCTCTTTCTTCCTCTGGCTTGCTAATATGTGACTATGATGGAGGTGCTTAAGAAGTTGTTTTGGAAGTAAAAATCACATGTAGTGGGCCAGGAATTTAGCTCAGTGGTGCTTCACCTGCCAGGAAAGCAGCATCCTGAGTTCATTTCCTCGTACCAAACAACAACAACAACAACAACAAAACAAAAAAAAAATCACACATAGAATAAGGCAGACTAGCATTAGAGATGAACCAGGGTCCCTGGCTTTGTAAAGTTGCCATCCTAGATCTAGACAGTGTAGCTTCATACTTCTTTTACAAGAAAGATAAATCAGTCTTCTTATTTAAGTCATTGTTATTTTTATTTCTGTTATTCACAGCTTAATCTAATGCTAATTGATTAAAAGTACATAGTATTAAAATAGATCATAACATCAGGAGTACCTAGTGTAATAATATAAAAGCAAAGAGGAAGAAGAAAAAGATGAAGAGAAATTTTACTGTGACCAAAGTGTGTCTTTTATGCCATCTAATAAATTTAAACTTTGTGTTTTAAGTCATCTATATGTGCACACCAGGGAGATTTGAAACATTATGAGTATGATTTGATTATTTTATAGCTTAGATGCTTCAAGGGTTATGATAGATATATTTTAGAAGAGAGCAAAACTAGAGGTATTGAAATTGTAATAACTAGCAACAGATGATGGAAGTCAAAATCAAGAGCAAGAGTTTGCTAAAGGCAAAAAGAAGATGAGTCTGCAAGATGTATACAAGTAAAATTGACTAGAATGTGATCGGCCTGAATAACTTTTGAAGCAGTGGATACAGACAGTATTCCAAGCAGCTGATATTAGAAGTAGCATTCCAGAGAATATGAAAAAATGCAGCAAGTTATACTAAAGATTGTTCACTTACCACTTGCCCACATAGTCCTCACAAAACTTGAGATTCACATGCATCTCATGTCTGAATGAATGTGCATAGTTTGTTAAAATGTACACATAATTTAAATCACTCTTACATGTCAGCTGTCATTTGGAAAAATTTTTCCTTTTTTATTAGGCAAGAGGTCCTCAATCTACTGCCTCCAAACTGTAATTACATGTTTCTGCAACTCAATTTAGTCTTCATCTTGGAGCTCCATTCTACCTGATGATATAACCTAGTTTTTTAAGATATTTTGACAGTCAATTCAAAATCCAGCCCTTCCCCCGTATTTGTACAGATTATTTAAACACCTGGATATTTATATGAGCTAAGAATTGAAATTGGGGAATGAAATTGGATGTTATCCCACCTCAGAGATTACAAAGGCCTCATTAAACGATGGCTGTGCAGTCTTAGTTTTTAAATATAGAAGAGTATATAGAGAAAAATTCACTACCCAGATGCCCCTCACTGAAAATAAAATAAAACAGTGGCAACACAGGTTCAAAAACTATTGCATTCTTTAAGTGTAAGTTGATTTCTCATTTATGTTAGACTTTCTGATTCACTTTTTTTTTTTTTTTTTTTTTTTTAGACACAATCTTGCTAAGTAGTTCAGGCTGGGCTTGAACTCATTATGCAGCCCAGGCTGGCCTCAAATTTAAGGCAAACCTCTCACCTCAGCCTCCCAAACTCTGGGATTACAGGTATGTGCCACCATACCCAGCTTTTCTGATTCACTTTTTTTTCAGGAAATTGAACATTAATAGAAGCCTTTATTAATCTATATTCCCTGTACTGGTTTCTGATTCACTTCTGATGGCCTGTCCTACTCAAATAATAATTAATTTTGTAAAGTAGTGAGAATGACATGAAGATATGTGCCAACCTGACTTCTAATTTTATGAAATTATCATAAGTTATCCTGATTTTTGTCTTCTAGAGAGAAATTTATGGAAACTTTAAATTTGTAAAACAAATACTTATGGCATCTCTACTATAATCCAGATATTGTACAGTTATTTAGATATAAAAAATAAAACAGATAAAAAAATGTGTCTACACTCATGAAGCTGAAGACAGACAATAAACAGACCCAGTAAGGAAAATATATACTATGTTACATGATGATAAGTGTTAAGAAGAAAACTAAGCAGAGAAGGGCAGGGGAGTGCACTTTTACATGGAGTAGGAAGGAAAGGCTTCATGGGATATTGAAGTCTGAATGAGGTGAAGGAAAAAGCCATGAGATGGTGAAGAGTTGTTCCAGAGAGCATAGCAAGTGCAAAGGCTCAGAGATGGCAGCCTCCTGGCATAGTTTAGGGCTATGAAGGAAGACAACAGGGCTGTTGTGCAAACAGTCAAGGGAAGGTAGAAATGAAACCCAGGTAGTAATGAGGACTTTGACTTTCCCTGTGAGGTAATAAGCCATTAGAGGTTCTTGAACAAAGAATATGATCTGACTCACATGTTCACAGGCTCATTCTCACTTCTACATTGAAAACAGTAGTATAATGGCAGAACATGGCCCACTTAGACTGTTACAATTAAAACAGTAGAGATGAGGGCCGGGGATTTGGCTCAGTTGTTCTGCCACCTGCCTCTCAAGGGCCCGAGTTCAATCCCTGGTACCAAAAAAAAAAAAAAAAAGAAGAGTAGAGATGATAGATAGTAGCTTGGATCATGGAAGCAAAGGTGAAGGGAGTGAGAGAAATTATTAGGTTCTGGATATGTTTTGATTATTTAGCCTACAGAATTTGCTGGTGGAATACTTATGGGGAAATGAGAAAGAATGACATTAAGACTGAGATTATTATCCTGACAAACCAAAAGAATATATTTTTATTTACTAAGGTGGGTGATGACTGAGAGAGGAGCAGATTCCCACTGATGTTTTCTCACGTGTAAATCACAGCATCCACATTAAGAATATAAAGCATGGTTCCGCCACCTGCCTTGCAAGCGTAAGGGCCCAAGTTCGATCGCCGGTATCAAAAAAAAAAAAAAAAAAATATAAAGCATGTCTTACATGCATTTGACATCATCTAGCTGACTGGTTTTTGAAACTTTTTTACTTCGATCCAAGAGAAATTAATTTTATCTCTTAACCAAGCACACACACTGGTACAGACATATATACACTCATTCATGTATATACACATATCAGTGAAACAAATATTTTATGAAACAAACATCCTATTATGTGTGATGTACTTTGATGTTTTACTCCATTTCAAATTGTTTTCAATTTGAAAAACACTGATACAGCTCTATCATTTCAGTGTTCAGACGAAAAAATAGAAACTGAGAGCAAGTGATTTTTCAGAAGTACGCCAAAGTTAGTGGCAATGCTGGGACAAGAACCTAGGTCACTTGACTCATTCAGGTCAGGTCTTCCGCACAGCAATATGAGGAAAGGTCCTCCTTTCTAGTGCTTCCTATGTTTTTACTTTCCTCTTTTTTTAAAAAAATCCATTAAAACTGGATTTCTTGAGGAAAAGGTTAAATATCTTTCTAAAACTTGCCCTAAAATGGGTGTGGTGTCACACACCTGTAATCCCAACACTTGAGAGGCTAAGGCAGGAAGACCACTGTGAGATCAAAATCAGCTTGGGCTACATGGTAAGTTTAAGGCCAGCCTGGACTGTAGTAAGACCCTATCTCAAGAAAACTTGAAAAAAAATGGGCTCTACCTACTTGTTTTATTTTCTAAGTTTAGGCTCTATAAGCACAAATATATTTTAATTAAAAATAAAATCATTCATGATTATTCAAAGACAAATTTCAATGATCATAAAATTGATCAAATTTTAGCTCATCACCGGGCGTGGTGGCGCACGCCTGTAATCCCAGCACTCAGGAGGCTGAGGCAGGAGGATCGCTGTGAGTTCGAGATCAGCCTGAGCTGCATAGTGAGTTCCATGTCAGTCTCACTACATAGTGAGACCCTGTCTCAAAAAACCAAAAAAAAAAAAATTATTTTTAGCTCATCATGAACCTCATGAGGTGTGTGCACCTTGCAAACGTATTGGGCTTTAAGTTAACATGTAATTATGTTCAACTGCCACGACCACTCCAGTGGAGTCTGCGTGACAATGCCGGTCACCTGGCAGAAACCAGACCCGAGGTATCGTCCCCACGGGGTTCAGCCTCCTAGAAGTCCTTGGCACACACCGCATGCGAAGTCAGCCCTGAAGAGAATAGCTGGCCTCTCTGCCTGCAGTTTGGGGACATTGGGTTCATTTATAATTCTGTTCTATTTTGTCTTTATTACTATTTGTTCATTATCTGTAGAATTGTATTCTGGGCCCAGGAAAGATTAGGAACAATTAGATGTTCCTAGAGATGGGGAGGTATTGGGGCACAAGAGGACGGGCGGCCAAAGTGCTGACCCTGAGCCCCGGACTGTGAAATCCTGAAGGTGATCCTGAAGGTGACATGCTGAAGCCAGTCCTTTGTTTTACAAACTTCCCCTTCTGACTGCGTATAGGTGTGGTCTTACCTTGACTTAGTGGTCTTAGCTTTTGTGATTGTATATAGGTGTGGTCTTACTTTGACCTTGTGGTCTTAGCTTTTACAGTACTATTGTCTATCTTTCTCACGCCTGCTTGTGACTGAAATCACTCTTGAGGTGTGCCCTTGAAACTAGTATATATACACCTAGAGTTAGAAATAAAATTGCAGCAGCTACTACCTTCACTACTCAGTGCTGTGTGGTTTCTGACTGTCGCCGCGGAACCTGCTCCCACCTTTCTGAAGATCCCTGTTCTCCTCGTGAAATCCAGTCTTTGCTCCCCTACGGTCGGTAGCATTCAACATATTTGTTTCAACTCAATTAATATTTTATTCAGTACCAGGAACTGAACTCAGGACCTTGCAATTGCCAGGCAGGCTCGGTGCCACTGAGCTAAATCCCTGGCCCTCAATGAATATTTATGGTGCATCTTAGAGGTGTTAGTTGTGTGTGTGATTGGAAAATACAAAGAATAAATAAGCCCTTCTGGATTTCAAGAAATTACAATCTTAACAGGAGAGATAGTCAAATCAATAGCCATAGTTCAGTATGAGAAATATGATATATAAGACATAGTATAAGAGTACCAGATACACTTTGCTTAACTACTGCTACACAGACAAGGGAGAAATCAGTCGTCCTGGAGGTATAGAAGATGCAGAAAGAGTACAAAGGGGAGATAATATTTGCTCTGGGCCTTGAATAGAAATTTTCTAACCAAATAAAAAGTAGAAGGGATATAAGGAGAGCAGAGACCAGCATGGGGAAAAAAATAAAGAAAAAAGTGTTTAATAAAGTACTTTAGGAAGCAGCGTAGAAACTAAGTGGTAGGCTGTTATGGATTGAATTGTGTCCTCCCAGAAAAGATATATTTAAATCCTAACCCATCAAAATGTGACCTTAATTAGGAACAGTCTTTACATATGTATCGAGTTAAGATGCGGTTGACTGGGTGGACCCTAACCCAGTGTGACTGATGTTCTTATAAGAAGGGGAGATGTGGACACACAGAGGCGTGCCCAGGAGAGTCCTGTGTAAAGAGAGGCCTGGAGTCACTGGAGGCAGAGGATTGGATTAATACTGTACAAGCCAAGCAACGCCAAGGCTGCCAGCAAAACTCCAGAAGCTAGGTGAGGCGCACGGAACACATTCTCCCCACTGCCCTCAGAAGAAACCAACCCTGTGGGTATGTTTTGAATTTAGAGCCTCCAAAAGTAAAACTAAATTTCTGTAATTTTAGGCCACTTTTGTTCCTTTGTTTCATACTTTGCTATGGCAGCATTAGGAAACGAATGCAGAGGCTATTGAGCCGTGCAATCTAAAGTGATAAAGAATAGAACGAAAACAGTGACAGCGGGGTGTAAAGAAAAAGCCATGAATCTGAAAGATATTAGTGAGGTGAAAGCAGTGAGGCTGCCGGGTGTGACGGCCTTTACCTGTAGTCCCAGCTACTCAGGAGGCTAAGGAGGAAAGATCTTAAGCACTTAAGCACAGGGGCTTGAGGCCAGCCGGAGCAATATGTGAGATCCCATCTCTACAAAGCTTAGAGATGGACTAGAAATACCAGAGGAAAAGTTCAAGATAGATGAAGCTTTTATTCTATATCAATCAAACTAAAGGTGGTGTCTAACCTACCTTACCGTCCTTGTTACATTTCACCTGAGGCGAAGGATTTTATGAAAATCCCTACACCTTTGCTTCTGGTTAGCGTTACCCGAGCAGGCTATGCCTCTGACCTCTTATTCAAACCTTTTCTTGGGCGAGAGTACTCAATTTCTTTTTTTTATTTTTTAAGCAAACATTGGTCCACTTTAGATATACATAATGATAACACTCATCTTAGGGAATTTGCACCTGGACATGATAGTCCTGACTCAATTTCTGCTGTTGGTTTATAGCTACATTCTTCTATCCCAAATCAGTGCCCTAATCTGACAAGCCCGCCAGCACGCCTAGCAGATGACTCTTACTTTTCATTGGCTGACTCTCCTGGAGTTAAGCCCCTGATTCGTTTTCATTGGTTGCTGCTTCTGTCACATCCCTTCGCCACACCCTCTTTCCCTCCAGCACCCAGTGAGTACAGTGATTTACAGCGGTCGGAGGGCGGGAGTTCGCGCTCGGCAAGCCTGTTCCCCTTCTCCAGGCGCCGCGGGCCCCGC